>NC_142243.1:86315438-86626525 GCF_052056855.1 Sturnus vulgaris
CTTTCTTTATAACAAATTTCCAAATAATCCAAGTTTATGGCTAAAGCCAGTACATTTTCCTACACTCCTCACCATCAGAACAGTGTCCATACTAACTTCTTCATATGTACATAATTTTGCCATATCTTATATTTGAAAATGATAAGAGTAAATACAGTTCTGTATTTTCCACAGTTTGAGTATTTTTTGCTTTAAAGTATCAAGTGTCTCAAACTTTTTTTTGACATTACTTCCAAATTCAACATATTCTTCTTAGAACCATCTCCACTTATTTTTTTAGTTTTGCAAAATTTAAAATACTTTTAAGAGTGTGGAAGAGATATGATAACACTCCATAAATACATCATCAGAAGTATGAACTCTAGGATGAAAAAAACACTTAAGTTAAAGGACGTTTTTGTCACAGGAACAAATGGTTCTCTGTTAATGAATAGATGTGTGCTTGAATCTAAAGGTTTAATTCTGTTAGAGTGGGGACATCTTATTGAGTGATACAAGGGAGAAAACATACTTGGTGGTAAAAATTGAAAAGGATCAAGTAGTTTGGCTGTCTGCAACAGCAGGGAAATGTTCTCAGTGAGTCAAATGGCCCTTCCTGATGTATATTCCTACTCATTTTCACAAAAAATATAGGCAAGAAAACTTTAGCCACTGAAGTAGTAGCACTGTAAAACTTGGAAAGCTCTTCATAATGGGAGACAATTATATTATTTTTAACCCAGTAAAAAACTGCTTTATTGAACAGAATTTAATCTCCTACATAGTAAAAATACTACCTTCTGGCATTTTCTCTCCCAAATGACATTAAACGACACCTGTAGAATCAAGATGGGAAATATGTTTCTTTGCTGTTCACCTCTTTAGATGAAATATGTATTAGAACCACACACACATATCACCGAAGAAGACCAAGCATTTGAGAGAAATAAAAAGTCTTTATCTGATTTAAAAATTTTGTGCTAAATATCTTCCCTAAATGGAAAAAAATGGTCTTGAGTTACCAGGTGTTGTTGGGTTATGGAAATGCCACTACAAACCATCTGGGGAACCTGGGACAGAACTTCAACTGTAATTCTCTTCTGAGCCTTGTGTTCCAACTGATTTTACTTGATTAACTAATTTAATTTTGGATGAGCCCTTCTCTTCAGTGAGAATCAGATAATATCTTTACCCAGAAATTTTATGGGGAAAAATGCTTTACCTCTTAATCTGCCTTTCAGCCTCTTTGACCTGTCTACTCCTTCCTATTCAGGAATGCCCTGATTGGGAACTTGCAGAACACAGTTCCTTTTCTTTTCAGCTGCATATAGCCCCACTAGTTGCTTTAAGTACTAAAGATATGTTTTGGTTTTTTTTTTATAGGACTATTTGATATGAGAAACCCTTCAGGATGCTCTACACAAAGTTTACTCATTGTTCATGTGGTCCAGCTCTTTGCAAGTATATCTTAAGAAAAGGAGGCTGCTCTGTGACCAAGAGAAAACGCCTACACAATACTGTTGTTTACATCTGTGGTTTCCTCACACAGGATGATGAAAATTGACAGTGCTGTGATCACTACTAAATACTACAATCTAGCAAGTCATTCTGTTAATTCACTGCACCAGAACTGCTGTTGAAACCTTTTCATGTGGTTAGACTCTGTACTGCTGGGTGTAATAAACAAATCAAAAAAAAGGTTGCACATTTGATCTATGAGGTATTGTAAGTCAATATAAGCCTCCAAGCACAGAAGTTAATTTGACACTTCTAAACAGTCAGTCACACAAGAATTCTTTAGCAGGGGTCTGGGTAAGGACCACTGCCTGATTTCTAGCATGTTCTTCCTTTCATTACCTTTGCAACAAACAGACTGCCACTAATGAGAAGAAAAAATAGGTGAGAAGCCGATTCAGAGTGAGGAATCTTGAGAGAACATCTGGAAGTCTCTTTGAAAGTTAATGGTTACTGGACATGGTTGACTAGATTGTCCAGTATTTCCTGTCTTAAAACTCAGATGTCTTCTGTTCATAGACTTAGAAATACAAGATGCATTCTTGATTCATTGCCTTTGTCTGTTATAGCAGGGAGCACACTGGTTTTGCTTAAAACTCTGCTTCCACCCATTATCCTCCACTGGAGCAGTTAATTAGCTGCTTCATTTACAAATGCTTACATTTGGCTTCAAACTGCACTTAAGGAAGCAATATTTTGTGGGCAGGAATTTGGTATCATTAGAGACCCTATTATTTAATCTTTTCTTGATTAGTTTTTCAACTAAATTAGCTGTGAGTTAGTTGGCATGTACATGTAAGGACATAAGTGTGTCAGGAGACATTTTCCTGTGTGTCTAAGAGCTGCTAGCAACTCTATCATGCTAATTTTACCATTGAAGGAGTAAATAATAAATGCAGCATCTGTAAGTCATTAATCTGGATAAGGAAAACATAAATTTCTTGATCATTTGAGAATATTGAAGAGGCAATATTTTGTTGGTATGCAGTATTTCTGAAAGAGCAAAAAGGAGTGCAGAACAGCATAACAAGTTGACTATTTTGATATCCAGCTTCCTGGTACTTGAATAACTAGGCAAAAAGCTCTGAATTTCAGTTCATGAAGGAAGGTGGCCACTGTTGTTTCAAGTGAATTATGGAATTAATGTCTGTATTCACAGTTGCTTTAAGTTGTTTCTTCTGCAGGGACAGAAGTGGTTTCTTTCTTCAGGCAGCTGTGCACAACACTCTGTGGTGCCCTCCAGAGCAGTTGTGCTCTGGGACCAGCTGTGCTTGGGAGACTGATGTTTCCAGTCCATCAAGAGGAGGAGACAGGGTAGAAAGGATCTAGCTGGCTGGGAGCCTTCTATAGAACCAAGGACCTCCAGGAAGGGGAGGAGAGGAGAATACATATAGGTGGCAGAAGGTAGGTAGGGGCAGGATTTAATAAAGACCGTTCAATATAGCCTCTGAATTGGCCTGAGAGAAAACCTGAGAGAAAAAGCCATTTGAATTCAAAGCTCCTTTCAAAGCTGCTCACAGAGAAAAGGACAGCCTGGGCAGCCCAGCCCAAGCATTCAGCATTGACCTACGGTCCCACCATGCTGCCAGTGAAGAAATACAGCCAGCATGGCTGTAGCCTCCTCTGCACTGTGAGGCAGTGCTCAGCAAGCAGATTCCAAGTGCTGCTTACATGTTCACCTGTCTTTCTTCCTTCAAGGAACTGTATCAGCCTTCCTTAATGCATCTGGGAATTCAGCACTGTACAGCCCAGCATTATTAGTATCCACAGCTCCTTTATTCGGTGTGTCTGGCATGAGTATTTTCAAAGTGCTAAACGCAGTTGCAAGTCAATGACCATTTTTAAACCACCACAGAGTTAATTCATCTAGGGAAGCCACGCAGGTTGTGAAGCAATAACCCAGCAGGCAACTTGCATGCTTGTCTAAACTTTGTTGTCTAGGTAGGAGGAAAGCGTCATTTTTGTCTCCCACAGATGCAGCCTTCAGCTATCATTTAACTTACTGTGATTAATTTACTGAGAAAAATGTGGTGCTTTATGTTGCTGTCAAAAGTAGCCCTTGTTATTTTTCTGAGTGCTCAGACACCAGAACTCTGTCCCTGATGATTTGTAGTGTTATAGTTCATCAGAAAATGAGACTCTCTTTGGTCCCTTTCCCCCCTATGCTTTTAGCCGTTAAAAAGAAGGAAAAAACTTAGATGCAAAGGGGAAGATCTACTCCAAAGTTGATTAACAGTGTTTATATTTGTCTCACACATGGCCCGGATTAAGTCACACGCATAGACATTTAATGTCTGGCTGTGAAAATGTTAGTTTACATTTATTCCACTTAGGTGATTCTTCGTATCAGCAGTGTGCCTCTGCTGTGATTGAAATGCCACGTTTTAATGTAGCAGTATTCACGTGCTGGCTATGGGGAGTGGAGAATGGGGTCCTCTATCAGATGGCTTCATTTGTATTTGTTTATTATTTCAAAATTCATGATGGGCTGACAAGTTTCTGAGTTCAGTTCTGGGGTTGAAAAATCTGAAAAGGGCTTGCCATAGCATAGATCCTGAAAAGATTTCACTTTCAAATTTTGTAGACAAAACTTGTATTCGTCAACACCCCCTTATGAATGATCAACCTTTAAAACTCACAGAGGTGGTTTCAAGCTTCACTCTTTTGTAACAACATGTCAGCCAGAGACTCATTAGTGAGCAGATAAAAGGGATGCAGTTAGTTAGATTTTAAGGTCTCAGGACTGAAAGGTATGAAATAAAAATCATAAATGCTGCAGCTGCAGTTATCAAAACTAGAATTTGCCATCATTTTGAAGTACAAGGTGAAAATGGAGAATGTGACAACATGAAAAATGGGAATGTTCATATGTGTGACAGTCTTTTGATCTTCAAAGCACAAAGGGTTTAAATTTTGCTAATGAATCTTGCTAAAATTACTTCATGTCATTCAAACGCTATGTGGCACAACACTGGAGAAGGGTTCAGGTGATATTTTTTATGGGAAAGGGAGGCTTGTTAGCCTTCTGATGATCTTTGCATCCAAGATGACAGGAAAAACAAGCTGCAGCTGGTAGGATTTGCACTGACAAGTAAGTTTTTATTGTTTCTCATGATCTAGGTATTTCTTGGACTTTCAAGGAGCTTTTGGAAATAAGGTTCATGTATCTTTCAGAAATATTGCTTTTCAGAGAGATTTAACTTCTCCAGTTCAGTGAGGAAAACATGAATTCTCTGGTATTAAGTAAATTCTACTGCTAGATTTTAAGGACTGTGTTGATTTGCTACAGTGATTTGATCTATATCTTCTAATCTTTTCTGTTGAAATACAACTTAAAACCAGCGCTTAGAGTAAGCAGAAGCACATGAAAATTGGCCCTTCTCCACAAAACGCTAAAGCAGGGATTTCTGCATGTGACACTTGTGATCACAAGACCTGCTCAGAGCCCTCTGAATTGGCTTTGCTGCCTTTTGTAGCGGGCAGTCAAAGGCTGTTGGCTACAGACGGGAGTGAGGGAAGATGGGCTGGCCTCAGCAACCAAGAAGAGATGCCTCCAGCATCAGAACCCCAGCCCAAGCAGCACCACCTGCACCCTTTCAAGACAGGGCTGTCTGAAATGGGCTCAAACCAGGCAACACAGGCGTTCCTCTGCCTCTCAGGCAAAAGTTACTGTGATGAAAGGCCAGTTCCTACTTGCTTGAGAATTGGCTCCTGCCAGAAAGGAAGAAGCATTCTGCATATACTCCATATACTACACTCTCACCAAAGAGGAAGGAGAGAGATCTGGAGTGGGCAAGGGGAGCCATAAGCTTTTGCTATAGGGTTAGGAGAGCTGGGGTAACTGCAATTAAATGCAAGATAGTATATCTTTTCAAGGATAAATGAAACAATCTAAAAAAAATTGTTTCCAGCAGATGAGAAATACAAATCACGAGTGAGTGTACATAGCTGTTGTATGCTAGCAGCAAAGATGAGGTTTCAAGACACTCTGAATTTAGCAGAAGGTAAGGAAGAAATGTTTTTTTTTAAAGTCCTATATCTAAGTTGAATTCTGTATATTTTTGATCTACTTATTTCTAACGGGAATTTTTAGAAAGAGGAATTTTCAAAATTAAGAGTTTCTGTGAGTTAGAAACCCACCAGAATTACTGTTCAAGTTTTATCACTGTACAACGAAGGAAAATGAACTTACATTATTCCAGTGCATGATAAGTCATCTTTTCTGTGACTAAGACAGAGAGAGAGTAAAGAGCAAACACAGCATCACTACTATTATTTATTCCCAGCAGTAGCCAGTTCTTTTGGATGAAAACAAAAGCCGTCGACCTTAAAGACTCAAATGAAAAAATCCTTATTTACTAGGGGTCCTCTGAAAAACCCAGCTTCTGGAAATAATAGTTTAGGTGGAAAAGGAAAAAGAAAAAAAGAAGAAGAGGAGTATTTTATGTGTATTTTTATTTGGATGTGAGTTTTTTCTGTCATTCAGGGTCATATGGTAAATATATAAACGTTCATTGAGGAATTTTCTGACCGATGTCATATTAATATATGACAGCTATATTTTCTTCTACACCTAAGACCAGCTTTTACTGAAATTTATCTGTAGCTATTACCACAGGTCCCATAAGAATTCTTTTTAATATAGTACTTCAGAGCTTTTAATATCACCGGAAGATAGCAAAGGACATTGTTACAGAAAACGCCTAAGAAGAAACCTTTCTTATCAATAGTTCTCTTTTAAAGATTTGCCTGCATCAATGCAAAATTCTGTTTCCACCTGTCTGGATGGGAATTATTCTTTTAGGCGTTGCCTAATAATTCTTGTCCACAAACAAATTTTTTAAGTCGTAAAACTTTATAATGAAAAAAAGTCACTTCATTTTCTAGTGTCTTCAGGTAGGACAGGGAAGGGCTTGTCCAAGCCTCAACAAGTTGCACTAAGCTGTGGCACCTGTTTCACAGATTTTTCAGTCATCAAATGGGTCAGCAAAAGTCCATTCAAACATAGAAATGAAGATATAAAACTCCTCCTTTTACTGAGAAAAAACCAAGGAACTCTTGGTTCCTTGATGATGAGAGAAAACAAATGATGAGAGAAAACAAGATAAGGCAAGGCAAGAGAACCCCTTAAGAAGGAAGAGCTGCAGGATCAAGCACAGCTGAGTGAATGAATTGTGCAGGAGAGGACAGAAAGCTGGAATAACAATCCCAGCTCTTGGCTGAACGCCTCAAGTCTCCGATGCCAAATTTCTGAATCTTTTGAAAGTCCCCAATATGGAATCCTGGCCAATACAACAATCACATGTTTAGGCTTGACTGCAAATTCCCAACTGCTTTATTAAGCTGTGCTCATTTGACCTTTAGCATCTAAACAGCAGGTTACAACAAATGGAAGACTTCCTATCTTGCCAATGCCAATCAACATTTCCTGCCAGGGCTGGTGACTGGGAATTGTTTGGACATGAATGCATTCAGAAACCCAACACAGGAGGCAAAACCAATTGCAGCATGACATTAATCCTAACAATACCTTTGTAAGAGCAATAGAATGCTCACAGTAATGTTACTGTATCAGTGATTAGATAGTGGAATGAAGTGAGTTAAAACACCAGAAACCTATAATGCATTGGAGAGACTGCAGAATCCACACTTCATGATCAATCAGGCAGCTAGAGCTGGAAAATTAGAATGTGGCTTGTAATAACTCAGCAGGCAGAAATGCGCAAAATCAGCAAGAATTTTAAATTGGCTGAAATTTTTCTTTACTTCATTGGTAATTTATTTACATTTTTTGCTTTTTATATATGTTTTATTATATTTTTGTGAATGTGTTCTATTTATATTTTAGTTATTTGAAGAATTGGTACGATAAATAGTTGTATGCTACTGCTCTTAACATTTATAAAAGTACTCTTCAACAACTACAGTTTTGAGTGATCTCAGTAATGAGCTTACAGCTAACTTTTGTAAGAATGGCACAATTTAAAATGCGACCAAGAAAAAGTAAGAAAAAAAATAAAAAGGCATGCAGACTTTATCTTTTAGCTAAGAATGTAGAATACTTTCTAAACAGAGAAAATAAAAGGTGGCAAAAAAACCCCTAAATGATAAACATGGGCAAACTAGAAAATTTAAAAGCTCATAAATCACACTCTGCTATCTATTGTAGTCTTTGTTTCGACTGCAGGAAACTTGCACAGTCCTCTTGAGCCTTTGGGATTTCCCTGTCATACCTTAGATGTGGGTTTTATCTGTTGCCTGTGGTGTTTCCTGTGAAACACAGGCTCAAGTTCTTTGCCTCTACCTTCAGTCTGTGGGGTGCAAAAGCCCTCCAGAAAAAGGCCCAGCTATTTCCAAGAGAAAGGACAGTCTGAATTGGAGGGTCTGATCCACTTACTTGCTTTTCGAAGGAACATAACACACAAACTGAAAAATAATCCCAAACAAATGGATGCTCTCCATTACACCCCAAAATCCCTTGGATACAATTGTGGTCCAGCATAAATAATCCTTGTAGTTCCCTATTATTCATGCACACAAAGAGCTTTAAAAAAAATCTGTGTCTTCCTTATAGTAAAACTTTATAGGAAAAATTCTGAGATAAGAAATAGCTATTTACAAAGAAAATGATTTGTATGAAATGAACATTTTCCCCCTACTCCCCGCTGATGATAATTTTACAATAAACTGAGTTGAATTGCTTTACTCCCATCATATGCATATGAAAAAATATTTTTTATTTCTCACCCAGACTCTTATCTTTTGAAAAGGCAGCATATCCCTAAGAGCAAAGAAAACTAATGAAGTAAAGCTTAAAATAAAAATGGAACCCTTTTTTAATATTTAAGTATTCTATTCTTTGATCAAATATGCTATAAATCACTGCTACTTGTTCTGTCCATTATTGTTATGCATGGTCTTGGAGAGACCAGCAGGAAATAAAATTTAGCAGGGCCTAGAGGTAAAGGAACCTGAAGGGTATCAATTATTTTAACAGTAGAAACCTGCAGAAACTGCACAATGTTGTCTTTAAGAAGTGAATTGTTTGGAACTGGAGATTAAGTTGGCCAGGGAATGGGGAAGAAGAATCCACTCACATAGCTGGGAAAATGTCTCAGATGTTTTTTCCCTCCTTTCAGTTTTTATTAAAGTAATTTCAACTTTAACTAAGGATCATTTCATCAAAATTAGTTTTGACAGGCCCTTAGTAATAGCACTTACAAGTACTCTGAAGTGTGTCATTTCCAATGAAAGACTCTCAGATTCCAGCACATCCAAGTTATTGGCACAGCACACTGCATCCCCCAGCAGAGCCATCACCCTCCAGCTTGACCACAACCTTGCTAGGATTAGGAAAGAATCCCAGAGGGGTGCACCTTGAATGCAATTTCTGTTCTCCAGCCTGCCTTGGTTTTCACTGCTGCCTACAATCTCACCCATTGCAAGCCTCAGTCAAGCATCATGTACAGCAGGAATGCACATGAGTGGTGGGAAGACATGCAAGATGTGCTGAGGGATAGTGGAAGGGACTGGGGAAATGGTTTTCAGTACGGGAGACTTTGTAATACATGGTAAACAATAAGCTGGGGATACCTGGAATAGCACACAGAGTTGTCAATTCTCCAGGAAAGCAAGAAGGATGGATGGAGTTGGAAAAAGAGGACTCATGAAAGCATCTTATCAAGGAGCAGCAGGAGGACTGTAACAACACAAAAAAGAATAAAGACCAAAGAAGCGTGGGGTTAAGTAAAGACTAAATGATCTATTCTGTAAGGTAGGGAAACAGACATTTCAGATATGTTAGACAGTCACAGAACGTTTATGTCAAAGGATAACACCTAACAACCTTTATTTTCATTTGTCTGCAGCTTCCTTTAAAACTTTTTCTCTGTTCCAAAGACCAAAAGTGAGAAATTGTGCAACATGACTTCACATGTTGGTTCAGTAGGTGTTCTTTTTTGATGCTGGGGTTGCTTCAGCTCCAGTTTTTCCAATGCAATACCTGCTTCTAAATTTCAGGCAGATGCCTTAAATGCTTGTGCTCTGTCACTCAGTCTCCTTTTTGTCTTCTGCTACAGAAGCCAGAAGATTTCTCAATTTAGATTTCTCTAGTCAAGATTTCACTTCCAGAGGACCTCAGACAACCAGAGGAACTCCAGTGCTATCCATGCATGATTTGACAAAGGGCTACACAATAAATACTTCAGCGTCTCTTTTGCTTTCCACCTCCTTCAGTGGCAAAAAAAAAAAGAAATTATCTCAAAAATACAAAAAACCCTTTGAAAGATAGAAGCTCATGTGAGTCAAATAATTTTGCTACACCATGAGCTCTCTTAACAGGTAAAGAAAAAGTTCCCTGGCAGCTTCCCTAATGATCTTCAATTATAACAACATGAATTCTTGAATATTGCACCATTAAGAGTTGCAAGTTTTAAATTATATTTGATTGCAGTTGCACAAAGTGCTGCCAAATTTTGGAAAATTCTTTGACACTTCTCAAGAGTCCAAGCCAGGCAGGTGGCTGTCAGCTCTCCACATGGACTGCCCGGGTGGAATATTAGACCAACTTGAGCATTTGCTTGTGGTCTGCTCTTGTCAAAATTAATTTGTGTGTGAAACTACCCAATTCTGAGCCTGTATGTGTAACACATTTCTCAGACAAGTGCTTTGAATTATCTGCTTCACAAACAGCCATAGGGATTTCTTCAGATTCAGGGAGAGCAGCATGAAACCTCATCTTCTGGAGAAACTGGGCAAGATCCCAGTGATCATTACCAGTGTTTGTGAGTACCCAAACAGAGGATGGAGGGATTTTACTTCATGTCAGGTGCTAACTCTTCACAGAGGTCAGGACAGGATGGTCTACCCAGTAGTAGGTAGTATAGGGGATGGCATAACAGTCCAGTCTTTTATTTCTTTTCTGGAAATTATCTCATGGCAGTGCTGGATTCTGAGTATATGGCAGTCAAATTAAGTATTTAAAAGTAACCTGAAGGAAAATTATTCCATTTCTTCTTCTTTGAATTTGGAGAACTTACCCTGAGAAGTCCAGAATTCAATTTTGAGTGTAAATCCCTGTGTCTCTCATGACAGAAATACAATTTTATTCATATTTATTAAGGAAAAATAAAGATATGGAATGTGATTCAGTTTCATTTTGAAGCTTAAGATGGAATTAATACAGATAGATATTAGATCCCATCCTTCCTGGAGGAATTATATGTAATTCTCAATAAACCTTATAATTTCTGCAACTTGCATTTCTGACACTGGACAGAATTTTCATTAAATGCATGTAAACCCTCTAAGCACTCTCTCCGAACTGGGGCACCAGAGATTCATTTCAGCCTTTCATTCATTCCATACCCTTATAGCACTGTCCTGTCCGGGGCACAGCATGTTACCCCTGATGAAGAGTTAATAAAGGATTGCCAGTTCAGATACAGATCTATTACACCAATACTTATGAGTGATTGAGTCTGATGAAGAAAAGTTTTCTTCACTGTCTTCCTTATATTCTTGGAGCCATCCCTGGACAAATAACAGGAAATTAGAAATAGCTGGTGTGTACGACTCCAGAAGACATTAATGTCATATGTACAGGGCAAGTCTTGGCAGGCATTGTTCTCCATTGAATATATTTGTACAAAGAGGGATGATTTGCTGCTTCTAACACAGCCCTTTGTGTTACTGTGGACCTAAAGGACTCCACAGGCCACTGTTCTACATTGTGGAAAAGCAGTAAAAATTATAGCATTTTCTGAAAATGTTGTAATGCAGGAGCAAGGTAAATAAAAGTGGAGGAATTATCACTATCATGTTTACACAGCTTGGATTCTGAGCCTACACAATTCTCCAGAGGCCACATAAGAAATGTGTGGCAAAACCACAAACTAAAACAGGTTTTCTGAACCCTGTACAAAGGCCTTACTCACAAGGAAATTCTTTCAAGTTTTCTCTGTTTTTCATCAACAATTAATGGCTTGTAAGTACTGAAGAAGTGTGCAGTTTACAAGTCAGGATTTTCCTGACTAACACTTAATAACGAAAGACGATGCTTACAAAAGGTCAGCCAAAAAATAAATAAGTAAAGCATGTGATGACAGAAATAATCACTGGAGATAGAGAATTCTGGCACTAGACAGAAAATCCAGACTGTGAATCATCCCATTAATACAAATACACATGTTGTACTTGATAGAGCCTCTGTGTGTTGGGGTAACTTTATTCCAAAACATATGTCATTCAAACAAATTATTTATTTAGATATAAGGTGAAAGGCAACTAAATGTAAAATTAAATTTGAGGGATTTTGTGTTTTTTAATTTTTAAGCTGCCAGGCAAACTAGATTGTCTCCAACAACCAACAGATTTTCTTATTTGAAAAAAGTGTCATATGAGTAAATGTAGTCTTACAAATTTCCTTTATGTGTTAAATAAACAATACTGAAAAGAATATTCTGCAATAGCTTCTTTTATTCTGAGATCTCCATCTTCCTATTGCTTTGAAGCTTCTTTCACTTCATCACCTCTGGGACAGATGTGAAAAATTAACACAGAAGAGACAGTGCCTGTGAAGTGAAGCATAACAAGCTTCAGTAATTTTCTCCAGGAAAATGAGAGAGACCTAAAGAACTGACAGAAACTTGAAAAAGTGAGGCAGGCTCAGACAGCAACCATAGGTCTCTTCTGGTCAGTTGATTATGGGAGATATTGCTAGATAAAGAGCACCTTTCCAGAAATTCAAGAACATGTAAGGCATTGTTTTGAGCAAATAAATCAGTAACAGCCTGAGACAGAGAGCTCTGCTGTCTCTTTTACCCACACTCAGCCTCTTGAGGTGTTTCTGAGTCTCTGCTGTCATACATCTGTTTTTGCTGTGTATGTTTTTCTCCTTGTGCTCCTTTTGTGCCCTTCTAACACCTCTGAAAGAATTCAGCTAACGTTCTAAGACTTAGATGAGGCATAATCAGAGACCTACCTGATCTTCCTCACTGTCCTGAGGCCTGATTATGTGCTATCAATTCCCTCAAAACCAAATTCATACGGACTTGCCTGAAAATAGAAAGCTGAGAAGGCACAAATAGTGTACTGTGAGAGGAACTGAATTCAAACTGCTGCCATGTCACATCTCAGCTGCAAGTTTCCAAATACTGACTCCATGGTGACTTGCTGGGGTGTCCCAGAGAGGATCCCTCCTTTCCTTCTGGCTCCCTTTGTACCCTGTATCCAGGAGTGGCACTTCTGTAAATGCACAATTGCTCCCACCAACTGCACCCCACTATCCCCATAGAACAATTGCAAATTCTGCACAGCCTTTGGAGTGAGCAGTCAACCAGGTCCACAGGCACCCGGAGAGGGAGAGAAAACAAGTCTTAGAGATCATGAGCCTGTCTGTTTTCAGAAAAATAAAGGTCTAATCTATTTTTTGTCTGCTTGTCATGAAGAAGGGGCAGACTGCAAATCTGAGTACCACAGCAGGGTACTCAAACACATACCAGGTCAGGTTTTTCTGGCACATAATGAAGAGAACTTTGATGGCACTTTAATTTTACTTAATTCTTTGTGTAAACATAGAGCTGTAAAGGGGACAGTCTGCAGCAATTCGTCACAAATGAACAAAAGAGATTGTTTCTTTAGGACAAGGTTCTTCACACAGTTTATAAAACATTTATGTTTGGACCTTTTAATTCAAACACTTTCAGTAAAGTGTGATCCTAAGACAGTGAGTATTGCCAGAAGCAGGTCATTTAACTTAGAATTCACTTTATTTGTTGACCTGGGGTGAGAGAGGGGAGGACAAAGAATCACTTTTGATCAGCTTGAGCTGTGCCTGTAGGATCCTGTCTTAAAACTGTGCTGCTCCTTTTTAGCTGCCACCTGGGGGAAAACTTGAAGCTTAACACTTGGCTTAAGGGCACAACAAACTTGGAGTTTATTTGCTTAGTGTGGAAAGCACATTTAGAAGTCTGCTACAGTTCTCATTTTCCTAACTCTACCCTGTCTTTCCCTGAAATGATTTTCAACACAGACACCCTAGGAAACCAGTATTTTTATATGATTTAAAATTATTCTTAGACTATATATTAAAAATATGAAATATCCACTTTCATTATTATTTTATTATGAGCTCAATCTTGATGTAATAATTGCTCATTCTAAAATCAAATTTGGTGTCATATGCTTTGGATTTTATAGATTATGTGGCAGAAGTTCTTAAGGCATGCCAACCCCCTTCACTTTTTAAAACATTGAAGCCTTTCATAATTTTTTTTAATTAAAAAAAAGAGGGGACATTGTGCGTCTCAGCCAAAATAGCTCTAAAAAGACCATAAGTTAAAACTAAAATCAGTTATTTCTACTTATATATCTTGCTTTGACTTGAAATGTTATTGTTTTACATAATAAAATTTATTTTGCAAGTTAAATTAGAAAGTAAATAAATAGATCAAAACAAGTAATAAACAAAACCAGTTCATAAAAGCGAAAAGAACAAACAAACAAATAAATTATATAATTCAACTATTTTTTGTGGTTACAACACATGTTTCATGACTATTTGCTGGGCATGTTACAGTTCCATGCCGTTCTTGCACTGAAGAGACCAAAATCAGGCATGGCAGACCTGATCTGTTTCACCCGTGCTGATCACCATCCTGGACCTGCTGGAAATGGGTCAGGCACAAAGGGTTATGGTGAATTGGGTGACACTAGATTGGTGACATGTCACTAGTGGGGTTCCACAGGGCTCCATCCTCTGTCCTGTGCACTTCAACATCTTCATTAACAACATGGATGCAGGACTGGAAGGGATAGATGATATAAACCTGGGAGGAGCTGTCAACTCTCTTGAAGGCAGGGAGGCTCTGAAGAGAGACCTCAACAAATTAGAGGGCTGGGCAATCACCAGCCATATAAAGTGGAACAAAGGAAAACTCCAGGTCAATCCTGGAAGAACGTACAGACTGGGGAATGAGATGCTGTAAAGCAGTGCCATGGAAAGGGCCCTGGGGTCCTGGTCCATGGCAAGTTCATGAGCCAGCAGTGCCCTGGTAGCCAGGAGAGCCAACCCTGTCCTGGGGGCATCAGGCACAGCATCACCAGCCAGGCAAGGGAGGGGATTGTCCTGCTCTGCTCTGAGCTGGGGCAGCCTCACCTCCAGTGCTGGGGGCAGCTTTGGGTGCCACAACATAAGAAAGACATTAAATTACTAGAAAACATCCAAAGGACAGCAACCAAGATGGTGAAGGGCATTGAGGGGAAGCTGCATGAGGAGCAGCTGAGGTCACTTGGTCTGTTCAGCCTGGAGGAGACTGAGGGGAGCCCTCATTTTAGTCTTCTTCAGCTTCCTCTTGTGGGGACAGCACTGATCTCTTGTCTCTGGTGACCAGTGACAGGACCCAAAGGAATGGCCTGAAGTTGTGTCACGGGAGGTTTAGGTTGTGGATCAGGCAAAGATTCTTCACCCAGAGGGTGTTTGGGCACTGGAACAGCTCCCCAGGGAAATGGTCACAGCACCAGCCTGAGAGACTTCAAGAAGCTTCTGGACAATGCTCTCAGGCACAAAGTGTGCCTGTGCAGGGCCAGCAATTGGACTGGATGATCCTTGTGGGTGCCTTCCAGCCCAATAGTCTGTGATTCTGGGAAACACATTTCCTAATGCAGCCTGTGCAGCATGGGCACGCTGCTGTCTCATGTTCATCTTGTTCTCCATCACGACTCGCAGGTCCTTGTCTGCAGAGCTGGTCACCAGCCACTCAGCCCTGAGCTTATGCTGGTGCATGGGGTTGTTCCTCCTGGTATTCAAGACTTTGTATTTCCTGGTGTTAAGGTCTGTGAGTCTATTCCTCCCAGCGTGCAGGACTCGGCATTCCCCATTGCTAAACTTCATGAGACTCCTGGTTTCATGCTCCAGCTTGTCAAGCTCCTAGTGGAAGACAGAACAGTCAGCTTGGTAACTAATCACTGACCTCCCTGCCCTGGCTCTGCATTATCAGTCAGTGTGGTGGCAGTGCACTGCCCCATGTCCAGGCCATTCAATCTGTTAAGTATTGGCCCCTGGGGCACACCACTAGTGCCTGACCCCCAGCTGGGCTTTGTGCTGCTTTTGACAGCAGCCTGAGCCCAGCAGTTCAGCTGCTTTTCAATCACTGTCTACTCGTCTACCCTATATCTACCCTATACTTCATCACTTGTCTAAGAGGGAGGTTAGAGAAGGCAATGTTGAAAACATTTCTAAATTCAAGATAAACAACATTCAGTGCTCTGTCCTCACCTGCCAAACAAGTCATCAAATTGTTTCAGACTGTCAGACCCCATTTCCCCTTCATAAATCTATGCTGACTACTCCCAAACACTTTCAGAATGCCATCATAGTCCTTTTGATGTTGGTAAGAACCCACATCTCTGCCTGTATGTGCAGCCACAGAATCTCTGTTTCTTTCCTGTGTGATGTTTCCCTGCAAACTTTTTCAGATAATAAGAAAACTTGCAAAGAAATCTGTTGTGAAAGAAAGATCCAGGGATAAGCTGGAATTTGTCAATAAGGTGTCCAATGACTTAAAAGAAACTTGCTTTTGGTTGAAGCAGAAAAGTTGCTTCTACATATGGTACCAAGAGTGAGTTCCTCTAAGAAAGTCACATTGTCTTAATACCAGAAACAAGTCTGCACGTTTTGAAATTCTAATGCCAGGCTGTCACACAATTTGTGGTCATACATCTTTCTCATCTTACTACCAAAAAAAACATTTATCCCATCTGTTTCAAAAACTTCAATTGTAGCAGTTTAATATACTTACTATTTCCCCCTTTGCAGTGGAGTAAAAGGGGCAATTTCTGAACCACAATGCATGTTCACTGTTAATGTTTTCTAGTTCAGCAAGAGATGGTAACAGTTGATTATTCTCCAACAACTACGATTCTTTAAGTAGAGAAAATGTATGGTTATGCAGTAAAAACACCAGTACATATTAAGAATGACTACAAAATTTAAAGTAATATTTGTAGAAAGCAGGAGATACATTGGATCAGGAGATACAATGGATACTAAGCAAAACTGGTCCCCGAGAATAAGCAATACTTTTAAGACCAGTTCTTCACATAAATCAAGACACTACAGAGATGTTTAAATATTAAAACTATAGAGTTCAATAGCATATAGTGAGATCTTCAGTCATGAAACTTTCTTCTCCTTTTTAAGACAGCCGAGAAATCACACATAATAAGTAGTGTAGACACACTGAAATATTACAGATTCTCATAAATTAGTTTATTTCTTGTTTGCCAACTAAATAACATGCCTAAAAGCACACTTCTTCTTTATGTTCAAAAATGTCTCCTATTTCAGAGGCTTAAGAATTATGCTCTAAAATGTACCTATATCCTGACTGGTTTACTATGCCATCTTGCACAATCTTTATAAAACTTATTCCATACCTAAGAAGCAAACCACCACAAACTGCAGGAAAGCAGCTCCTCTCCCCCTTTCTGTTGATTTCAGAGGTCTTGTAGAGTAGATCTGCCCACAGAAGCTCTGGTCAAGACCTGGTGTGGAAAGCAATTGCTGCTTGCCTGCAAACCCTGAGACAAATCTGTCCAGCAGAGAGGGGGGAACATCGAGAAAAAATCTAATGGAAGTGAAACACTTGTGCATGTTGGTTTGGTTCCAAAGGGAATCTGGAAGAGGCTGGTAGCCAAACTGGGCCAAAAGAAGGATGAAAGATATTTAATATTATTTGAAAGCTTTATTAGTGTTGACACATCTCCACGGAGTGTTTCACCTTCAGTGCATCAGGACTCTGTGGTAGAAATGTACTTGCAGGGAAAATTTCTGCTGATGCTAAAGCAGGTGGCTCTGACTGCATCTAAATATGTT
Source organism: Sturnus vulgaris (assembly GCF_052056855.1). Lineage (NCBI taxonomy): Eukaryota > Metazoa > Chordata > Aves > Passeriformes > Sturnidae > Sturnus > Sturnus vulgaris. The sequence continues at coordinate 86,332,807 of NC_142243.1, forward strand.
TTTTTTCCCTGCTTTCAAAAGGATTTAGAACAGATCCTGAACAATTTGTTAGAAGACCATCATCAAAACCGTGAAACTTTCTAAAATTAAAACAGAATGCATTAGATACTATCGTCACTCTGCTACAGTAATTATCTCTGTATAACTGCAATACTTTTAGAATTTGAAACGGAAATATAAAATCTAATTTGAAATGGAAATCTAAACTTTGAAAAATTATACTGATGTATGTATAAACACATGTCCTTCCCTACTCTTCAGAGTTTTTAAGACAGCAGGACAGCAGGACAATATCACAATTAACCCAAGGTAGTGCTGACTCTAGTGAGAGTGTTCCAAGAAGGAGGTTGGACTAGAGACTTCCAGAAAAAGAAGTATTTCAACTAGGAATTCCCAATGCTACCTTATTTTCATGGTGGGGAAAAAGTAATGTTGGAAATGGAACCACTAGTTTAAAAACCTTTGAGTGGCGCTAGAAGAACATATTGTAAAATAATATCTTCTGAACAGCAAAGCAAAAGCCTCATTATAATCAAATATATTACTGAACTTTAGCTATAAATATAAAAGAATTGCATTTAAATATAGTATAAAATTAAACTCATATTTCTTTCTTTATAATATAAAATCAAACTGATTTCACAGTTCCGCTTGAGTACAGTTCAAAATGATTATGGGTATTTCCTTTTAAAGCCCACGGAAGTTATCTTTTTCTGGTTAATACTTCTAACAAAAATGTCATGAAAAATTTGCACTTACAAATTTAAATCCAGGAATAGTTTTTCAAAGCTGAATTTGCTGTAGTTACAAAGAAATCAGCCAGTGTTTCAATTCTATTATTTATCAGCATCAAAAACTCTCATGGCATGTAACTTGACTGAGAGAAAAATGGGCTGTACAGGCTAGATAAAGTAACATGCTACAAGGAGAGAGATCATTATCTCAATCATTTTAAATTGAATAATGCCAACAGCTAGCATGCAAGCTGAAAAAACAAAGACCTGACTGCCAATATTTGTTAAGCATTTGAATACTCTAAATCCCTTATGCTTTGGGAGAAATACAGAGTAAAATTAAAGCACACATTTAAATATACTGAATTTTCAAGACCAAAGGGTGAGCTTCAGAAACATTCTAGTGTGCACCTCACTGCAAAAAGACTATGAACTATATATTTCTATGTAACTGAGGATAAAAATGGACTCCAAGTGCAAAAGAATAAAAAAGACTTGATAAGAAAAGTTGGTCCTTTATTTGCTGGAAACAGCAGTGCTTTCTACTTCCTCACTTTAGGAGACAGACTGTTGAAACCCTCACAGAGTTGTCTTAGCCTCAACCACTTTCACTACAGCAGTGATGACAACTGATAAATATACTCAGTCATATGCTCAGTCATACATATTCTCTCTACATCTGCTTAATCTCTTAGCCTCTTGCTCAGGTTGTTTAAGATCTAGTTCAGACACGTTCCAAAAGCCTCCAAAAGCAGAGATTCCATCACTGCTCTGTGGCACTTGAGATGGTCCACTTGCAGAAGTATTTTCCTTGGCCACACAGATTTACAGAAATGGGCTGTAAGAGATCTGTGTCCCCTGGATTGCAAACTTCACACCAACATTCCATAGCTCTGGCTGAATATAATTTTATATAAAGGCAGAAGGAACAGCAGTACCTGAGACAGAGAAATTAAAATTTGGGAGATTACGCACAGGAAGCATGACCTCTCTCAAAGAGATTAGATGCAGATGATAGCCTGTACTCAAGGATTATGTCCAACTGGAAATCATCAAGGATTCACATCTTAGAATGGTTTGGGTTTGAAGAGATCTTAAAGATCATCTCATTCCAACCTCCCTGCCACAGGGAAGGAGACCTTCCATTAGACCTGGTTGCTCAAAGCTCCATCCAACTTGGCCTTTGACATTTCCAGGGGCTGAAGCATCTCTGGGCAACCTGTTCCAGTGCATCACCACCATTACAATGAATGGTGTTTTTTACTAGTGTCTAATCTAGTGTCTAATAAAGGTTCCCTTTAGGTACTGGAAGGCTGGAATAAGGTCGCCCTGGAGCCTTCTGTTCTTCAGACCAAACAACCCCAACTCTCTTGGCCTATCTTCGTAGAACAGGTGCTCCATCACTCTGATCCTTTTTGACATTCTTCTCTGGCTTCAATCCTCCTCTGGACTCAGTCCTTCCTGTGCTGGGGACCCCAGAGCTGGATGCAGCAGTGCAGATGAAGTGTCACCAGAGCAGAGTAGGGAATCCCCTCCCTCTCTTGAGACCCCACCTGCAGACCCTGCTAGCCACACTGCTCTGGGTGTAGCCCAGGCTACTGGGCACCAACCTGCCTTATGACTGCATCCCACAGTTCCCTTACTTGGCAGCACAGATCCTCAATAAGTACCCGTGTCCTGCCTGCTTTGAGACTGTCTCCCACTTTCCTGGGCTGGTGAGGGGTTCTAGGCATGCTCTGCAGCCTGAGACCTGCAGAGGGGCATCTTCATTCAAGAGCAAAGTAAAATCACCAATCTGTATGTATGAACTTCAGTGGTTATTCCAGAATTTTCTAATAAACACTTCAATTTAGAGAGCAATTATTTTGCCATCAGAGAAGCTTTTGTGGTCAGGAGGATCAGTGCAGGGATAGATTAAGATACTTCCTCAGGATGGAAAAGGAGCTCCCAGATGATGAAGTAAGAATCCTCTGTCAGTTTCTATCCCAGGCCTGAAAGATATAGTCAATAATCTCCACTTAACAACAGCATTCAACTTAAATTTCCCTTTGTTATCTTGTAAAGATTTTCAGTCACTTTGCAAGTGAAAAGGCTGCTTCATGCAGACTTTGCAAAATGACTGAAAGCAATAAACAGATATTATGCTGTGATAAATTTGCAGCATGACATCGAATTGGTCTCATTTTATTAACTGGGAATATGTTATGCTGGCATAAATATTGGCAAATTCTCCCTTTCCAGAGAAAACTGGTTGAACAGAGTAAAATGTTGTGATGGAGTGATCTCCCCTTGAGTTACAGAGACTAGGTGGTTATCTGTGGCTGCAGCAAGCACAGACTCAACATCTGTCAGTCTTGTCGATTCAGTAGGATGATAACACTGAATACTAAACCTAAACAAACTAAACAGCAGTAAAGGCAGCCGATAATCACTGGCAGCAGCAAGTTGACACTTGTGATCAGTATAGAAGAGCAGGCTTATTGCAGAATTTTAATGCAGAAAAATGGCTTGTGAATTCTTTGTAAACAGATGAGAAGGAATTCCCACAATCCATTCCTGTGCATTAGTGTCTGCTATGAATATCATAAATATTCACGTAATATTTTCAGTGCAATAACCACCTAAAAACTGTCTTTGAAGATGCCTTAAGATAAGACCACCACAAGCCACAGCTGTAAAAGCTTTCATTCTTAGATATTTTATTATTTATTTTATTCAGTTTTGGTGTTTCTCTGCCATATGTAGAAATCAAAAAGATATATTACAAGTTGAAAGCACACAGTCCTCATGAATCCATTGTTATGGAGTCTGACAATGCAAAATTGTGAGATATGTTTTTTGGATGAGCTATCATATGCATGGTTAGCATGGAAATGAAAGAGGCAACAGGCTGCCAGCACTCAAGCAACCAGATTTATTACAGCTGTTTGTGTCCAAAGATTTCTTGCAGAGTTGTTTTGTGAAATGTGCCTGACTCAGGTAGCACACACTTACCAATAGCTCTTACCAGCCTCCAGGACCCAAGTTCAGTCATTGTGAAGTGATTATGACAGTGTTCAAACAGTAATTCTGAGTAGCAGAAAGCTCCTAGAAGAAATCACAAGCTTAAGACTTATAAGCTGAAGCCTTGTAACTTTAATAGATGCATTTGTTCACTGCTCCTCTGAGTGAATGAAAAACTGCAGGAAATTCAATTTTCATTACATACTCAACTTTTTTTTCACAAGACTGGTATGACTGAATGTCCAAGAGGCCCTTTTCCACCCTAGAACTACTAAAGTGAAGACAGTCATTTCAACACTGAGGCTTCTCAGCTTTTTGTGGAGTACTTGAGGAATATTTGAGGAGAACAGAGGTGTACTAAATTGAAGTTTTGTCTTAGTCTTTTGTCTTTGTCTTAGCAAAAATTGGCTGATTTCAGAATCACTACAACATAATAGGTGCATGGGTTCATCTGCCATTCAGTTGCAGCTTTTATAATTTAATGTATAGGAAATGTTGTTACTTAATTTATCAAGTTTTGCACATAAGATTTTACACAGACTTGAGTTTTATGTTGCTAATACTACCACAGTGTGCAAAGTACTTTTCATTATTTCATTGACAGATCAAAATGCTTATTTAAAGAGTGCTGACTCAAGTCTGAAAAGCATAGTGAAAAAATAAGAAAGGGGGAAATGTTATTCACTAATACAATTGCTGTAAAAAAATAGAAACAATAAAGAAATGCCAAATAAATAACTACAAAATTGATGGATATATTCAGGTTATTATGTGCCAAGACTCAAATTTTGAATTTTAGCTGAGTTTTGTTATATTTTAAAGCAGTGCAATCATTTCACTGTAATACACACACAAATATTTAGCCCTTTCTACCCTTACAGAACTCAAAAGTACTTTTTCCAAATATTAAACACGTTTGTTTCCTATCCTAAGTGTGAATGAAAACAGCTTTATAAGCTTTACCACAAGAACTATGCTTATCACCTCCAAACCTTATTTTTGTAAATAATTGAGAACACCGAACTTCTCAAGTCATATTTAAATCAATCTGGATTATGTAAATTCTTCTGAGTTTTAAGGATAATTTTCCTTCAGGCTCTCGGCCCAAATTGTTCCATTTCCAGGAAGCAAAAAGGATACAGCCAGGTAAAACTTCTTGCTGCTCAATATTGACACCTACAAACTTGTACACTGTGGCTAAGAATCTGAAGGCAGATGAGCTTTGACAATTATAGTTGGCAATAAAATAGATTGATCTATTTAAATTAATAAAACTAGAACTCATTTTAAATCTAGAATTTTCTTTTCAGTACTCAAACTGTATGTACACCTTAAGAAGGTACTGCTCTCTCTAAACTATCCATAGATATTCTGGCACCACCTGTTTCTTCTTCTTGCATTATCCAAAACCATATTTGATAAGATAATGGGACCCATAGTAACTGAGTATTTTCATCTGTGTTGCTTTTTCTTGCTGGGTTGTTTTGTTGGGTTTTTTTAAATTTTATTCACAGATAGAAAGCATATGATTTTCCCATGCAAAGAAATAGGACCAAAAACTATTCCTCTGATGCTCTTCTGCAAAAACTTCTTCCACAAGCTAGTGGTTGATTTTATCATCTTTGTTTGCAAAAGATTGCAGTCCTGTTAAGCGCTAAGATGGAGCTCTTAAAATGTTACTGAGGACAGACAAAATAGCCACAGACAACAGGGGAGGAAGATTCAGACTAGAGTCTCATGCAGACCACACCTCTTTATTAGTCAAAATGTGGAAATAGACATTGTGGGTAAATTTGTTCTCCCCTGTATGGGAACAGGAGAGAAGGCCATGGTTTATTTTTACTAAATGAAGGTCAATGACTAATGTCTGGTTTATCCCCCTTCTGTTTCTGAAGTAATCTCCCTGAAAAAGACGACCTTGCCATGTGAAAAAGCTGCACCTTAGATAAGTCAGGGCAGACAAGTTTAGCAGTGAGAGAACTCCAGGCAGCTTTCTGCAGAGCTCCATGCAGCAGCATGGCTGACTCTGAGAGGGGTCTCTCCTACACCGTGGGCAGTCTGGGGGAAAATCAATGTACAGCTCCTGAAGCGTCTCATGCTGAAGATGGAATAAGCAACATTTTTGCTCCCTGAAGACTTTATACCAATTCCCTGAGTCTATACCACAGGGGTTTGATTTTTGCACATATATTTCTATGTGGCTATACCTAATGGGCTTCTACTACCTAGGACCCAGAGCAAGCACTTCATGGAGTAATAAGGTTAACAGGCAAGTTCTGATGCAAAGTAAGAATTATACCATCCTTAAACCCCAACCAAACAAAGAATAATGATTGTCAGAAAACCTGTCTAGTTTATTACTTTTTTCTCTTGAAATAAGAAAAATAAATAGGTCAGATACAGAATACAGAATATCTGGTATTTCACTGCTGGTATTTTCCAGTTTACGTAGTGGAATGGTTCAAATTCCAGTCCTTAGGGGCAGTAATAAAATTAACAACTTTTAGGCTGTTGGAAGCAAAGGAGAAACCTCCCCAGGGTAGAATCTGAGGAAATTTTACTTCAATAACAAAATGAATATGGAGTCTTTTTATTGCTACCTGGGCCTGGTGATCTGGAGAGCTGAACCTGTGTGCTGACCAGCCTTGCCTCAAGCAGTGCCCACTGCAAAGGCAGCACCCCAGAGCTGCTTGTCTTCATGCAAAAATAAACGGAAGCTCAGAAGTGAAACACAAGAAATTAGCTGTTTATTCAATTTCATATCTTACATTTTCTCCTCATATTTTTGTTTCCCAACGATTAAGACAAAAACATTGAAAAATCAGGCAAGTTGGCTTCTCCATTTAAAGAAAACTGCATTACCGGTTTGTAAGATGGGGTTTATCCACCCTGCTGTGCATCCCTACTGACAGGATTCAGAAAACCAAAGCAACACTTTTTATTGTCTCTCACAAAAGAAGCAATAGATGTAGACAAATAGACTTAAGTTTGAACATTCAAATGCTTTTGTGCCGCAGGTACATGTCTTTTTTGTACTCACAGCTGGTCTCATGCCTGGTTGTTTTGCCTCAGTGCAATCCTGCAAGCATATATCAAACATGATACAGACAGTCTGTAGCTATCAAATGGCACTCAGGAGGCATTCTAAAATGTATCAAAGTTGATTTGCCTGGGTAGTTTGGAACTCCCTACAGGTGATCTTCTGTGAAGAAACAAAGCTTGGCTTAGGCAGTTGCATAGCCACACTCTTCAGCAAAACATTTTCCTCATAATGAAAGAAAAATCCCAGCTAATTCCATGTATTAATATCCTGATAGGGATCTAAGGTCACCTATATCCTGCTGGGTTTTTTTCTTTAGTTGGGGTTTTTTTGCTGAATCTTAAGTATGAGGCAGTTCCTATTAGGTCCTGCTAACACAGTCTTTCCTGAAACAAGGGGCCAAAACTGGACACAATATTTTAGATGTGATCTTAAAAGTACTGAGCAGAGGGTTGCTTCCCTCAACCTACTGGCTGACAATACAATCCAGGAAACTGCTGGACCTTCTTTGCTGCCATGGCACACTGATATATTTAGCTGGGGTGTACACAGACCTCTGTGTCTTCACCTGCAGAGCTCCTCTCCACACCCACCCTCAGTTTCCTGAGACTGCTGCTGCTCAGGGGTCTGCGAGACATTGCTGAGCCAGGGGGGAGGTGGAGAGCGATTGCCTTTGCACCACTGGTGGGTTACACACTTCTTTCCTTCACACGTTAAATTGTTGATTAATTTCTTAATTTTGCTCTTGCTATTCCCTCTCCAGTCCTGCTGAGGAAGAAGGATTATGTGGTGCTTAGCAGCTGACCAGGGTCAACTCATAACAATTAGATACAGAAATACGGTGGATGGCAATGCCAAAAGCCTTGCTGAAGTTAAGGTAAAAACATCTACCACTGTCTCCTTACCTACAAATTCAGTTATGTTATTCTAAAAGGAATTCACATGCTACACCTTCATTAAATCCATGCTGACTTTCCCAATCTTCTGCCCAAAAATGCATTTCAAGGAGACTCACTCCATGATTTTTGCACAGAAAAAAAAAAGAGAGGCTGATCAATCTGTCACTTCTCTAGTTATCCTTTTAGTTTGAAATGAAGCTGGTCAACATTTGCTTTCCTTCAGCCACTGGGGATCTTCCCCACTCTATTCAGTACGTCAAGGACAAGAGAGTATCCACAGTATGATGCACACCAGCCAGCTCTCAGCCCTTTTGCATGCAGCCTGTGCAGTCTTCTGGGTCTGAATGAATTGATCTCAGGCGATTCCTAATCTCATCTGATCTACACCCAATGTTGGCAGTTCCTTCTCTTTAAGGAGAGACACTGCTGCTGAAGACTGAGGAAAAACAGCAACTGAGTATCTACACAAGTGTGGAGATTTCAAAGGGCACTAGAGCACCTGCCCTACTCAGCAATGGGCCGTGTTTCCTTTGATCAACCTTTTGCTACTCATTTAGAGTTTTCTTGATGCCCTCACCATCACTTGCAAGTGTTAATTCCTGATGCTCTTTGACATCCTGTAGAGCATTCTTACATGAGTGGGCAAGGTCTCTAAAATCCTCCTTTGTTGTTCGTTTTTGCTGAAAAACAAATCTAGCACATATTTTAATAGATAAAAGCAATGAGAAAGAGTAGGTGAGAAAGGAAAAAGAGTGAAAGATAACCAAATAAACTCAAATGCTAAAATGCTAAGGACAGGGTCAATCTTCTATGTGCATCCAAGGAAATTAGAAATGTAAATAATTAAGCTGACTTGAAAAATCTTTTGAACTTCTGGTATGTATTTATTTTTGGGAGAGCAGAAGGAACAATGCTCATAAGTTGCCCAGACAAACCCAGAATTCCAGCTCCCAAACTCTTTCACTGCCTAGCTTCTGAGTTATTGTTGCCAGTGTTAAATGGCCATTGTTAAACACTACAGTTAAGCCATACAAAGAAGCACAAATCCAGATCTGGTCCAAAATGACCAGTCTTGGAAAATAAGTTGCTGCTCTAAAACATTTTCAAAATAATTGATGGTTTGGTTGGGGTTCTTTTTTTTTTTTTCATCTTATTAACAGCAGTATCACTACAAAATATTATATATCTTTTAAAAACCCAGTAAACAGAGCATCAAGATTAATGAATCTTCTTTACGAGATGTGACTTAGTGGCTACATGAGGAATTTGCCTTACCTTCTGTTGGAGATCAAACCTCCCATAGATCAATATGTAAGATTTCTGCTACAAGGGTTTTAAGAAGCCATTTCAGGCCTCAGCTGAAATATATCATAAATCAAGAAGTCCATCTGTCATTGCTTCTGAAATGAAGCTAATTCTACCAGCCAAAAATGATAAATAGAACTGCTTGAGGTTAAATTTGTTAAGCAGTCTCTAGACTTGCAATCATTTTCAACTCTTCTAAAATGGTTCTGAACTTAAATCAATGGACACCTTCATTTTGTTTTTGCTCCTACTGTTTTATTTTAAAGCGATCTTTTACTTACTTTTGAACATTGTCATGATACTTTCAACTCTCCTTACAAAGGTCATCCCAATGGATATCTCTTTATTTGCTTTCCCTCTGTATGATATAGATGCTATTGAGGCATGTCCACAGGAGCAGAGAAAAATACAACCACAAAAATAAAAAGAGATAAATTAGCTGTAAGTCCTGTGTTCTTTCTCTGACCCACTCAGGGAAAATAAAACTGTGAGAACAGAATAGAAGAGTATAAAGCTAATGGCAGGTAAGTAGAACAGATTAAATGTAAAAATTTACAGAATGAGATGTCAGGCATCAGCTAGACTAGAACACAAACAGACAACAATGGATCACAGCAATAATTATTCTTCATGACACAATGAGGATGTCACACTGCAAATGATATATTTAGTCATCTGCAATAAAGACACAATGGATTTATTTTTTGCTTCATCCTTAACATTATAATTTTTTCACCACTGATTTCACAAAAAGACTCAAGTTACAGAGAGGTTGTGCCACCCATGCATGATCTAATTTAGGACATAACTGCATACTGGTGTCCAAACACAAATTTCTGTGCATAGACAGTATTATTTCTTCAGAAGTTCCATCCCTCTTCACTTCTGATATTCATATTTTGCCTTATTTTAATTAGAGTAACAATTTCCTCTAATGCGATTAGAATTTTTCCCCCTAGCAAATCTGTGCTATCCTTAGTTATTTTCTTTCTACAAGATAACATCAGACAACTTCTTTTAACATTACACAGGCTGCTATTTCCAGAAGCATTTTGCCCTTTTTTATCATTCCCCACTTTAAAGGCAGCAGGCATTATAAACACCATCAAAATGTTTTCTCTGGTGCTGCAACTGCCCATGGCCTGAGCAATGAATGATCAACGATGTTGTATTTGTGTAACATGTTGGGAGTGTTTGAGGAGCACAGGAAGCTGTTGATATCCTCAGTAGCGTGCAACATGGGGACACACTCTCCCAAAGAGGTCACTGAAGGCAGATGTAAGTGCACAGCACTCTCCAAAACAGCAGCTCACCAGGAACATAAGCTGGCCAGAAAGCAAGCATCCTTCAAAGCCGGTGACTGACCGTGTTAGTTCAGCACATTTCCCATATCGCTGACTTTGGTGGAATTTTTATCTAACTTCAGCCACAAATTAAAACTGACTGCAAGACAGCAGAGTCTGCAGCACCTGACAGCAGTGAAAGCATCCTCTGCATCCTCAGAGAGTAAGTCCACCTGTGGCAGAACTGCCTTCATTGTATTCCTGTGCTAGTTTGCCAGCAGAGATAAACTGGGCTGTCTGTCTCAGGAAAGCCACTGTGTTTACTCTGAACAATCCAGGCAATGAATCACTGGCACCCTGTCAAGGAATCTTCTCAACCCTAGCATGCAGCAAGGAGACAAAAATCTGAGAATGATAACCACGTATACTGAAAACCAATACTCATTATACCTGCTTTAATGATCCTTCTCCTCCTTTCTTAAAAAATGGCTGATGAATATGCCAAGGGCAGATTCACAGCAAGAAAAATCTCTGTATGCTACATTGATCATTGATTGCATATTTGTTGGCTTGCCTGGGGAATGATTTACACATACAGCCCCCTGCATGGGTGGTGATAAGAAAGAGGATGCACAGACGTTTTCCTGTCATCTTCCTCACTACCAGAGCTGGAGGTGTGTATATCATGCGTGTGTATTTTTTGTTTCCCTTGACAGGGCATTATTTGAACCTGGAATTAAACAAAGCCAAAGGATGATATGGCTATCTCCATCACATTCACTAGGAGTTTACCAGTATCAGTGCTAAAGAAAACAATAATATTCCAACTCTTAATTCTGAATGCTCTGTCAGAGAAAAAGAAGGGCATATCCTCTGCAGAGGACAACCCAGAGTCTGCAGAAATTGCCCAGTATGAGTTCAGAGACAAAAAAATCAACTAATTAAAAAACAAAGTATTCTATTAAAAATGGGGATTTTATAGCAACTATTTCTGAAATACACAGGAAAAGGTTTTTCCGTTGCTGACTCCTGTCTGCTTTACACTTTATTGCAATAGAAGTGCCAGAAAAGACAGAATTCCAACCTCAATGCTGCCATATGGAATTATTGCCAAAACCAGAAAAACATATACATACTCTGCATATCAATGTTACGAGCAAGTATCAACCATTCTCTTCAGATGCCTTAGAAATACAATTGGTCATCTGAAACTCAAAATTACCTGAATCTCTTTTCAGATCAAAGCTGACTATTCTCCAATGCTGCAGAGCCTCAATAAATGACTCAAAAAACAGCTATGTAATCATTCCTTGCACAAGCCCAGCAGTAAAAGTATAAAACAAAATGTGGTTTATTAGGCCAGCTGGCATGTATACTTTGTCTTTCTGAAGACTGCATGAACCCTTTTTTTGCAGCCTGACTCACAGTCAACCAGTTTATTTTTAATTTAGCTCTGCTGGGGATGAACTTCCCCAGATGTACTGAATTGCAGAAGTTCACACCATGCCTTGAATATTTTCTTTTAGGAGATTAATCTGGCTTTGGACCAAAACAAAGCAGGAGCACAAATCACATGTAGTCATATACCACTGCTTAAGATGCTGTGCTGAAAATCTTATAATGGAAAAATATTGTTGAACTTCAACATAGAAGTTTTATTAGGAAACAAATGTGGTAATTTTTTAAAGCAAACATCAGGGAAAAGGTTGTACTGGATAGATGGCAGCAGTGGTCCATTAAATCACCTCCCTAAACCCATCATTTCCAAATATGTGTAATAGTGAACATTTGAGAAAGCACAAAGTGTTAGAAAAGCAAAAGACCACAGACACAACGTAATAGATTCTGTATCTATCTATCTATCTCTGTAGATAGCAGAGGCATCAACAAACAGCTCAGACTCATCAGTGTGTAAGCTTTGGGTAACCTCTACAAGACTCCCCCCTCATTTGCAGGTTTCCCTGGGGAATATCTTTTCAATGTCTGAAGCCCATGTCCAAAGCTACCTGGGTGAATACTCCCCATGTAAGAGAGGTTCTAGCAAATGTAAACTGGGGACAATCACATGCAAAGGTCACTTGCAAGAGAGAATCCTGTTGGCTCTGTGCTCCAGACTGTCAGACCCCCACACTAAAAGGCAGCACACTCATCTCTCAAACACCACTGCACTCCCAGTTCTCCATCACCTTTCAACTTGCTGAAGCTGCACTTGCCCCATTGTCTAGGGCATTGAAGGAGGTGCTAAACAGGGCTGGACCCGAAATTGTGCCCTGGGGCACTTTAGTGGCAGGGATCCAGCAGAGCTAATCTCTGGAGACCAGCAGTTCAGCCAGTTTTCAAGCCACATCATTTCTTTAGACCCGATTTCTTCAGTAGGACAGTGGTAAAATCCATATTACAACTGAGCTCCAATGATTTCCACTGCTCTGCCCTGATTCAGCAAGCCAGTCTTCCTACTTTGGAAGGCTATTACATCAGATAGTTGCTATTTCCTCACCATCCACAGCGACTAATCCAGAACACCAATTTCCCCTTAGAAGTGGTTTCCAGGAGGATTTTTCTCTATCACCTTCCCAGGGAACAAGGCAAAGCCGACCTTATTCACATCTTCCTTGTGGTTCATCTTGAAGTGGTATTTTCTTCCCTCCAGCCCTCAGGAATCTCTCCTGCTTGTCATGACCTTTCAGAGATAATCTAGACTGGACTCACAATCTACATGTTGCATACATAAATAAAAACACTGGATAATAGCATACTCACGGAATACAGATTCTCTCATTCCTCTAAATTTTGACAGCAATGTCAGTTGCTGAAATGAAACTCTACAAGCTCTTTTATAGTTAGTGAGATTATATGAAAAAGATCATCTGTGTTTCTTTGTGTTTGAAAACCCCTAGCATGCTACAGGCACTGTAAGAAACAATGAATGAGAGAAATAAATATTTCCACCACATCTGTAGAGCAGTTAATAGATTTATGCCCTCCTTTTTTTTCACCATTTGTGCATTCATAACTTTGTTTTTCTCTGAAAAAAAACCCTATATTCTTTTGATACCAATAAATGGAGGAAACTACCTGGAAACTATTCATTTGACCTTTTCTGAATTAAAGTTAGCATATATTTCATTAGTGTATATATAGCTGTGTGAACTGAAGGATGCAGTTATCCAGACAGGCATTTCAAAATATGACTCACCTGTAAAGCAAAGACAAAAAACTGTATGCAGATCTTGGCAATGAATATATATATAAATATATGAATATATATTATATCTATCTATATCTATAAAATATATTTCTACTTGAAGATATAGATATATATTTATTTTTTATACTTGGATATATACATGGATGTCTAAAAAGAGAAAAAAGAGGTTTTACACAACCCATTAAAAAAAGAAAAAGCAAAACAACTACAAACTGCTGAGAGAATTATTCCCATTGCCTATGGGCAATGGAAGTTCTGAATGGACTTTGGTAGGAAGTTTTACAAGCATGAAAAATGTTTGCATTTACCTTAAAATACAGTACTCTCTATGTGCAAAGTTGTAAGAGCCTTAACAAACTTGCCCATAGGTAGATAAATATAGCCATTTCTACTTAGGAATTACCTTTCTGTTTAGGAATTTTTCAAAAATAGCTAAAATAAATATCAGTGTGCTCTGCTTCTCATAGGAACAAATCCTTTAAAAACTAATGTGTGTGAAATTCTCGGTAATCCAATAATTTATTTTAAAAACATTACAGTGCTCATTTCTCCCCCTCCCATTTGTGTTTGCTCTAGCTGTTTTAGGCAAGGAAAATATAAAATAATTTACTACCATTAAACTGTGCCTCTGGGGTGTCCTTTGGCAGCAATGCCACCCCTTCCCAAAATACTTCGAAACTGTAACATGAAAAAAGGGAAAGAGATTCTGCCTTTAAAACAATGTCTTGCAAATGCCACAAGCTGATATTTGACTGTAGTTTCAGTAGCTCAAATGCTGCTCCTTTCTCATCCTTGCAGAACACATAGAGGTGACACGAGTGGTTTGTCTACAGAAACCTGTTCCCACCCTAAGAAAGAGAGTCCAGTATTACCTTAGTCTCAAAGTAATGATCTGTAAGAATCACAAGCAGGGAGCTGGCATTTATCTGGAAAACAGAGGAGTTTTTACAGACACACAGGATATACAGATGCTCACAGACATGCCTATTTCAACATCTGCCTCCATGCAAAAACTCTGAGTAGTCACAGCCCTATAATTCTGCTTCAGTTTGGATTGATGTTCCTATATCAAGGGCAAGTGACACCATTTCTTAAAACATGCAAAAACCTGAAAACATTGAGGAGAAAGTTCTGGAAGCAGCCCTGTTGATCATCCAGCAAGTTACCATAAAATGCATTTTTAAAAAAATAAGGAAACTAAATCAATCCATGCAATTGAGTTAAAAACAGATTAGAAATGAATATTCCTGTCTGATGGAGCTCTGCAAAACTGCTGTTTTCAAACCAACAGTAGAACCTCTTTTAATAAGCACAATTGGCTTGGAGTGCTTTGTCAATGTGACAAACCTTTTCCACCACAAGTGAAGCATTTATTCAAATGCTAATGAAAGTGAATGTAATTTGTAGTGGTGCTGAATCAACTTTTCAAGACTGTAATTTGTGTTTCTATAAAACTCTGATTCTTTCATAATGAAATATGTTTGAATAGGGGTTTGAGACTAAACAAATTGATACACTGTTTTCCATCAATTCAAAAGCATTTTGATTTCTTTATGCAAGGCAACTCTAATTATACTGAGCAGCTTTTTATATTTACATACTTTCTCCAAACGGAGAACATACTCTCAAAATTTATTAAAATTATCTATAGCTCTCATATTAAACCATTGTTATCAAATAGCACGATTTTATGATCCAAACCAATTGTTCATATTACTCTGCTAGTGTAGATTCATCACTTATTTACCTTAACTGACCTGGGCTTCTGGATCATAACTTTCAGTGATATAATATTCTTTCTATAATCACTAGTAGGCAGTGATTCTCTCATTTTCATTTCTCTATGGCACTCCAAAACCCATACAAGAACATAAAATTATATTGAAAATATTGGTGCTATTTATTATATAATCAGTGTCAGGTCTGAAACTGGAGTACTGGATTCAGTGTTGGTCTTCCCAACCCAGATGATGCATAACTGCAGTGAATGGAATGGATCCAGAGTTGGGGGCATACATTTTTTCCATTTGAGGAGCAGGGATAAATCCAAAACTGTCAGGTTAAGAAGCAGAATGACAGAGCTACTCAGAGAAAAAAAAAAGTCCCTTTATACAAAGGACATCCAGTGAAATTGAGACACTAATAAATTGGTTGTGCAAAGCCATCAACATACCAAACTGCTAAATGCATAAATATGCAATGAGAACATCCATTTTTACATTATAGAAAATAAAAGTTGCAAGGATATGACTTTGTAGGAGCCATAAAACTCAAAGTTGAGTTACAGGCAGGTCATTTCATATCTGCTGCTGTAAGTGTTCTTTTATTCTTCTTTTAAAAAACTCAGATAAAGAACAATGGACTGAATAGGTCTATTTAGTACAATTCATCACTACGTAGACCTGCAGCTAAATTTGTCCATTCAAACAGGATATTTGAGAGATACATTTAAAATTATCTCTGGCATGGTGTTGACCAAGGTTTTAAAAAGGACAAAGTCTTCAGCTATAGGCATCTGAGATGCTATCTGCTATGGACACTACTTTAGCCAAGCATGGAATCTGACAAAATATTTCTATCCTCAACAGCACAGAAATATTATCATCTGGGAAGCAGCATTAGCAAGGATACAGCACAACATTCAGATAAAACACGCAGTGTGTATTTTCCATATGGTTTATATGACAACACATCTTTGTATAGCAACAGTAATTTGCTATTAGGCTGCATAAAATATTACTGCTGGAAAAGAATTTGCATTACATCCAGCGCAGGTTTCAAAAAAGATGGCATTTTCAGAGTATGAAATACAATACAGTAACTAAAAGCAGTGAGACACTGGTTAATGGAAGAGACTACATCAATCCTGCACCAGTGCCATTAGCTGCAGCATTCAATCCAATTATGATTGCTGCGCACTATTGAAAAGCTCCCTACAATCTGAAAGCACAATATAAATATATTAAAATAATCATAGAAGAATGAAGGGGTGAGGAAGACACTTCCATCAAAAGAAATTGCCACATGGACATTTCTTTTGGGCAAGGAAGACAGAAATCATTTTGTCTCATGAGTCTCCCAAAAAGTAGGACATATCTGAAGCTAACACCTACTAGTGGATGCAGTTGATGGAAACAACAAAAAATACACCTTGTCAAAAAACCAAGAAAACAAGCAAATAAAACCCCATGAGATGACTTCACCATGTTCCTGAGTATAAGCAGCAGCTGATGTGTTAATTATCAGCTGTACAGATACATGGAGTAACTGGAGAGTAAAAAGGATGTCACAGGAGTAAGGAATAGCTCATGACTTCACAGAACTTCTGTTTATATATATTTAAATATATATATATACACACACACACACACACAAGAGAAGTCATTTGTAAAATCAGGGCTAGGGGGAGCAGACACAAGGCCTCTGCTATAAAATCTGTGTTGTGTGTTCACACATATTAAAATGTACAAGTTCCCATATGTGACCTTATCTTCAGATAAAATAGATGCAAACAAAACACTAAATTTTGGCAAATATAGGCTTGGGCCATTATTTTAAAATACATTTAAAAGTCCATTATTTCAGAGATAAAACTGGGGACAAAAACATTCCCTGGTATACACACATATGCCAATCTGCATCAGGCAATGATCTGAGCTGGGAGGCCTTGTTCATTTTCTACTTTACTTTAGACTCTCAGCCAGAATAATATAAGTACTAAAGACAGAAAGGAAGAAACTTATGAGTATAATTCCCAATTACAGTACCAGCAAAACCCACTTTCTCTTTAACTAATACTCCTTGTTTCAAGTAATTTTTTCTTTTTTATTTTAGCAATTTCATTAAATCAGTGTTTGAAAAACTATTCAAAAAGACTAGTCTCAGTGATCTAAATCTCCTTAGAACAAAACATTTCATTTAGTGAATCACACTGTGTGATTTATCACAAATCATGGTTGCTGATAACTAGAAATGGTGAAATGAACAAGTTACTTCTCTATGTCAAAACTGCCTACAAACTATTCTCTGCAACCCAGCCCCCACCTTACTCCATGAGCTTATCTTGCTTTGAGACCTGATCAACTTGTACTTTTAATCCCAATAACCTCTCTCCAACCCCTCACCCCTGTGCCATTCAATACCTAACGTGCCATTGAGGAAGTTCAACCCTTAAAATGGACACACAAGTGATGTTCTGTGATTCAGCCATTTCTTTCATCTGGCCTTGCAATTTTTCAAAAGAAACTTCTCAAGACGCTCAGTATCTTCAGAAACTGCTAAAAAAACCTATTCATTCTATTTCTGCCAATACTCTAGGAATTCCTGAAAAAGTTGGGAGAGGAGGGGGAAGGAAAAGAAAACGAAAGAGGTGCAAGAAATATGCCAATACTATTTCTGCTTCTAGGTTCAGGAAAGTCAGCTTTAATTTAAAAGCAGTAAATTGAAAAAATTTGGCATGAATTTAATAATTTGGTAAGTTAGCCCTCTTTTTAAACTGGAAATGCTTTGAAGGAATGCTTTGGGACAGCGGCTTTAGCACAACCACCAGTCTTTCTCAGAAGCATAAAAACTGAAAACCTCCTAAATGTAACACACACAATCTTCTCTATTTCTTTTAAATAACAAAGGTATTCTGTAACAAATTCTATAATTTTGAGGAAAAGCTGATACATAGTATTTCTCTAATAGAAGAAAATTAAGAGGTTAAAAAAAAGGCACTCTGCCTAAGTTTAGACAATTTAGTAAAACCCACCCTGTATGCTTTTCTAAAAGAAACAATGAGTAATAAATCAACATTATCTAATTACAGAGAAACACAATTTAATTAAGGAAAACACAGCTTTTACTGCAAGCCTTTTACATCTCCACGATTCCTGTATCTCAAAAGTCCTCCTCATTCAATGTCACTGAAAGAAATACTTCCTCCTAAAGTAACACACAGCAGTGTTTGCTGAGGTTATTTGAGCTGTGGACTTTGCACCATGCAGTTATAAATTTAATAGTAACCTGCAACCATTTTTTTGTGGCTCTAAGAAATCAATAATAAAGTTCACATGCTTAACTAAGGATTTACCACTAAATTATCCAAATGTTTTAATTTTGTAGAGGATTGATAAAGGAGAGGAGAAATGCATGGATAGCAGCTGTGTATCAAAGCTGTCAAATGCAACATAAACAATCAGAAAAGGACACTCAGCTGTCAATATCCCAAAGGGTGCCATGCAGTGACCTGAACTATTACCAAAATGCTCACTGTGACTCCTGGATTGTGGTATGCAAGAAAATGAATCAAAAGAAAATGTTAAGAGATACAGGGAAAACTGAAGCTAGTAGTCAGAAAAATCATTGCTTTTCCTGTAATCTCCAAGCACTTTTGAGTGGAACAGAAAATCCAAAGTCCTAGCCGAGAATGCACATGATATAAGTACTTTTACCAAACAAACCCCAGCCAAGGTAGTTAAAGACTTATCTTTACTATTCCAATACTAGTAGATTTTTCTTTCATTAATAGTTTTCAAAAATACGTAAATTGATTCACTGATGCAAAACATTGACATTTGCATTGTCTTTATAATTTCCATAAAAGTTTAAAATTGGAGTACTTTTGAAAAAGAAGCATTTCTGTTCTCCTTTACATGCTTAAGATTAAAAAATGCAGTTTGCAATTACTGTGAGCCACCTCCCTCTATGGAGTTTTTTCTGTAGAGATCACTTGACAGAGATTGATATAACCACTCTGCTGAAGAACTCCTGCACAAAATTTTAGTTGATTTCTTCCAAGGTTACTTAAATAATCATTGCAGAGGTTATATCATAACCTTATTTCCAAGTGCTTCTCTGGAATGTTTCTCCTTTAAACACATGATTTTATTCTAACTGATCATCCTAATTTTTCTATTTTTTTAAAATTTATTTACCAGTTAACTAATAATCACTAGAAAACAACAAAAGTTGCAGTAAATGATATGGTTCTGATTATGTGTAAGTCAAAACAAAACAACAATCGCCCTAGGAAATAAAAAATGATTTTTCTAAAATATTCGCTTGTACCTTTTGTTTATCTTTAAAGGTCTAAGCATGACTTGCAATCAAGGAGACAACATGGCTGTTTATAAGTTAGAAAAAGCAGAGGGAAGAGAGCAGGGCTCTGGAGAGAAGCATGAATTACTTACTTTTGCTTTTCCACCTATTTGTACTCCAAATGTCCCTTGTTAGAAAGGCAAGCAGACAATTCAATAACTTGCTTTCAACCACTTTAGTTTTTCAACCACTTTATTTGCAGTGGGTGGCCGTACATAAGGGCAACTATTTCAAAACACCTTATTTTCTACGTCTTCAACTTAATAAGATTAATTTAGTAATCTGAGAACGTATTTACCTAGCAATATTGTTCCATCAACCAAATTCAACACAACAGATGTGTGCACTTATAAATTAAATCACAAACATTTCAGAGGAGGGAATGAGAAAATTTCAAAAGAATTACACAGGAAGATCTAAAAAGCATTAGAATGGTGTATTGCAAATTTTGAGACATGATATAATGATGTGATTAATTTAAAGAGAATTTTGGATTTAAAAATTTTCAGTAACCTGTCTGTGCAGTAGGACATTCATTCCTTTCAGCAGTTACTGTCATTGTGCAAGAAGAAAAAATAGAAGCAGTCTCAGGAAGTAACTAGAAGTGTTGAAGTAAGCCTTGGCAAGTCAGTAATGTACTTCATGATGCACAGATCAGTGTTTAACATATTTACTCTGTAGCTTCTTTATGTATATATTATAGGAAAAGATACATGATGTAATGTCAACATACAATTATGTTTGTACGGGTGCAGAAGTTTTTAGTTTATATAGCAACCCTATCTTAAGATGAGAAAATCAAGGCACTGAAACAGTCCATTATGAAACATCTCTAAAAAATACACTTCAAAGGCCAGTCTGGTTTGTTGTCATTTAAAAGGTTTCACATTCCTGTTGGAAAGGTCAATAGAGAAAGTCATCCTTTGTGTGACTACTGACAGAAGTTTTGGCAGTAACTTTTAGTAAAAAACATACTTGGAAAAGAAAGTATTTTGCATTACAAAGATCCAGGGAAAGCTAAACATCTAGCTCCAAACATCCTGCAAATATCGTTTTGATTCTCGAAGCATGGCCAGGACTTTCATTGCTTCCAATTTGTCAGCCTCCATTTCCATGCTTAAAATATCTACTACGGCATCACTTACATCATCAGCCATGTGCTTCTTATCTCTGAAAAATAAAATATAGAGGAGGAAAAGTGTAATAGTGTATTTCCCCATTAATCAATAGCTTCAGAGGCAAGACAATATAGGAAAGTAGCATTAAAAAAATCCCAAACAAAAATATAGCTTTTATATTGTACAGCATGATTCTCGGTTTTCCTGTAGCAGAGCACTGACATTAACTAGGGCTTCTCTCAATCAAACACTACATAGTTTTCAGCATGCTGTAATTCCGAAGTAAAAAACCTAGCAACCCTAGTTGAGCTGTCAGAGAATAACTGGTTTCTTTAAGGAAGAATTTGACCTGCCGAACAAGTTTTGATTCATGTATCACTACATGGTTCCAATATTAAAGAAAAAAACCAACAAAAATGGCTACCAACCCCCTCACTTATTAATAATGCTATTTTTAATATAAATAGCTGACATTTACACCTGCAGGAGAACACATGAACATTGGGCCCTATATTCAAACAGTTTGTCCATTTATCAACAAACTTTTAAAAAATCTTTAACCTCCAGGTACGTTAGCATCCACAAACAAAACCTCCCACTGTAAAATGTATTACTATGATAGAGCTTTAGCATTCTGGAGCATCCAAAACTGGAACACAGCAGAAGACTGCTATTGTCTCACAGATGACCAGTTTCTCATCATATCTATTCATATATCTCATTTTCTAAAGACAAATCTATTGGCTTGAAATCTGTAATTTAATTGAATACTGAACAAAAAAAAAAGGAAAATAAATAATACATGACTAAAACAATCAGTGGAACTGTGTGGTTACAAGCTGTATTTCATGATTACACTGGAAAACAGTGGACACAGAGATGACAGTCTAGCTCTCCAGGAACGTTCTTTCAGCATGCTACTTGTCCTTTCCTTCAGACAGCTCTAAGTCTTTCTAAAGCCTCAAACCTCTGCTACTCTCTTTCTGAACAGTCCATTTCCACTCCACTGTACTCACCCACATACATAGAAGTAACCTCTCTCTTTCAGCAGGACTCTGGCAACTTCCTTAGCACAAAGCCTAAGGAGGTCTTGCACATACTTAGGTGGGGCCACTTCTGCAGTTGAAGAGTCTCTTGAGAAACAAACCTTAAGATGAGTTAAGGTTCCATTTTCAAGAAAACATAGGAGCTCGTCTCTGAAATGTAATAAAACCCTGTTAGAAATGGCTCAGAGATGAGCATTGCCTCATGAACACAAAATGGACGTTAAATAGCGAACTTGCTTGAACAAATAGTCTCGATCCTGGTGCCGACAACCAAAAAACAGCCATGTTTCTCCAAATTCCCAGTCTGTATGTTGCTCTCTGAGCTTTTGCCTAAAGAGACAAAAAAAATCCAATCCCGTTTTATCCAGTGCAGAATCTGAAAACATCTATAACTTAATTTAATTTAAAGCAGTATTTTAAAAAAACCTCTGGACTGGCAGAAACGTGAAACGATTTAGGTAAATCAAAGTCAAATCCTCATTTGATTTTCTTGACTACTCGCTTTCAGACCAGCTCAAGATCAATCAACTTCAATTTTTTTTTTTCCCGGCTACGGTTTCATATTGGAATATTCAAAACTGACACATCCAAACACCTCACAAAATAATCCCGACTGCTGAATAAGGAAATCACTACCTTTTACCTTTCATTGGAAACTATGTAAAACCACCTGGGAAAACTCAGCAGTTTTAGAAGGCTTTCCATTTAGCTGTAGATACCTGCTACATATTACGAATAACAATTTATTAACTACCACATCATCAGGAAAATTATTTCATTTTCTTGAAATAATACTTGAAATAATAAGTATTATATTAAAGGCATTTTAGCTGCCATTTTCTAGTCACATTGTGAGAGAGAGAGATTTCATTTATACTTTAAAATAAAATGCAAAATACTTTTGAGATATAAAGGCTTATTTGGGAATCAAAATTAAGGAGTACATATTGAGTTGGTTAAAGCAAAGTGTTAGAGTTAGGAACATAATTTCAAAATTTCACTTTTCTCTCAAAGAAAATTTTTAAAAATCGTTATAGGACCCAAGAAACTCCATTATCTTGCTGGAATTAATGAGTCACATTGGAATATGTGTCGATTACCATTAAAACCTAAAACCATTCCCACCCAAATACTTCACTGCTCCCATTCTTGTTTTCCTCAGAATGATCAGGTTTTTACATATTCTTGGTGATGTGCTGCTACTTTTTGAACAAACATCTCTTTCCCTTAGAAAATTATGCTGCTGGAGCTGGAGAGGGAAAATAACAGACCCACTTTCCCTCACACACAAACTCCCAAACACCAAGACTACTGCTGAGTTGAAGGTTCTGGTGCCAAGCTCCTTATTTTAAAACATAAAAATGTAAACCATACAGAAATAAGAGAATATGAGAGAAAACTTGACATTCAGCATGCCTTTTAATATAAATGCCACTTCTCAAGGAGTGGATTTTGAATAACAAAATTAAACCAATCAACACTTTATAAATACTATCATCCTCTTACACGACTTCCACCAGCAATACAAAGAGATAAAGGATTTAATTTCTTATTACTATTTCTGCAGTTCACCCAATTTCTCATGTATCTACTTTGAAGAGTAAATATAGTCAGATGAAAATGTAAGTTTTACTACTTTGAAGAAGAAATAAAAACACAAGCAATGCTTGTTTAAAATTATTAAGACTGCTTATAATTAGCATACTACCATTACAAAAAGGGAAAAAAATTAACTGCATTTATACTCAAATCCTCAGGCTGTATTTCTCCTCAACATAAAAAAGCTGCTCTCCAGTTAACAACTCGGTACATACCTATGTTGTAGGAAACCAATAAATGGTGAAACTCCTGTTCCTGGGCCAACCATAATGAATGGCACAGATGGGTCCTCAGGTAAGTGAAAAGCGTTGTTTGGACGAGGAAAAATAGAGATCTAAAATTAAATTAGATAAAATATAATTGAAGGGTATTCTTAAGCAGTGAAAACACCATGACATTTTCAGAACCTTCACGATATTTACACAGCATATATGCCCACACATCCTTCCAAATCCTGAGCTTCAGAGTTCATTTTTAGTGGCACGCAGACATTTAGAATAAAATCTCACAGAAGTCTCTGGAGAAAAAAAAATACAAAAACAACAAAACCACACCATATTTACAAACCTGTTAATCCATCTGGAGGAAAACTCGGATAAACCACACAGACATGAGTTTCTGAATATGAAAATTGATTGCACCACAAATTTGGGGAATACTGTTACATGGAAAGTTTGGTGTTGGCAGTCAAAGGGAAGTAAAGCTAGTTCATTGCTATTAAAGGCAACGCAACCTTTTTTTACATTGTGGGAGGTCAGGATTTATTTATAGTGAATTGAAGCCTACTGGTAAAGAACCTGCTTTCTTAATTTTCATAAAAGTTTGACATGATTTCCAGAAGTGAATAGTGAGGGAAGGCACATAACAGCTCAAAGATCTTGGAAAATGTTTTATATTATTGTAGTGATAAACAGTATTCTAATTTTCATGCTTGTGTCAGAAAGGAAGTCATATTTTCATAGGAGCCCCATACCTATCCTCTGAGACATGGCCAACATAATCTATAGAAAACAAGAAATTTTTATTTTTAATTCCAAAAGATTATTCAAGACTCAACAGCAGTCATAGGAGAGCTTCATCCATTAAAGTCATAAGCAAATATCCAATTTATTTTGCACATTAATTATGAAAGGATTTGAATTTACTTTCAAGTTTAATGAAGGAGAAAGGCACTAGACCTTAATAACCAAAGTTATTTAAACTTTGTTGTGTAAATCTAAATGGTTTAGCACTACTAGTTTTTTTATACTTTGATTCACTACAGATATAACCGTATTAAAGAACATTATTTTCCTAGTTTCATGATGTTAAAAAAATAGAATAATTCTTACTGGTGGGGAACAATACTTATATATATACACTTCACACCACACATGAGTTAGGAGGCTATTTACCCTATTAATGATTCCAAACTGGTCATTCTTTCAAAACAGACTGCAAATGGTAAACACATTTATATTGTAAAGTGTATTCAATTAATCTAATACATTTTTGCATAAGATCACACTCATCTATTTTGCATTGTTATTCCATATATTTCTGCAATCTATGTGCATTGCTGCACATTTATCTATTCTGAATTCTAGCTTGTGCCGTAGACAGAAATATTTCTAAATTTTATCCAGACTAATTTTGTAATAATATATTTTTTCTTTTTAGCCACCTCTTTTTCTTGCTTGATCTTTAAATAATTTGAAATCAATTCTATTTTAAATAAAGAGCAGATGTGAACACTGGAACAAGATATATGATGCACATATTAATTTTTGCATTAGTTTTAAAAAATGAAGGTAACTTGTACGGAGTTTTTTCCCATTTTGTCTGACACCTTGAATTGTTGGCACAGTTTTCTTTCAATCGAATTCTATTCTTGTTTCCATTTTTCATAATCAAATATAGATTCAGCTGCCAGTAGAGTTTTTTTTGAGAAAAGATAGATATATCACACATATAAATTATATAGCAGAATTCCAATTTTTTAATAATTAGCTTAGACCTAGTGACTTTGAGATTGATTAATTACACAGAATCTCTGCCACAAAATGAAATGAGGGGAAAAAAATAAAAAACTACTTTTTCCCAGTAATATCAACTGTGCCAAACAATCACTGCTACACATCAGAAAAAACCACAGATGACTGTCCTCTGTGTCATATTCAATAACTTGGCCTTTGCAGACTTTGGAAGACCTGACAAGAAGTGTGAGCTTTACAGTTTCTCCCCTAATATCTGCCACCGTTTCCTAGAAATGACCAAGTTCCTCTCTCTTGTGATGCAAACAGTCATAGCCATTCAATTACACAGTGGTAGTTTAGTATATGAAAACATCCTCCAAGATACACTTAGGACTACAGAGGGGTGGAAAGCAACTCTGGCCTTTCAGCAATGGGAAATTTCACAATTTAGGTATGCACAGGTAAGTAAAATTTAACTTTAGTTGTTAGGAGACAAGTTCTGGGCATGCTATACAGAAGTAGAGCAGAATTGCAAAATTAAGGTGTATGCTGCCAAAACACCTGCACTACATCACAGCAGTGAACGAAGAAATGCACAGTGGTGTTAGACATGCATAAATTTAACAGTTAATGACTTTAGATCTAATATTCATACCTTTTCAATTAAAGAGCTTTCTCTTTTTGTATCCAGAGAGTTTTGACTGGAGTGCAGTAGAGGTGCAACTAACTCAGCAAGCCACCCTGTACATACTCCTTTCCGTGAGACTGGTCTAGAGGGACCGGCAGGGAGCTCCACAACATTAAACACAAAGCACAGCTTTCCTGGCTGATATAAGTTTGAACTGCAAAGACAAAAATATTTTAAAAAAACAACCCAAAATCTGAGAGATAGCTGTACAATCTTGCAACAGGTCCGTTTGCAGCTCAAACCATTTCAACTGACTCAAGATTCTCAATGTTCAGCTAACTGTGTAATATTTATATTTAGTTAGAAATTGTCGTAAGGCTGGATTCGGAGACCAATGCCTACAGAAGGGAATCCAAATTCCTACCAGATTCATGTGTGTGTAAGCTTGTTTTTGAGAGCTTTACCAAAGCCTTGTCACACACTCAAAACTATATTCTTTGAAACAGTCAAAAAATGTATTTTGCAATACAATCCCAAAAATGTTTTCTCCTTTACTCCTCTTTCTTTCTCAGATTATAACATACATAAACACATATGAGAAAAACCCCATACCTAAATAAATGATACAATTTTACTATTTCATTACCTTGACACTGAGTAGGATCTGGCTTGCAATTTAGGAAGATGTTCTGAAGAACAGACAAAAAAAAAGTATCATTAATGTGATTCACCTCAATGAAGATATCGCATAATCAATGTTTACACTACAACAGATTACAAGGTATATTAATTTAACTGTAATTTTATTCTAGTAACATTAAGTGTTTGTGGTTCAGAAACAAGCAATTAAGATCTGCACTCTATTTTGAATGAGTTTTAGACTTTGTGGAACATCAATTAGAGAACCTATAGAATGAGACCATAACAGTTAATTTATGGGGTTCTTGGTCAAACAGAAGTGACTGTAAGGTGTAAAGAAGAGATGCCAGTAGGTAGCAAATGAGGTGAAGCTTGAAATTTAATTTTCCCCACCTTTCCTCTAAGATCTCAAAAGCTCTCTTAAAAGAGATTGCTTGATTGAAAGTTTCCTAAATATAGCGTCCTAGAAGCATACGTGCCTGTTCAGTTTCAAAGCATTGATTACCTATGTGAAGTTTTGAAATCTTAGCTGAAACAAGACATAGAAGTTCACATGGCATTTTTTGAACAAGCAATCCCCTCTCTCTCTCTCTCTATATATATATATATAAATATTACACACATACATTTATATGTGTGTATGTATGTACATAAAGAGAACTACCTTTTTTGCCTGTAGATGCACACCCTGACATATTTTAAAGGTGCTCTGTTACAAAAGATAGTTGCTAGGCAGAGGCAAGAAAAGGTAGAGCAGCAAAATCACTAAACTCATTCAGCAATTTTGGGTAAGGGTGGACAAGATGACGTCAAGAACACAGAAAGCAATTTCTTTGAGACGTATTATGAAATCTATTAAGAAATTCTGGATTTTAATTTGAAAAATAACTGCCAGCCATTTCAAATGTATTTGACATGGTTAGAGTTGTAGTCTCATCCTTTCAGTATTTTATATCAGGAACCCAGTGTGTTAGATATAACATAAATACAAATATACTGGGAAAACCATTCTGTTTCAACAGGTAAAAGTGCAGGAAAAGATCACGTAGGCAGAGAAATTATGAGTTGTTAAAATATGTCTTTTTTAATTGTAAGCAATTGATGAACTGATTCATAAAGACCCTAATCCTGCAAGTACCTTATGCTTACTTTTTATGTACAGGAGTAATCCAGAGTCAAAGCATTGGTATGAACCTAAATGTTTACAGAAAGAAAGCCAAAGACCACAAACTGTAGAACAGAGCTTGGTTCCCCAACAAGAGTTTCATTCTGATCGCTACAGAAACTATATTCCTAAAGCAGTTAACTGAACAGTTATTCCCCTTCCTTGGGAAATTGAGTATGTAGTCAGACGCATTTTCAGAAACCAAACCTAATTAAATTTAAATCAGTCTTTTACCAATTAACAGGCTAAGTGAAGGCTTGCAGCTTGGAAAAGCATGAAGTAAATCCAGGAGGCAAACATTAGAATCTCTAATAAAGTGAGTGTAATCAGAGGCTCCTTGTCTGCTGCAAAGCTCTTGAAGCCTCCGTTTTTCTCCCACATCACTGGTACATTCTACAAGAGCTCGCAAAAATGCCTGTAGGGAAGAAAAGAAAGAGTGAAGGGTAAAAGAAACTTGTCCATTTGGGAAAATGGTCACAAAACTGGGAAAAACTTGGGTTGCCTGGGGACAGGAATTAGTTTAATGGATAATACACTTTGTCTTTTTTTTCTTTTTTTAATTGCTCTTCTAATGTCTGCAACAAGCTAGTCCATCAGAAAATCCTACTTAGCCTGAGCAAAGAAGGGACAAAAAACAGGAACAGGCCATTCTCTGCAAAATTCCCGATTTTTGAAAGGTGTTCTTACTGCCCCTATTTACTCTTTAGTTAGGCAGCTCCATAACACAATTCAAGACAAAACACCATTTGCTAAGTTACAGATGCCAGAAAACTAATAACAAAAATCTTAGAAGAGGTAAGACTGTAAATACAGTATGGTATTAAATGAGTCATGTTAATGTTGTTATGGTGTTTTATTCTATATTTTATACCTACATACTGGTAGTGTAAACTTTTCTTAAAGGAAAGTTAAATTGAGCATTGTAAGATAAAGTGAAGATCAGATATAAATAGTTACAAGTTTTTTTCAAAAAAGGAAGATGGAAGTAGACACAGTGCATAAAAGAGAAGTGATAGAAAACACCAAATGCAATCAGATGACACATTCTATACAGAGGAATACTTGGAAAATAACGTGTACTCAACCATAGAGCTTCCAGACAACAGTTTTGAGTATGGAGTTACATAAAGCACATTTTAGGCTGAAGACTTAATACAGCAGACAGGTTATAAAAAATGGCTTCAGTGACACTCCCCAGCCAGTACCTTCTGCCTACTCTTATTGCTGAGACAAATTTTCAAAACCATGAAATGTGGTTTTGAAAAGGTTGAAACAACAGGAAGATTCTCTTTTGCTGCAAAATCCACTAAATGGAGTAAAAAGGTCCTCCCAAAAACTGATTTCCGTCAGAGACCTGACCACACAATCATTTAGCTTCCTCTTTCATATAAAGCTATCTTCAAAATATGTTTTGACAATACCAGAAATACATATGCATTTTCAGTTAGAAGATTTGAATTATTTACATGCACAAAATAAAAGGAAAATAATATATACATGTTGTGAGAACAAATACTATAAAAGCAAAAATCTTTCTTTGAATTCTGCTAGGTTACTGAAATGTTAAAGAAAAGCTTGAAAATTTCAAGACTTCACACAATACTGTGAGTTGGAAAGAGCCCACAAGGACTATCAATTCCAGCTCTTAAGTGAATGGCCCACACAGGGTTACTAGCACCATGCTCTGAACAACCAAGCTAATGTAAATGATGCTGTCGTATATTTGCATACAGCAACATGTGTCTTTTTAGCAACACAACTTGATAGATGAGGCTCCCTCTGATTAAAAAGACTGTTTACTTTAAAAGGACTATGGCGCTAGGTTCAGTCAGCCTCCCCAGTTATCTGGCACCAAGTTATCTAATACTTTTCTACTTACTTCCAGACTAGTCATGAATCAAGATACCACAAAGCAGGAATGTCTGCCAGACATAAACTATCAGAAATAGCATTTCTCAGAGTAAAGTAGAAACAGTAGCATGCCAACTGACAGTACTTATTCACCAAGAGACACCATAAAGCAAGGACAGATCTGTAAGAGACCTTATAGCATAGAATTACTAGTTTCTCTTTAGAAAAAAAAACCCACATAAACACCTTTTTGGGTATTGCTCTTATTTCCAGACACCAGGTTAAAATGAATCTGAGAGTGCTTCTTTCAGGGATGTGTTGTGGACGAGATGCTCCTAGGTGATTGGGAGGAAACAAAAAAAAAGTAAAATGTGCATCTGTTAATATAAGGAAGTGGTATCACACATATCACACTTAATGGACAACTTGTGCGGCCCTCAAAGACGCAGGGAATTCTCACAGTGAGAAATGATCTATCTCTAAACCAGAACAACAAAGAGCCCTACATCATCCTGTGGAAATAATGGCACAGCTCAGCAGCACCATTAAGACACCAATGGCAGTGGAAGAATGGAGCAATTCACACAGGTCCAGCTGGCGGCAGTACACAGGCACACGCTGAACCTGCAGCTACTCCTTCTGAAGCATGGCAACATAAGACTCAGCAGAACACATCCATGGACCTACAGATCTGTTAAAAGGCACCTTGTAACCACACTAAGTCTTGTCCTTGAGGAGTGCAGCTCTCTTAGGATATAAAACAGATTGACATGCAGTGCTGTGAAAGGAGATTTTACTTTCAAGTGGGGATTGTAAGGCTATGTGATTAAAACCTTATCTCCATAAACATGTAGGAGCACAGAGTAAGAACGAGATGGATGAATGCCAATGCCAGACTGCAGTTCCCAGTCAAGAGCTCATCTACTCATCTACAGTAAAACCAGCAGCAGCATTCTTATGCATCCTCTTTTTTAACACATCACTGTGACTTCCAACATGCCTGCGTGGAAACACAACAAAAGCATGTGTTCCCATACTGAAGGTAAAAATGTTCGTAACTATGCACATCAACTCCTACCAACACAGAAAAGAGCAGTGGTCCATGACCAGTGCATCACACCATACCTTTCTTTTTAGTGCCCTGCTTAACTTTTATACAAACGAAGTCATCTCCTTTTTCAGAAAGTCCCAAAATGTGAAGAAGCTCTTCCACTTCACTGACATGGTTGGGACATATTACATAGAAGGCGTCTCCAGGCTGGTACTCAAAGGCTGTATCCTGTTGTAAAACATGAAAAATTTCTATTAAATCTTACTACAAACCAAGGCATTCCCATTCCTGACAACAACCTTCCTACTACTGTGGCTACATTAAGTCAAATATTCTTTTACTCTGTACTAGGACTTTGCTGTTTTGAGCATATCAGAAATTAAGTAGTCATATCTTCTTTCCAGGCTTAACCTTACTAATTAGAAAAAGTCTTTCCTTATCTGGTTTAAATATTTGGACACTCTTTAATGAGAGCTGTTGAGCAGCCCAAACAGAAGGAAAATAAACACATATTAAGAGATTGCGTTATATAATCAGCCCAGATCATTAATTACTGATGTTCTACATTTTCTGGTTTGAGAAGAGCAGAGAAATGAAGTCCTCATAATTAACGCAATTTTTTATAGAGATACATCATCACTAAAAGAAAATTTGCTGGTTAAATTATTTGATTAATTGTGACAGAAATGACCAGAATTGCTTTTATTTTTTGGAGGAAAAAAAGAAAAATAACCAGACAACAGCACAGTGAAATTTCAAATCTTAAGACCTAGATTCTACTTAGCTGCCTGAGCTTCTTGTGTGAAACTGCTGAAACTCTCGTGTGCAACTCAAACTTCTGCCTGTTAAAGGAACATGCAGACTTATACTTGCATCATTGCATCCCTCATGCATCACGTGAGTGACTTGCATACACAGACTGACAAGAATATTAGGTGAAAAAGGCAAGATAATGCTTGCATTTTCAGTGGGTGCTGATGACAGAATGCATATATACATGCAAATTCATACAGAAAACCATGTTTCTCAAAGAATCAATTGCTAGAAACTTAATTGAATCTATTTAAAACTGAGATTTAAAGATGTCTCACGTATATTGAGACAGATTAGGCTAAGAGAGTCTAACAGAAGGTACTGCCAAAAATCACAATATCCCAAAACTAATATTCTATCAATTTGAGGAAACACTCAAAAACTATATCCTTTCCTTTTCAACATTTTTTATAAAGTAATAAGAGCACTCTCTGCCTGCCTTTCATCTTCAAACCAGTATACAAAATATGATCTTCACTGAATAAACTAAACCAGTTTTCTAACTGAGGGTAACCGAGGTTGACAGTTTGAGTAGCACACAACAAGGCACAGCAAATGAATGTCAAAGGCAGAAAGAGCGCTCAAGAGCTAACAACTCCTATCACTTGAAACTATTAGTGAAACTACTATGTGTGTAGAATACCCACCGTAATGAACCGTCACAATTTACTATACAGTTTCTGAATATTCTTCAAGTTGTGTATTTATAAACTGAAAGATTATTAATTTTCAATATTCCCTGACCGCCTTTCTCCACTGCAAATTCCCTTCATAAAGGTATTTCAATCAATATGATATCCATGGAACAACGAAGAAATTAACCTCACACTTTGTTCCTGTTTTGACTTCCATGGAGTCCTATTTTTCAGCAAATAAATCAAACTTTACATTTACAAAATGGATCGGTGTAAACTGACAACCTATTGAATAGAGAATTATTTTTTCTTTTTAAACAATCAAATAAATAATTTTCCCCCTCAGTTATTATACATAACACACGTTTTTTGCCTTTTATTTTAACACACTAAAGAAAAAGCCATCACCAACTTACTGCAATATCAAGCTCTAAGAACAATGCAGTCTTTATAGCATCTTCCCTAGTGAGCTGTACAGCTTTTGTAACTGGCACTTCAAAGGTTGCTCCCTCTGAGATAAGCGAAGACAGATGCGGATTCTGAAAAAGACAACACAGAAACTTACACTAAAAATGCTAATCAGCTTTATGACATCTTACTATGACACACAGGAATTGGTATTGGTACAGGTTGTTTTTGAAACAATCTCAGAAAACAACCCCAAAAAAAAAAGAAAAAACATGAATCTTCTATATACACAAAGTGTTTTGCTCTTTTTAAAGAATCACATCTAAGCAATAACTGGCACATATTCAATTACAAAAAGTCAGTAGGCTTGAACAGCCTAATGGGCCTACGTTATTATCAAATGCAGTGAGCTGTTTCATTTTTCAAGAACTGCCTTGAAAATAGCCAATTAGAGAATGGCATTTATGTTAAACCCCAGAAAACTCCTGCCTAATTAAAGGATTATTAGGTGTATAGAAAGGACATAAGAAATAAGAACAGAAGTTACATCATTGCAGGTTTATAGCTGCAAGGTTTTGGGGTCCATTTGGGGTCTACTATTACAGGCAAATTATAAAAGGAGTTTTAAATTAGAGCTAATGAGCAAAACCCACTCTACAAGACAGCATCATGTTCGAAGACAACGTTTCTACACAGGTAAAAATGTGCGGCAGGTATGACAAATGGGCACCAAGAATAATTCCAGATCACATATGTCAAAGGTTGTCACTTGAAGATCAGACTACAGCCCTCCCTTCTCCATCACAATAGCCAGCAAGTTTTATTTGAGATTAATGCAGACAAAAATAAAAAGAGGCAGGAGGAATACCAAATGCTTACAACAATACTCTTGTCAAATGCAAAGGAACCATCGTGTCAATAGGAGAATATTAATTCATCTGAAGATTTTCTATTAAAAAAAGGAGTCCACTTGAGACCAACAGCTGAAAGTTTCTTTGTTCTCTTAAGATTTGGACATGGTGATTAATGGCTTGGGCCATATCAATTCATTCCGCATCAGCTGGACTGTTGTAATTGTCTACATTTGTATTCCTTCCAAGCCAAAATCAAGGCATAATGAAATCAAGATTTAAGCTAAATTGTATTATCTTACACTTCCCAGAAATACTTTGGACCTTTGCTGCTCTGCTATTAGTATGCAGCAGCTTGTTAATTCAACCCTGAGACTCAACAACCCGAGACAAGATCATTTAAGTAACTGGAGAGATCATGTACCAGGCCTTCTTTAAATGGCAGGGAGTCTCTGGAAATATCCAAACCTCAACCTGATGCATTTCAAAACACACCAACTTCAACTCTGCTTGGCAAAAAAAATCCATAGCTGCTGTTGCAATGTGAGATACCAAAAAAGGACATGAGTTGTGTGATATCTGCAAAACCAAATATGACTCTATATAGAACCTACTTGTTGACAAAAATAGTTCCAAAGGAAAAAAATACAAACACACATTTCATACTTTCCAGGGCTCAAGGTAACCACCCTGTTTTATATCTGAAACCTGGACTATAATCTTTAATCTGTCACTGAGTTCCGGATTAGCAGATTCAGCTTTTTCCATCTGCTGCTCAAAAGAAAAATTAACTTCTTTTTCTATATACAGAAAAGTTAAGGTATCGGTATTAGAACCTGATGAACTATTTCAGGGACCAGTCTTAATACATGCTGACTTTAAGAAAACGGGATATTTTAAGGGCTGTAGCAGCACATTCAACCCAACAATTACTCTTTAATAGAAGAGTACCACTAAATCATAAACCTTCAAGTATTTAATTTGGATTATTAAATTCAACAACTTGAGCAAAACCAACAATATAAGGTTTAAAAGAAAAGCAAAATTATCCCGTGTTTAAATCCATACACCCTTCCGTAACTGTAATAGCTAGACTAAGAGATTCTCTCAGCATTTCCATTAACAGTCTCAACAGAGAGAGTGTCAGAGACCAGAGGATACTAAAGGGCTTTCATGATCATGAGCAGCCACACCAGAGGACAGGGCCCAGAAATCCCACCTCAGCTCAGTACTGGTTCTTCAGCCCTGGCCTCAGCTACATTACAGCAGTACTGGTGGGCAGCTCAACTACAACACAGATCCTGTTGATCCAGGCCTGGATCTTGAGACCAGTTTCTTGGCTTGGGCCAAGATTCTCACAAACTTGCCTGATGATCTGCACTCTTGGCTAACCCTGGCTGCCACTTCCTGGTTTGCATTGCTTGGGTAGTGGGTAGTAATGCTGGCTGTGTTACCACACTCAGCTCCTGGTTCCCTGTCATTTAAAGAGCAGCCAGACTTCACTGCTTCCTTGCATGGATAACTGAAAATTTGCCCTCTGCGGGCAACCAGAAAAGTTTGCGTCACTCTTGCCAACTGGAGATGATTTCCAGCTCATGCTAACTCTTGTGTTAGTTCAGCATGTCTTTGTTCAATGTGGCTTCCACATGAAAAGCACATATACATGTGGCTTTTGATCTACAGTTCATCTTCCATTTCTCACAGTAAAATAATTATTATGTTTTCACAATGACAAGTTTCTCTGTTACTAAGTATGCAGCAAGATTTGGAGCAATTTTACAGCCTCTTAGCACATTCTGAAAGTACTAAAAATTTGAACAGAAACTTTACTGTACCCCTCACTACACCAAGATGTTTTCACTGTTATAAGCCACAGAGGATTTTAATTCTTGCCTTCCTGACAGTGCAATACTAACTTACTATTTAGCTGAATTATATCTTGACATAAGTGTCCATAACCCATATGGTGTCACCTACATCCAATATAAATGGACTTTTTACTTAAAATTCAAAAGCCTCCTGCATTTGGGGGCATATCTCTGTTATGTAAGCATTCACTTGCTCTTTTGAGCCTTATATAGAAGTATACACTCATACTCCCACAAGAACTAGAAGCTTCCATCACTCAAAGGGAAGTCCTTACCTCACCCTGGGTGTCCTGAAACTCTACCTCTATATATTCTGGTGGCAGGGCAGGAATATTAAGAGCAGATTGAGAAATAGGAGGGACAGAATGAACAAGTGAAGGTTTGGCATCTCTAGCTGGAGCCACAATATTGATGTCATCCACTTTCTGTGACAGAGTATCAGAACCCCTTGCTCCCTCATCTTCTAGCTTCAAGTTCTGTACTTCAGAGCTTAGCTTAAGTTCATGCACAGCATGTGGAGCTGTAGAGAGAGAGCTGGAAACAGGATTGACAGCATTGTCCATGCCTTCTTTCTCTTTCTGCAATTGTAATGCTTCCTTGAGGGCAAGCCAAAGTCCATCAATCCAAGGATCAACCACTAATTCCAAACTGTGAATGGAGAAAAAAAGAAGAAATGCATAGATGAATTACTGGGACCTTCTGGACTGTTAACTTGCATAATGAAAGACCACTGAGCAAAAAACACTATTCACTTTCCATTTTTAATAAATATCTGCAGCTGTTACCAATATTACTTCGTCAAAAAAAAAGTATTTAGTTGTTATCATTATGTAAATTTACATAGTCTAAAATGTATAACAGCCTTGCTCTTCTTTCAGTTTCTCATTTTTATTTTCATTTGCTCAACTTTATGGCAGAAAGTTGAAGGAATGGCAGCAGAATATGCAACTTTTCATTGTGCAACAACAACATCAATAGCTTACACTAATGGCCCATTTTTATTATTTCAGAACACAAGAGATAAGTTTTATAGTTATGACAATGTTTGTGTTCAACTGCCTTGCATCATCATGCACAGAACCAATATAAGCAGCAGTTCAAAATAACTAAGCCAAGACTGCAGCCTACTGGACAGAAAGAATGGTAGAACAGGGAGTAGTTTTCTTACATAATTCCTCCACTGCCCATCCCTGAAAGAGAAAAAAGAAAAAAAAAAAAAAAAAGAAAGAAACTACACTTTCAAACCCCTTTATTTACTCTGACTTGATTTCTAAGACTGCCAAATACTATTTTTCCAGGCATTATAGATGTTTCCTCATACTTTAAAAGTCGAGTTTTACTTAATGGCAATTGAGACTGAAAAGGCATACTGTGCTCAGGCAGAATTCATTTCTATGAGGTGCTGAGTATCCAGCTTCAATGGACTTCAAACAGTTCAGGACATTTAGCCAAATGCCTACTGAAATATGGCATCATGAAGAAATAAAATCCAAACCCATTCAGCTCTTACCCTACACAGTCATCTGCTAATCCTGTGTCATAGAAGTGCTGGGCACCAAGTTCTTGAAGTCGTCGGTCTACTATCCTTCCACCATTACAAAAGAACATGTACTCTGAATCTCCCAGACCTAGCAAATTCAAGGAGAGAGGAATTGTGTCAATGAGGCAGCCTACCTGGCTACACAAAGTCAGGAAAGACTTTTCTTGCAGGCAAACATAAGAATCAGGTATGTTGGATCAAGTCCACAAAAGAGTACCAGGATGATTAGAGGCGTGGAGCACCTCTCCTAGGAGGAAAGGGCTAAGATAACTGGGTTTTCCCAGCCTTGAAAAGTGGAGTGACCTAATTTGGAATGCCCTTCCAGTACCTGAAGGAAGCCTACAGGAAAGACACAGGGCATCTATACAAGGATGTGGTGACAAGACACAGAGGAATGACCTCAAACTGAGAGTATGTTTAGAGTGAATGATATAGAAAGAAATTCTTTACTGTGAAGGTGGTGAGGCACTGGAATAGGTTGCCAAAAAATGTTGTGGATGACCCAACCCTGGCAGTGCTCAAGGTCACACTGGACTTTGAGCAATCTGGTCTAGTGGAAGGTGTCCCTGTCCATAGCAGGGGGTTAGAACTGGATGATTTTAAAGGCCTCATCCAACAAAGGCCTTCTACGATTCTGAGATAAATATAATTATATATCCATATATATACTTATACACTTGCATATATAAGTGTGTTATTCAGATGCTACATTGAAATATACATAAGTGTATATGAATATCAAACAAAATTGTGTTTGTCCCAAAATAGGCCTGAAAAACGTGGCTCCTCCTTCCCAAATGTAAGACAGAGAAATATTGTGAAAACACTTTGCTTTCAATATTTCACATTTCACAAGAATACTGCTTTAGCTCAGGCTTTTAAAAAATACAAAATTCCTCCAAAAGGAAAAATGTAAGAAACTGAAATAATTAAAAAGAGTAAAATTGATAAACTCTGTGTGAATTACCAAAAGAAATTATCTTTCAGGATTAAGTTGTTAATAATGTCAGCAACAGAAGAAAGCACTAAAAGAAATTTAAAAATATTAGAAGCTTGAGGGGGGAAAAAAATGGATCAAATATAGTAGTGATTTTAAACAAGAAGACAGCTGAAAAATCTGCATGAGAGAATACAGTCCA
The DNA here is from genome assembly GCF_052056855.1 of Sturnus vulgaris. Classification (NCBI taxonomy): domain Eukaryota; kingdom Metazoa; phylum Chordata; class Aves; order Passeriformes; family Sturnidae; genus Sturnus; species Sturnus vulgaris. Next base: position 86,370,666 of record NC_142243.1, read on the forward strand.
GCAACTTCTTCTGCAGGAATAGAGGATTCTTTGTAGATTTTGTTTCACCTGCACGGGGTTGTGTGCTCCTTAACTGTTGTGAAGCTGTTTTAGATTATAATGTTAGTTTTCCTGATTACAGCTAGTATGGCCTGTTCTTGGATTTGTGCTGGAAACAGTGTTGATACCATGCCACATGGCATCATGCTCAGCACATAAAGCTGGTCAAAGAACAGGGAAGGGGAGGATATATGCAGTGATGGCATTTATTTGCCCAAATCATTGCTGGTTGTGATGGAGCTCTGCATTGCTGGAGATGGCTGAAACACTTGCCTGCCCATCGGGAAGGGTGAACGAATTCCTTGTTTTGCTTTAATTGTGTTCGTGGCATTTGCCTTCCCTATTATACTGTCATTAGCTCAACCCACGAGTGTAATTACTTTTACCCTTCCTAGTCTCTCCTCCATCCCACCAGGGAAGGGTTGGGGGAGTGAGAGAGCAGCAAGGTGGGGCTTGGTTTCTGGGTTCAGTTAAACCATGATGCCACCTAATAATGGAACATTCCTCTCTCCTTATAACAGCCTTCTTTGTTGTTTTTTTTCCTTTTAAGAAGACTTCTGCTTTCTCTCAAGTACCATACTTGGAGCAAACATTTCATTGGACCAGTGTAGATGGATACCATGAATGTATTTTAAGACTGGTAACTTGTTAAACTTGAATCACGTTGTAATTTAGACACCATAATAATTTCTGCCATAATAAAATTCAGGGTGAATACAATTCTTATCTTTACACGTATGCATGCAGTCAGCTATGAAGAACCTGACCATTTCACAAACTGTAATGTGCAACTAGGCAATAGCATAACAGCTTCTCAAAATGCTACATGATTAGGATGCATATAGTTCAGACTTCCACATTATATCCAGTAGAAATTTCCTTCTAATGGGTCCCTTCCTTATTAGAAACTTAGAAGTTTCCTCACACCCATCTATCAACTTAAACTTGTCAGGTAAAAATAACCTAGGTTTAAATAGACATTTCTGAAGTTTGTTTATAACTGAATTTGAAAACTCAACAAACTAACCTTACCATCAGCTCAAGATATATCATGCATTTTGTCAAATCTGTATTTTCCTTATCCGTCTTTAAGCTGAAGGTACATTCATTCTCTTGATGAGTACAACATTCAAAACTAAAGTATTATTGCAAATTTAAAAGGGATGGGAAGATTTAAGGTTTTTACTTTTAAGAACACTTTATACTGCCTTTCCCTCTGTAGAGAAAAATGGCCAATGACTCACACATTCAAGAAAACTAATCTAGTTTACTAATCTCTGTAGAGACTTGACATGAAACTTGAACTTCAAACAGTTATAGATAGCTTATATCATATGGTTTTTATGCAAAGAAAATTAAGCTATAAGAAATTACACTGGTAGCTTACATTCAGATAATTTTTGCAATATTTTTCCTTTACTGCTCATAGAAGACATATAAAACTATTGTTTATAAAAAGAAATGTTCTATAAGCACTTTAAAAAGCCCAAACCACCTATTCAGAAATAAAAAAAAAAATAAAAATTATTCATTGACAGAAAAGTTCTGCAATAATATAGAAAATATTAAGTCACCTAGCAATCCATACTGGAGATGTGCGAAATGGTCAGGAGGCAAAGTCTTGTCTTGAATTTTCTTTACAAACTTGCGGGCAGTGTCTGGTGGGTCTCCTGTCCCAGTAGTGGAAATAACAATAACTACAGGATCCTTTTCTGTTTCCAGGTTATACTACAAGCAATAGAACAAATTAAGTTACAAAGTGCCACTTGATACAATTGTGGCCTTAGATACTCCCACGTTTCTTCATCCCAAGGGTACACAGAAAACCATTTAATCTCATTTTTCCTATATTAAGCCACAGAAGGTCTTTCAAGTAATTACAAATAATTTTGGGGATGCAATTTATGACCATACTTGGAGTTTTCAAGACCAGATTTGATAAAACTCTGAAGAACCTGCTCAGACTTCAACTGACCTTGCTGCAAGATGACCTTATGAAGCCTCTTCCAACCTGAAATACCCCATGATCCCATATAGAGATGTCCAAGAGCAGCACTTTGAGCATTTTGAGTACATGAAGAGTACTTCACAACTGCACCCAGACAGCTTAAATACACAGTTCTTACAGTATTTTATTTGTCAAGTGGAAAAAGTATTTTTGTATATATGATCACAAGCACATAACCATAATCCTCATGATTTCATAGAGATAAGTGAGGTGTGGCCATACACACTGCAGGGATAATTTCTAAGTTTCATTAAGTATCATTTGGTCCTGTCTGATAACTTCCATGTTACAGAATCACAGTATCACAGAATTAACTCGGTTGGAAAAGACCTTTGAGATCATCATACCCCAAAAAATCCCCAATGCTTTTGGGGGAACTAAGGTAGCTCTGAAGAATGGTAATCAGACACCATGCTCTACAGTCTGATTAATTCTGGCCCATTCACCCTGCCCCCAATTCACTTGTCTCTCCTTTGCTAATACTGGTCTCCCACATTTCCCCGGGTTTCATGGGGGCTAGTCCCATTACACCAGGTTGACAGGAACTGCCTGGAGTAGGGACTGCGTGCCAGTTCCACAAATTCGAATCTCATGCAACCATTTATTACTTCTCAAGTAAAAAGCACTCAGAATCTTTTGCCCCACCTTTAGCAGGCTGCAGCACTGTGCCAGTGTGCTGTGGATCGGGTCACCCGCACAAATCGCCCTCACAGTACCCCTATGGCCGATGGCTAGTGACCTCTGTGAAACACAGCTCCAGTCCAGTGTTTGGGAGTGACCTCTGGAGACCACCAAGTCCCACCCCACGCCCCAAGTGTGACTAACAGGCAGTGCTGCACTCGGTCAGCTATAACTGGCTGAATTCTGAAAACACCTAAGTGTAGAGATTTCCCTTTTCTGGGCAGCTTCTTCCATGCAGAACTTCTCCACTAGTGTCAAATCTGAGTTTATCAGGTAGCACCCAATGGATCTGGCCTCCTGTTGTCCAGTTTGGCTCACTCAGGCTGCTATTAGATCACTCCTTAGCATCCTTTTTGCCATAATAAGCAACTTAAAATCCTTTTACTGCTCCCTGTGGGTTGCAGTTTAAATCACCTCCCAGCATTCCAAGTTTAATAAAAATAATAGGATTATGAAAAAATAAAGATTGCAAGAGGTGCTGTGTTTCACTCAGAGCAGTTTCAAGACTGCAATTCAAAACTCCAGATTTTGCGAAGCTATGCTCTAAACACCTCCCTCAATAAATCACTCAAACTTTATCTCCTTGTCAAGCCATGTAAGAAATTACCTGACATCTACAACCCAAAAAGGCTAGGAATACATAGAAACAGACTAAGGGGGTTTTGCTGTTGGCAGTGTTTCCAAATCTTTCCTGAAGAAGCTAAAAGCAGTTGCACGATAAACTTAAATTACTACGTCTTGCCTCTGACAGTGGCAAGAGAAGCCTACAGCAGAGGCCTAGAGAAACACAAGTGAACAGAGTAAACATGCAACGATATTCCCTGGGCACTTTGCCACACTACAATGACTTGTGGTCCAGGAACCTTCCAAACAGCTTTTGTCTTTTACAAGTTCAGGCAAGCTCCAAGTACTTACACAGTCTTGAGACTTTCAAAACTGAACTTAAGTTGTACAAAAAAAAGGCCTTAAGGGTCCTGTTGCAATAAGGACTCATATTTTCAAAACTTCCACAACTTATTTGATAAGTACAGACCCACAGATTCTGTAGTGCATTGCCACAGGTGACTACTGCATTTACAAGGAAAAGCAAATCCTTGAAGTGAAGAAAGTAAGGGTCTACTGGTATCACATGAGAATATACACTAAAATGAGCTCCATTAAAAAAACAAAAAAGATACAAGCTTAGGAAGTATAAAGTGGCATATTAGAACAGAGGCATGATGAGCACACTAAATTCTTGTTTACTCCACTGCAGATTCTTGTCTTCAAACTTAAGACATCTTTTGAAAATCAAGCATTTTATGACACAAGTTCTGCAATAATTTGCGTCCCTTACTGTGAGGTCTGCTACATCACCAGACCAGCAAGAACCTCACACATCTACAGAGTTTTTCACTCTACCTTCTACTTCTTCCTATATCCTTTGTGTTTCAGGCTTGTGTCATTCTTTCCCATTCCTTCAAACGTTCTCCTCAGCTGAGGACAGCAATGCCGCACAAGAGCAGGGAGCAGCCTGCTCAAGCTGTGCATGGTTACTGAAAGAAGAGGATGGGATCAGACAGCCAGGTTTGTCTCATCCAGAATAATACATAACATGACAAATGTACTTATTCAGTTAACTCATCCAAGGCTGACTACACACACTGTGACCCAAGCTGATCTCTATTTAGCCTCCCGTTTTTTACTGCTCCTACCTCACTTCCGCCTCATTTCAGTCTTCATAAAATGTAATCACCATAACCAGCCAAAAGTTTATGACCTTATCTCACCCCTGAGACTAGAGGTGAGAGACACTACTTGGAAACAGACAGTGTTCCTGAGACCTGAGCAGTATTTGACCATCTACTTTTGAATGGCAAGATCACATTACAATTACTGGCTCTGTAACCACCCATTCCATCCACAGACCTTCACAAGGTCTGAAAATACATACACAAAAGCTACATAAAGACAGACTTTCTAGCTGACAATTAGGGAAAAAACCAGAAGCTCGTATGTGACAAAATTTACAAAGCTGCAGAAATTACTTTTTTCCTCAACGCTCAATTCTCAAATTCTCAATTCATAATTAATTTGCAGCTCTGAATTGTCTTGCCAAATCTGGCAAAATACATTTATTTAAGCGGCAGGCCAATAACAGGGCTAGAAATGTTCTGACTATCACGTTCCTGAAACTAATCTCCAAACGTGTCAAATGCAGAAGAAATTAAATGCAAGAATATAAGGAGAATCTTCAAATTCTCTGCTGGCTGCAAAAAGTGTCTTTCTAACACTCAGCTACATACTTACTGCACATTCATTCAAAACGTCTCACATTTTCAAGTGCATTAAAAAAACTCTTTTAGATGTTATTTTCTCCTCATCTCATATGAAATGCCAGGCTATGAAGTTTTGATTGTTTTTTATACGTTTCTGTTTGAGGGCATACAGTTCAGAGTATTTTGTGAAGGAAATTACAGTTCGTAATGCTTTTAGTTACAGAAATAAGTTTCCACATTCTTACTCTTGGATAACAGCAAGTAATAAAAAGCCACTTCCTTGATCCAGCCAAGCTTTTTATTTTGTTCTAGAACATAACTTGAAGTGAGTCCTGTGGGAATTTAAATGAGTGCATATGCTAAGCAACATAAGACTCACAAAAGCTCTGGGCCTTGCTGGAGCCCACAGAACAAAGAACATCAATGCAACAAAAGACATAGAACAAAAAAAAAAAAAAAACAACAAACCAACAAACAAATGAACAAACAAAACAATCAAACCAAAATCAAACATACAAGGAAAAAAAGCATCATTTCTAGCAACAGCAGACCTGACCTGTAAATACAGAATTCATTCACAACTGCATATATAAAAAGTTTTCAAGAAGTCACTGAATCATTGTTACAAAAGAGATAGACATATTAATTTACAGTTCTAATAAGAAAAATCGCAAGATGTATCTTCAGCAGAAGGCTATTAAGCAACTGTGAGTATTGGTTGAAATTACTGATTCACAAAGAACAAAAATTTGACACTAGATGGTGTTTTTTAGGTGGGTGCATCTGCTAGCCTTCATGATTATCAAGAGACACTACTCTAGCATGTGAAGAAGAATTCAATTCTCCAGTACATATTTTTCAAAAGAGCACGGAGTATCTCACCTTATCCATTTCACTTATACAGTGCATATCAGCTTCAAATCCATGGGCACCTGCTTGCTGCCATATTTCCTCAGCTATGGCTTTTGCCTGCCCCTTTTGTGTTGCATAGAGGAGCAAAAACCTCCTTTTTGACTCACAGCCCATTTTTTTTTTTTTTAGAGGCACTGCAGGGGAAAAAAAGAATTTAAAAGTGAATTTCTTGTAAGCAGAACAGCATGATTTTACTTTGCTTATGAGATTAAAAAAAATATAAAGATAGTAGCATTGGTGTTTAGCTTGGAAATGAGGTATCTATTTTGAAGTGAAGCCATTTCTCACAAGCAAGCTTTGTAGAGCAGGCTGGAAAGGATGTGTGGTGCAGATCCTGTATGCTGTACTGCCTTGATGTTGTAGTAATATTACAGTACCTCTGATATTAAGAATCTAGTTTGTAAACAATACAACATGAAAACTTTTAAAATGAAAATATATACTATTTTTATTATATTATTTTTTATTTTCCGTTTCAAGTTAGCAAGTGCTTTGTTCACTTTTCTGAGCTGTCTTTGAAAACAAAACAAAACACAGACCCGATAAAGTCAAACCACAAAGTCTGAGGAAAAAAGTTTAAACACTCAGTTTCTTCTATCTTGAAATCAGTATTTTTTTGCTGCAATGACTTTACACTTTATTGTCCACTATGTATTTTGGAGCAGAAACACTGACTTTAATTTCGTATTTCAAGAAGGAGCTCCTTACACAAGTGCAACCTGACCCTGAGGTTAGCTCAGCTGGTCAGAACACGATGCTAATAACACCAAGGTGCTGGTTTTGATTCCCATATTGGCCATTCACTTTGGAGGAGTTGGACTTGATGATACTTCTGGGTCCCTTCCAACGCAGACTATTCTGTGATTGTGTGAACTGCAGAATTGACTCTTTGGGGCTTTTTTCTCCTGAAACTAAGAAACAATCTTAGAGAAATCTGCTGTGGTGTTGCCAAGTCCCTTGCAAGCAGCAGGATGAACGAGATGCATATCCTTATCCATTCATCTGTCCCATGAAAATTTGAATGCAAGACGTTTTCTTCCACTATTTTGACACAGAGAACATTACACATGTAACTTTAGACAGCAGTAAATAAAAGAGAAGCAGAACGTCTTTAGAGTGGATATTGCAAATTAATTTTCTGTCAATATTTTGTCATTGCTAAGCAGGTGCAGTAGATCTCAAATACCTAGAACTAGTACTGAGGAATTTTCAGTTCCCAGTCTGAGGTACCTCTCCCATGCCTGGGCCCAGCTTGCTGTACTTCACCTATTGCTTCCACAAAGTTTCAGCTACAGAAAGCAATCAGTGTCCTAGCCAGACACACCGAGTTATGCAAACCTGTGGCTACATAATTTGAGATCTCTTTTTTTTCTCAAGGGAAAACATAGTTCAATTGTATAAGAATACTGTACTCCATTGATATGGCAGGATATTTCTCCCCACAGTACTGCAGGAGGTTTTTCCTAGAGGAAATTTTTTAAAAGCATAATTATACATCAAAAGTAGCAAAACAAAGTGAGAGGTTCTTAAGAATGCCTGTATCATACGTGAATTTAATGAAAAATGTAATTACTAGAAAATTTTGAGGGCTTCATTGTATTTCCTTCTACTATGTTTTCCACTTTAGTTTTCATTTTAAATTAATTACATATATTATCTAAAATGACTAATAATTACCTTAACAGTCACCTTTAAATAAATTAATTTACATAACTGGTTTCATGTGCATGCATGCACAGAAGGTGCATACAACAAAACAATCCTCAAAATGATTTTTCATCTTCCTTTACCAAATGAGAGAAATGCACTAATTATGATTCATATAAAATAACGTAAATATAGTTTAAATACCCTCAGATCCCTGCAGTAACACAGATTAATCCTGGTCATGTGCTGTGTTTTCACCTAACTCTTGTCAGCAGGTGGCACTGCCCGACCACAAATAGATAAGACAAAGCAGTGCTTCATTACTACACTTTTTCTTATACCTCAGAAAGGAAGAAAGATAATCAGTTTCCCTCTAAGACCACACCATAGCACAGAAACCTTCTATACAAGAAAAGCTGAGGAGTAAGCTGCCAATATTATAGTCCAGGCATTACCAAGAAGAGTCTGTTAGAACAAGAGTCGGCTCAGGAAGCTGTTAATGTCTGAGAAGCACAAAAATTTGCAACAGTAGGGGGCACTGAGTGGGCAACAGAAGGAACAGCAGTCAGGATGTGGTCTGACAGGGTCAGATGTTGGCACTAAGTGCTATGACCTCTGCCTAAGTCAGGCAGAGCAGCCAGGATTCCTGTAAGTCATTGTGAGCTTTCTACTCCAGCTAGTATAGCAACAATAAAGGGTGCAAAAAAGTAGCCACACACATTTCTGATGCATATATGTGAACATGGAGAGAGGATTTTACACTGGTGAATGGACCAGTAGATGGCAAAAAGATACAAAAATGTGGAGCAACCACACCTCCCACACACAGCATGTGGAAACAAGGGAACCACACAGACAGAAGAGCCGATGGTGCTGGAGATGCAAATGCAGCCCTCCCGGGACAGAGTACTGCGTGCGTATCCAATACTGTGAAAGAATCCTTGTGGCAACGGGAGAGAACACAATTCCTTGGAATTAGATACAGAAAGTTAAGTAAATATTTGTGGCATTTATTAACATTTTCCAGGTGCCCAGTATTGTATCGGTTGCATTGTTGCTATTGATCTTAGATATATAATTCAATTAACCGACTAGTTTATTTAATTCACTAGAAGTTAATTATGTCAGCAATAGACCAATAAACTCCTTTGACTATGATTTGATCTAAACTGCACAAGTTGAAGAGTTTCACCCTTGCACGCACACGTCTTCTCTCTGTCATCAACCGTAAGATCTCTGTGCACAGACTGCTAAGTGATGCCTACCTGCAGATGAACAACCATAAACCAGGAACACACTTGCTCTCAGACGAGCATGCTGCCCACACTGCTCTTGCTTTGCTGCTCTATATGCTCTTTGGAGATGGTATGCCACTTCCACTTACGTGATGCAAGTTCAGCTGGAATAAACAGGAGGGGGAAAATGTAATTCTTGAGCTATTCTTGAGGTGTATCTTGAGCTTTCTGAAGAATCCCTGTAACTTTAATATACCACACCAGCAGCCTTTAATATGATGTTGTGCTGGTAGACACACATCAAGAAATAACGTTTAACCTGGGAAAACAACCTGTGATATGCTGGATCAAACATGAAAATAAGGATGAAATTCCAAATTACAGCTCATCTGATCCAACACTTGGAACAGTCAGAGAGCTAACAGACCACAGAGGATTAGCAGGGAGTGCAGCAGCTCCCTAAGGCAAGAGAGTGTGGGAGCAGACCAGGCATGCAGGAGCGCCGCTGGACCACACGTGCTGCCCCAGCAGCGCCGCAGCCGCACGGCAAGGCCAGACCGCGCACGTCACGGACCTGCCCTGGCAAATGCACACTGCGCGGCCACGGGCCGGGCAAAAAAAAAGGACGAGACTTCAGTGCACACACTGTTAATTATGTCATCGGTAGAGGGATAAACTCCTTCGATGCTCTTTCAACCTGAACTGCACACATAGAGGAGTTTCACCGTTCTGAAAGTTTTTTCTGTCATCCGCCAGAAGAGCTCCACGTGCTCCTCTTTGGCTTTAACCCAGGCTGTAGGACCACGCCTTGAGCCATGAAGCCATTACCAAGCCACTTCTTCAACAGCTTGCGATTTGCTCGGAAGCACGATGGGGCCAAGACAAATATAAAAGCGAAACACAAACCCTCCGCCCCGCGCACCTACTCCGCCCGGCCCCGGTGTCCCTCCAGAGCGGGGAACGGGAGTACTTGCGCTGGAGGACGCGGTGCACACGGACACGACCACGGGTACGTCCGAAGGAAAGCGGCAGCGCCAGCCCCCTCTCTGTGACTGCCCGGGCAGGGCCGGAGGCAGAGGCAGTGCGGGGAGGAGGCAGGGCCGGCCCGGGGCGGAGCGGAGCGGAGCGGGCCGGGCCGAGGCGCCGGAAGGGCCCGGCAGGCTCCGCGCCTGCTGTGATGGCTGTGATGGCTGCCGAGGTGCGGCCGGCGCGGCTGCCCGGGCACGGCCGGGTGCCCTCCGGGGCGGAGCAGCGCGGCCCCGGCCCTCAGCAGCGGCAGTAGCAGCAGTAGGTGCTGGGGCGGAGGGGGATGGAGGGGCCCCGCCGGTGCCGCCCCGGCCGCGGGGGTGGCGGGCAGAGCGGCGCCCCGGAGCTGCTGCCCAGTTTACGGTCGTGTCCCACTCTGTTCGCCTGCCAGTGTCCTTGCGGGTACACGGGGCAGCCTGTCACACAGCGCTCGCCGCTCCCGGCATTTCTGCTCTCTGCATTGCCTTGTGCTCGTGGGAAAGGGATCGTACCCATCTTTCCAGCCACCAGAAGGATTTGGGTTGGGGTTTTTTTTGCATTGTAGCAATCCTGGTGCTGTTTTCAAGACTACATATCTATTTTTCTTCCCCTAGGTATCATTTCAGAACTCACTTGATTCGATATGGCTTTGATTAGCCGAAAAAGTTTCCAGCTGTATTCATCCAGCACACCAGCAAGGAGATCTGCTTTAATGACCCTAGTAAAAAGGTTAAACTTCATGAGTGGGCAGCGAAAACCCCAAAACTGTAGCTCCGTGGCCATGAGGATGCTGTGTGTCAAAGATAAACCTCAGTATACGTTTTGTAGGAAAAAACATGTACAACTACAGATGCAGACACTTTCTGTTAATGAAACTGTGCATCTTTATGGAGATACCAAGAACTGTATTAAATCAAATAATTTGTGGAAGGATGAACAATTGTTTTTCAAGAAGTTGGACAACCTTTGTACATCAAAAGAGATTTTTTATTTTCTTAGCTCTCTAGAGGTCATGTCTGATACTATGGCCTCGGGAGCCTTGCAGAGGATTTCTGAAGTTGAGGTGGACGACAGTGGTCTTAAAAACCCTGGACTGTTAGAGAATGACGTTTTCAGGGCATTATGCTTCCAGTTTGAATATGAATCCTCAAGACTGTCAAACACGGGGCTGCTGAATGCATTGCAGGCTTTGATAAAGCTGCGTATAGATCCGCAGAGCACGCTGATGACAAGCCTGCTTTTGGAGAGCGAGGAGCGGCTTGGCAGGGGACAGCTGACTGCTGAAAATCTGTGTGCTCTTGGAGAGAGTTTGCTTGAGTTAGAAAGCCCAAATTGTACGACGCTGGAACAAATTGTGAACCACATGCAAGAAAGAGGCATTGAGAGGTGGAGTCCCAGGGGAATAGTGATGGTTTATAAGATATTGCAAGTGACTGTGAGGGAAGGGAAACAATGGCAAAACTTGCTAAACAGACTGAACAGTGTCACTTTACACACAGTTTCCCAGCTAAGCCCAAACTTTGCAAGTGTAATATTGAATTCACTGGTGGTTCTTCATCAGACTCGGGCAGTCCCCTTAGTCACTGCACTGTGTAAACATTCAGTGAAGAATGTTCCCTATTTCACAGATCATGAACTGGTAAATGTACTGGAAGCTTTCCTATACTTTGGGCAAAATGTGCAGGTTTTTACAGAGGCACTGGAAAGACATATCCCCAGGTCCATCCACACTATGCATCCTCAAACAGTCAGCAAGGTCATGCAGTATTGCTGCAAAAAGATGATCCTTTCAAAGCCCATCTTTGATGCAGTGGCAAAACATTTCATTTCCAGTGCTGACAGACTTACCACTGACCAGGTTGCTGCATATATTATCCCATTTGGGACTCTTAACTACCTGCCTCCAAGTGCTTCTTCCTTGTTTAGGAAGCTTGAAGCTGTGCTGCATACCCAGCTGAGGCACTTTCAGCCTCACACCTTGCTGAACCTGCTACACTCGTGTGTCCTTATTCAACGTTATCCAATAAATTTTCTGCCAAAAATATTTAGTCCCTATTTTCTGCAAAAGCTTCAAGGTAAGGAGCAGAACTTCTCCTGGGATGTTTCACATTTCTTCCCATTATGTAGTTTGTCTCTTGTCAAGCACCTATTTTTTATCAATTTAATTTGTCAAATCAACAGTGACCTGGTTCAAGTGACTGGAAAATAGTGATCAAGAGGCCAAAGGCTCTTGCTTCCTTGTCACAGTTGCCATTGTCTTTCATGTTATGTCATTTAGTTGAGTTTGAAAATTGCACTGTACAGTTTTAAAACACAGGCTTGAATTCCTTTAAAATAATTATTTTAGTTAGTCTTTCTGGTTTTCTAAAAAACAGTGACCTTGTGTTCCCCATGTTTGTCCTTTGTCTTATGCAGGATGCTAGAACATCCCCCATGTGATAGCCTGTTCTTGGCTCTAATTATTGCATATTTCATTGCTTTTGCACACAGATCTATAATGAACAACACATCATTTTGAGTTATTCTCTATTTGATACTAAAGCATTTTTATGGTCATTGCAGAGAGATATAAGCTATGCCAGAAAGATGACTGACCTTATAAGATTTCAGCTAAGATTGCTCTACTAATAAAACTATGCTAAAGCTTTCAAAGTAATTAGAAATTTTGGTCACTTAATTCTTCAATAACATGAAATACCTGAAGGAGTTGATTTTTACGAAGCAGACAGATCTCCAGAAATTATTTGGTATTATCCAAAACTTTCAGATTAAAAAACAACAAAAAAAAAAAAAGGAGTGAAACAATGAGATCCTGGGGTTATAGCATGGGGAAAAGGGGTTATAAGAAGGAGATACTTAGACCCCAACTCAAATTTATTCTTCTATGCAGAATGTCCTGCATCTTTTGTATGTATCTTTTGGATATTTTTTGGTGAAAGAATATGACAATTTTAACTAAGATCTTTCTAGTTTTGTATTTTTGTGTTGATATTGAATAATTTTCTTATTTTTCTACCTATGTAATTTCATACTGATCTTTTTGTTCATTTAAACAGTTACTGAGAATTTTAATTATTAAGTAGCTTTTCTACACATTATACTGAATAGCATTTCCTAACTTCTGCATATAGTTTGTGTAAAGATCTGAATGTTGTTGTTTCAGCTCAGCCACCTGGTTTGAACAGAGTTGTTATGTCCCAGCTCACTCAGCTTTTTCTGACTGTCACCCTGGAGTGCCCATTTTATGAGGTACAGTACATGTGAAACCAGAAGTGATGTTAACAAAAGGTGATAAGGTCATTAGGGCCCTGTTGATACTTAGTTGGGTGTATTTCCCATAAAAACCATTGGAATTGGACAAACCAACTTTCTTTGATGAAAATATGGACCATTCTTACCTGATTGAATGACTTGATATATTTGTATGAATGGAAACAGCTGTGCATTTTTCATGAACATGATAGCACTGAAGCTTCTTGAGGATATTTTGGTGGTGGTTTGGGTGATTTTAAGTTTCCAGCAGATCATACCTCAGACTGTTCGTCTCTCAATAAACTTGGCTTTGAAATGCACAGAATACATTGTAATGTATTTTAATGTACATTTTAATGTACAAAATACATTTTAATGTATTTTAATATATTTTATGTATGTATGTAATGTAATTATGTTAATGTGAGGTAATTACAAAAATGTTATCTCCCTTTTTCAGTTTGGTTTTCTGTCCTTATTTAGGGTCCGAAACTCCTTTCAAAGTACCAAGTAAAGGCCTATCCTACACCTCACAGTTCTCCTGATGTTCACCTCTTTAAAAGGGTGAAGACAGGATTGCTTTATTTGCTGAAAGAAAGAATATATTTTGCATCAGAGGTATCAACACCGTATTTCTATGTAGTTGGTAAGTACCATTTCTTTAGGTTAGTAATTAAAAATGTGTGTGTATGGTGCCAAAGCTTTCATTTCCTTTGTGGGCATTCTAAATTCTGCAAATACAGAAAAATCTGAAATTTAGGAACTTTAAGTAAATAATTTTCAGAGTCAAAGAAAGGAAAATGGAGAGAAAAGCTCTGCAGTGTTAATTGGTATTTACAGAGCCAGTCTGCATGAAAACAGTTGCTAACAGCTTTTTGTATTCTGTGTTTTTACTCTTTTACTCTGTTTTTATTTTTTTATTCTGTGTTCCTTATCCGTTAAACAATTTGTATCAAGTAAAGTAAAATGAGGCAATACCACTTGCCTGATCTCCCTACTTTTGTGGTGAGTAGAGAAAGGAAGGTGATCAACCCTGTGCCCTGCTCAGCTGGGCTCCTCCTCTCAGCAAGAGCTGCTGACAACACAGTCGGTGGGGGTTTGTGGGATGAAAGACAGGAGCAAGCAAAACAGTGTTATGTGCAGCAGGAAACACAGAAGGCAGTGATGAGGAAAGGCACATGCCCAGGAGGGGTGGATGATAATAAGATGTTGATGAAAGGGAGTCTTGGACACCTTGGATATCAGAGAAATTTAAAAAAACCCCAAAAACATTAAAAAGGGAGATGAGTCCAGAGTTACTCTGCATGTGAACTTTCACAAGGATCTTGAAGTTAGCAGAAGGAGAGAGTGTGTCTCTGCCCAAAGCCTTCAAAATTCCAGGGACCCTGGAATTAGCTAGGACAGCAAAACTGCCATTTAACTGCATTATAGTTTTTAGTGGACGTGGAATACTACTTTGCTTGTGAGCATTATGGAAGGCTGAACTGTTACTAATTATCACTCATTCGTGTTAAGCCTATACAACTTTTGCCAGCCTCTGTGATTCAAAAAAAAAAAAAAATTGTGATAGTATTCTCATTCTGTGAGAGGATGAGAATGACTGTAGAAAGTTTGTTATAAGAAATGACTTTTAATGTCACTTCTTTTTTCATCTACACAAGATATTGAGATTAAATTAGATGAAGAAGGTTTTGTATTGCCTGCGGCCCAACTTGAAGAGGTACACAGACGGTAAGACAATAAAAGAAACCACTGGTAAAATGTTGATTTACACTAAAAAAGAGTATGCAGGGTGAAAACGTGGCAAAAATTAAGCTATTTGTAGTTTTGCCATTGACTTCAACAAAGTTCAGATCTCACACTAAAACCACTGGCAGAAGAACTAAATCACTGATCTGCTTTTTGCTCATTGTTTTGCCACCTGACTATACAGTGTCAGACAGTTGGTGTGTTTATCTAGTGACAGTCAGAATCAAGTGATCCTTATTTGGATTACAGCAATCTATTTTGGTATTCTGTAATTCATTTTCAAATTAAATTCTAACTGAGTATATTTGCACAGATTTAACAGAGTTTACGCCAGTTTGAGTTCACAAATTTACTTCTTCAAGGAGTCCTGCATAATAAGGATATTTTCTACAGATACTGTTTGTTTTTTTTAATTGAGGAATGCATGGGTGTTTAAGTATACATTAATGAAGGGTTACTTAGGGAAGCCTTGGATACAAAGTTAAGCAACCTGCCTTTGTGGTATTAGCAACTGCACTACCGTGAATAAAGTAAAAGTCTCTGAAGAGGTTAGGCTTTCTCCAGTTTAACCTTCTGTTGTGGTTTAAGCTGAGACCAGGACACCTTCACAAGACTTAGAGATTAATACAGGTTCTTTCCATGAGCCTATGCTTAAATGCTTAAGAATGAGCTTTAATGTTTTGGTTTTTTTAAGTAATAGCTTTCATAAAGTAAATAAAGTCACAATATACTTAACATACTAAAAAAGGTAAGCAACTTTTTAACAGTAGATATACAAACCTAGGTTTAATTTGATGGGATTTATATCACCCAGAAGAAAAACTATAGTTATAATCCATGCTGCAAACCATATGTAAAGGTTTAACTTAAAACAGACATAGCTTAAACTCAACTTGAACTCTAATGGATTTATCAGGTAAATTAGTAAGTTAAATTTAGCTGCTGAAATGTTTTCTAGCTGAGGAAAGTTTTTTACATTTTTCTTTCTAGAAGAACTCAAAACAGCTTACTAATAATAGCATTAAGAATATCAAACTCTCATTAACTTGCGTGGTAATTTTTGTTCAGAGCAAATTAAAAAGCTTTTCAGATCAGTTTCACTAAGTTTCAGTGTTTCACCTCCCACCCTTAAACTGAGTGATTTAAATGATCCTGAACTAGGTAGCTCCCATCCTACATCTGATTCAGCATAAGGAGGTATTGTCTCATGCTTCTTAGGAATTGCAGTCGTTGTGGTGATTAAAATAACTGACTGTTCTGAGTTTGTTGAGGTTTTTTTTGATATGACACTTATGCTTAATTTTAGAATTGCCCTGTGTGTTGATGGTCAAAATAGATTTTGTGCCCATAGCCACAATCTGTTGGGAGAAGAAGCTATTAAGCAGAGACATCTTCAGTTACTTGGTTATGAAGTTGTGCAGGTAAAGTCCAAAGACAGTGCTTTTGCTCTGGCTAAGAAAACAAGTAAACTATTACAGTACGTAAAACTGTAATTTCAATTAATTTCTAAAGCATCTGTAGTCTTGTTCTTTCTATATTAGGTTCTTTCTGCCTAGTTTTTGCCTTTTTGAGTGTGTACAGAAATACCCTTTTCTTCACTGGATCAATCAGTGTATTCTGTCTGTGGTTTTTTCCACATAGTTGCTGGTTGGAAGAGTACTTTTCTTCACTGATTAAGATTTAAATCTTCAATTAAAGGAAAATGTTATGTAAGAGTTCATTAGAACTGGAATTTTTAATTAAATACTTTTTTGAAAAGGTTTAGAGTTTAAAAAGAGAAGTTAAAAAAAAGAAGCTGATTTGTATTGTAAATATTTTCACAACAGAGTTTAACTTTTATTTTTCCTGTTGAATTTATAGAGGTATTTTTCTTTAAACATACTTTGAATGAAAACTGTTACTTTTAGTTTCTTGAGATTTTATTTTCCACTTATCATCACTTATTGCATAAGCCTAACTCCATAATATTTATCTTAGCTTAAACTGTAATAGATATCACTCCTTTTTTTTACAGTAATATCTATTCAGATCGTTTACAACTAAATAGTACATTTAGGAATAAATCTTTAATTTTAAAACAAAAGTATTGGTGTAATTTTGCTTAATGAACATCAGTCTTACGCAGTTGTTTATTAAAAGGTATTTTCAGCAATCATTTTTTTTGTTTCCAGATTCCATTTTTTGAGATAGAAAGTCTACAAAATACCAGAAAAATGGCAGATTATCTACACAAAAAAATCTTTCCTTGTACATATGGACTCAGCAACTGACACTGGAGAATACTACTGGATCACAGGCTGACCTTCTGCACTACAAAGTGTAAATTCTGTGCATGGAAGAAAAATTCTTTTTTCTAAGTAACCCCACCTTAGAAAATTTGAGCTTCTGAATGTGAAACCTTCCAATATTTGGAACAATTGACATGTAAAAAGTAATAAAGAGAATCATATTTTCTTAAGATTTGTGTCAATATTTATTACAAGTTTACAGATCTAAGTGTTAGACAGTCAATGCTGCTTTTCCCTTGTGTTTTTAATTGGTTCTAATTCACAGCTGTAAACAGCCACATGTGACGACTGAAGGATACTGGCTAGTCTGAATGTACAGAATATGCCTACAGAATACCTACTAATTCGGGCTTTTCTTGACAGTAGAAGAAGAAATTGTGCAATTTACTTACAGCTGCTCATGTAATTTCCCAAGTGTTTCATAAAACTAAAATCTGAAGTAGTTGCAGAAGCAGTATTGGCTTATTGGTTTTATTTAAGAGCTGTAGAGTGCTGTTCAATAAATAGCAATGACTTAGAGAAAATGAGAGCATTTTTAATAAAAAGGATTTGCTTTATTCTGTAAAGTAACAGCTGCCACAGGATAATGGACTTGTACAACTGTCTCTGTGGGGCCACCCAATGTTCCAGATATATTCTATTTGTAGTTTTGCCTTTGGTGGCAGTTTTAGCTAAAGTGTCTAAATGGGGTCATGTATGCACTCCAGAGTTCCTCCAATTTAGAGAAACTCTGTGTTCTGAAGCTCAGAAGAACTATGTCCCATGGCAATAATTTCTTATATATGAACAGAAATTCTTGAACTGAGAACCAGAACCAGTACCCACTTCAGCCTGAACAAGTGTGCCCTAACTTGGGTCAGTGCATTGCTTTGCAGATGATGAAGGGAAAACAGGAGAGCTTTAGTTCTGATCACATCATGTATTCTTGATGAACTGCCATGTAACAAATTTTCTTGTTAGCTTGTGCTTCCTCCCTGTGTGGAATTACTATTTATGAGTAGCAAAGCAGAATTCCCAGCACCATCTAGTTTGATTTTCACAGTTGCTTTGATATAAAAAAGGTGAAACTTTCACATCACTGACATTCTGTATATTTCACCAGTAGACAGAGAATGTGGCCAATTTTTCCTTCTAATAATTTGTGAGTTCCAAGTGTCTGTCAATTTCCCCAACAATCTCTGGAGATTACAGGATGCAAAGTCCAGACCCAGAATATGCTTTACATTTGTTATGTTGACTATTCTGTTTGTGTTAATTTGTTCCATATATAAAACCCTTCCTCACAGTAGTATGTCAATATTGACAGGTGAGGGAGTACCAAATGGTAATGAGATGCTCTCCAACAATGTAATAGTAAGCTCAGAACATCAATAACCTAAGAATTTGTCATTCTAGCAAGCGAGAAATCAAAGGAGAACAGCTGAAATGGCTTTGCAAACATTTATAAGGAACTTACTGCTAATACAGAAGAAATTGTCAGGGTATTCTTTTGACACTGAGCACTGAAGGAAGAAGTGAACCATTCAGAACTGAACAAGAAACAATTCAAGTGGAAGGAACAACCTGTGAAAGACCTTCAAAACTGAGCAGGGATGAGAAGGGTGTGACATAAGCAAAGAAATGTGATAAGAAAACTCCAACTGGTTTTGATGTTTGACTTTATTTGTGGTGGAAGTGATGCCTATTTCTCACACAGGCCAGAAGGTGGTAGTATTCTCAAACAAATTTGATATCCAATAGTTTTTCGAACACAGATGGTTTGTAAATATAGTAAGGCTACTTAAAAAAAGCAATTTGTACTGACTGTCCCGAAGTAAAAATAACCTGCTAAGAATATGGCCGTATTCCATCTCATTCTTTACTGGTACAACTTTGATACTGATTTTTAGAAAAGCATTGTGGTATTAGAAAACATTTCCTTCTCCCTTTGTTCTTATATTCTTTTCATTTAATGCTGCTGAATTTATTTAGTGAAGTGTTTACTTTTGAAAAGGAATATAGCCATCAATGTCCTTTTGTCTGTAGCCCATTTTAGTGTAGAAGAACTTCAGGTCATGAATAATGAAAGTAAGAAATACCTCTCAGAATGGGCTGCTCTATGTACTCTTCTTCTCACATCATGCCAAACAGTGCTATTGATTGCCTAATTTGCTACTTATTCAGGCCCCGGATTAAGAAGCTTTTTTGTTTCTCTTTTTTTCATTAGGTGCTTCACTGTACTTATAAATGACACAGATTTCCTGTGTCTAAATACCTGACAAAACCAGTTTCAGTCACAGCGGTGGACTTCCAGTCCTTTTTCTGGTATGATCACTCTAGCTGTTCCTCTCTGAACAATACTCCCTCAGCTTTAAACAACAGGATCAACGGCTTTTGAGAACCAAAATGATGCATACTCTGCAAGAGAAACCCCTCCTGAAATTACCTTAAAATTTTAGTACTGGATTCTGTGAAAGTACAAGGCATTAGATGTTTAAGCAGATTTAGACATTTGTGCTGAACATGCTTTTAAAATGACTCAAATCCTTGTGTTTTTTTCACTCTTTCTA
Organism: Sturnus vulgaris; assembly: GCF_052056855.1. NCBI lineage: Eukaryota > Metazoa > Chordata > Aves > Passeriformes > Sturnidae > Sturnus > Sturnus vulgaris. Next base: position 86,390,289 of record NC_142243.1, read on the forward strand.
CCAAATTGTTTAGTGCTGTTCTGCTAGTATTACTTAGTCTTTTTTTCCATTATTTTCAGATTGGGTACAGAACCAATGATAATTTTTCTTGTGAAATCTGTCAGACACAGATTTAAAGTGAAAGTCAGTGAAATGAATGTCTGAATTCAGCTAAACCCAGATTTTGTCTCTTCAAATGCTAAATGCTCAGAAGTTCCTTTTAACTCGAGTTCCACTTGAAGTCTACTGAAACTGCTAAGTACATGAACCCATACATTTTTGAAAATTCTGAGCTGAATATCCATTTCAGCTGTTGTGCACATAAAACAATATCTCACGATTCTCTAGCAACTCTGTAAGGATTGAAAAATCTGTGACCACTGATACCTTGAGGGACAAACTTGCTTAAATGTTAGTTCTGTGAATGGTTATGTAGAAGCAGTGCCCAAAATTGCAGACACAGCTTTTGACCAACAGGTCTCATTCCCAGTGTTCCTCCCTAAAATGTTCTAAAAACCTCTTGTTGGTGCTGCTCTTCATGCGATTTTTATGAGAATGTAAGGAGAAGACATGCATTTTAATTAGCATGAGAAAAAGTGCAGCTGCTATTTCACCCTATTTTTAATCCCGATCATTCTCATTAACTAAACTGTAGAAGAGAAGGCAAAAGCACCATATTGCTTTTCAAAGCGTTGCTTTTTTTTTCCTCCCAGATAAATGTCGCTGGCAATGACAGATACAAGAGATTTCCCATGGATCCAGGCCTGGAGAAGGGTTTTTCAATGAGCAGGGCGGCTGCCTTCCCCATAGATTGCTGCGTGCAGGCTATGAACCCTTACATGCTCTTTGGTTGCTGGGTCTAAGGGCTCATGTATGCGCTTCCCATACTCTGAAGATGTCCGCACAGGAACGGTTCTTGCCATTTCCTGTGAAAACACAAAAGTCACCTCAGAAGGAAATCACAGGATGAACAGAAAACATGGCAGTTTTCTATTGCTAAATGTGCTGTGGCCAGGAGTAAAATAACTGACAGAACTGTACAGCATCTGTTATATGGATGTGTATTTGTTTAGTGCCCTTTATTTTCTATCCCCACCCTAGTTTTTTTATGTTATTTTTATCTTAATAAACCATAAATGTGTCACTAGAGGACAAGATGATAAGATATGGAGCTGTGGTATGGAGTGATAAATTTTTACAAGTACATACAAGCACACGTGATTACCATGTGATTACTGGCAAATTAAATGCCAGAAAAGCACAGATTTTATTTTTATTTTTTCTTGTGCACTGAGTTGCATGATTCATTTGAAAAATAGGAGAGATTTGTGCCCCCTTTTACAGGAACACCTACCCCGTTTGCACAATTCAGTGAAAGCACAGCAAAAAATCAAAGGCTAAAGAAAAACCCTGAGTGACCACTAGTTCAAGCAAGCTTTCCCTGAAGGAAATAAAGCATATACTTTATTTCTGCACAATGAAAGGTTTTACTAAAAATACTTGTAGCTGTAAAATTACAGAAATAACTGCTTTGCAATAATGGAAAGTGGACTTGATGAAAAATAACCAGGCCAAGAAAAGATTTTAAGCTTGTTCTTAGTAAGCTGCACTTTAGGTGTCTGTGCAATCACTATCTGCAATCTGCAGTTCCTTCCTGTGTTAACAGCAACAGGGAGCTACGGAATCAGAAGGGAAAGACAGGATTTGTTTGTTTTTCTTTCCCTAGCCAAAGGTCTCAGATTTATCAGGCTGCTTGCATGTTTCCACACTGACTAACACAGTAAGCTTTAGTCTGCAATGTGCTTTTCTAGTCCTATAATATAAATAGTACCTAAAAGGAGAATAAAAATGCAGATGCCACACCATAGTTCAAGTGCAAGCAAATGACTTCTTTGCTACAACAGACACAAGTCTGAGCAAATCAACACTTATGTCCTGCAAGGATGCAGGTGGGAGCACAGATTGGAGGGATCTCACAGCAGAGCAGTCAGCTAAGAGATTTCCAGCCTCAAGGACAGAACCTGAGGTTCTTGGAAAGATGCTGTAAACTCTTTTTAAAAACAAACAAACAAACTAGCTAACTAACTAACTAGCTCAATAGAAAAGCTCATTTCAAAACAACCATTTATACCCCAGTTCTCCTGCCTACCTTACTCCATCTTATTAAAAGCTATTCATTATTATACTAACTTTCAACCCCAGCAGAATGAAAATCAAGTCAAGAAGACTCGCAGCCAAAATTAACACAATTTTCTCCCCTGCCCTACTTGTGGATAAATGTTAAAAAATGAGAAACTAAAACATCTTTGTAGCATTAAGAAAGTCTATTCTAGAAATTCAGAGTTTACAGTGCTAATGACAGGCAGCAGTATGTAATTCCAATAGTTTTGTGTTCCTTTTAAATAAATAAGATTCAGTTTTCAGCATCCTTGGTAGCACACTGCTGACTGCGCACACTGGCATTTCATCTTTGTGGGTTTGGCATTCAGTGGGTTTCAGATTTTCCAACAGTTGGCTGGGAAGGATCCTGCTACCCGCCCTCGCAGTGTGTAATTCTAGGACTGTTAGCATTTGGAACCAGCAATGGCAGCCCTGTGCAGGCACTCCACTGCAGTTACTCAGCTGCATGTAGTTAAACTGAATACCTGTCACTATTCTCTTGAATTCCCTGAGTGCACCCAGGCTACCTGCAGGAAACGAGGGACTTACTTGCAGTGGTGTGCTTTTTTCCACTTCAAGTAAAGTAGTATACTGTTGGGAAGGATGAATTAGGGAAACCTTATAAATACGAGTGCCTAGCAAAAGACTTTGAGAATATGGAAAATATAAGCGAAATAGAAATGGTAGCAATTTTCGACTGTGTGGCTGAAAGCAACTGAATGCCTGAAGGCTCCTTTGTTTAGATAATGTTAGATGCTGCAAATACCAAGAAGCAAACAGACATCCTCCCTAGGCATGGCAGGAATGGTCCCAGATAAAATGTAGAGATAAGAAAAGCAGTAAAACATGGTAATATGGTGATTCCTATAGGTTGCATGCAAATGTTAGAAAATTTGTATCTTGTATTAGATTGGTTAGTGGAAATTAGAATATTCAACATAGAAGAAGATTTAATGTATTGTAAACGGGAAAATCTCTCTCTTATGCTCTTACTCTTTTTATTCTTACTTTCTTAAGCTCTCTTAAGCTATCTTCTTTTACTCTCACTCTATCCCTTTCTTCACCCTGCTCTGAACTGTGGCTGCAGTTCCTAGCAGCGCCTTGTATAAACCCACGCCCTACGAAATAAACTGCAAACTTTAAGACCAGAATAAAGAGAGAGCCTGAGTTTGTCCCGACCGTCCCAAAGTAGAGATTCCTATAGTATATTATGGTGGCTTCAGTCTGTCTGCTTTCAGTGTTGTACTAGAAAGATGTCAATTGTGTTTTTTTTATTTATTATATTTTATATAGTTATTATTATATAAAGCCTGACAGGTGCATTGTGATAATTAAAGAGAGATTGAGTATGTGACCTGCACTGGTTACATCCAGTGCTGGGTGTCATCACATGCAGGAGGATCACATTGTAGTATTAAATAGCTGTGGGTTTGATGTGTCTCCATGCTAATTAAAGGGCTGGATTAAGGGACACCTGTTTGCACAGTCCCTTGTGTGCACTGCTCAGCAGAGCTGGTATGAATTCTGGCCCATACAAGTTTGCACTAGGAAGAAAACCAACAGGAAAGTGAGTTTTGTTAATACAAAACTCAGTAAAAAGCCGTAACTTTATATTGATGAACTTTCTACACAGATTTCCCACTTCGACGTTGGGCTTGGTAGTAGGGGAGGGAGGTTGTCTTTGTTTTGTTTAAATAAAAAGTTTAATGTCTAATTGGAGTAGCCATTTACATACATACACAGATTTGCAGTTGAGTTATTATGCATGAGCAGGTGATGCTAATGGGCACTCCTGGGATTCCTCTGGGAGCATCTAAAACTTCCTGCATTGTCTGATAGAGTTGAAGGGCATTATGGCTACACATTTGCACAGAAATGTCTGGCATATATAACTGCTAGTGAGACAAATACCAAGCAGTGGGCTTTGTCAGAAAAAAACAATTTTATTGCACAGAAATTAGAGCAATTTGTACTCTTGTGTCACTCTTCCTTCTTCCTTCTCTATAATATATAACCATCAAAGTGGGCAGCTATCCCTAGCCTACTCATCACTCTTACATCCCATGAACTTATTGGGATTTTGAGGTCATTAGTACACAGAGGTTACATTTCATTTGGTTTTTGATAGCCTCTGCCTCTATGTGCAGTATTGTGCACGTATGTATAAATATAATTTTATACACAGACACTTGTATATATGTGTATTATTCAGATGCTGCATGCAAAAATACATACACATACATTTATGCATATATATTATAGTATTTCTGTTTCCAATGGAGTATTTGCCTATGGGGCTGCACATCAAACCCAGATTCTGCTGGCTTCAAATACTTGCCTATTCTTTCCTAGGCATGCCTATGTGTTCTGATTGATCACACCTTTACACTAGCTCCCTATGAACTTCCTTCCTGCAGGGCAGTCTGGTGAAGGTTTTACTAACAAACTCACCAGATTCAGAGCCTTGGGCTTTCACAGCAAATGCTGGCATAGAGAGGGTGGGTGTCAGAGGACAGTCATGGCCATGAAGTCATGGCCTCTGAATCCAGTCCTCTCAGGGAGCAGAGTTTTTAAACGTCATGGAAATAACTGCAGAATCACCTGAAGTACAACTCTTGAGAGGCACAGATGGTTCAGAGTACACCCTACACTCTGCAAGACAGGATTTGCCTCTTCCCCCTTGTTTTAACTTGCATATGTCTTGTCACCTGGAAATCTTCAGGATATGAAAGAACAAGAGCTAATTAGGGTGTCTTCATGGGATAATGCTTTCTCCTAAACCTGAAGGCTGAGCATAATGATGTCCTCCTTCCAATTCCTTTCTTACCATATGGGCTACATTACAAAGGGTAAAACAATGCCTATAGCCTCCAGTCATGTCAAAAAGTACAAAACACTTTAAACAAAGATAATTTCGAATTTATCAAAGGGTTACCTCCTCATGAATTTTAAGGCCACGACCCTTTGCGTGTTTTCTGTCACATTGCGGAAGATACTGATCATAACCTTCTGGTATTTTAAAAACGGCATCATAGGTGAAAAAATCTCCTGTCTTGAGAAAAGGGGAAAAAATGGCTAATTCACAGAATTTCTTTACTTCACAGATTACAGAATACATGTAGTCAAATCAATACCTAAATAGTACATATATTGCATTAGATGATGACAACTGTAGTCTAATATTAAAGACCTCATTAGGAAGTTTGGGCAAGTCCTTTTGAATAGTTTGCAAAATTACCTAATGGCACGTGGTATCATTTATTAAATTTGTTCAGCTCTGAAATTTCCCTTGTGGCAATTTACTTAATTTTCCCCCATGTAATGTGTTGTAATTCTTGGAAATTTAACTGATCTGTTTTAATTTTCTGCACTTAATATTCTCCTTCCTAAATCTGTGTATTTGTCAAATGATCTGGCACAATTATGTACAAGCAAAACAGGAACTTTCAAAAAGACAAAGGTATCCTGCACTGTAAACTTAATTTAATTTCTGATTAGAGCAAAACTGAGAAACATGCCACAGTGGCAATCCTATGATCTAGTTGTATGCATGACACACATATGTCAGGCATGAAAATAAAGCACATCTCAAGCCATAATATTGTTGTTCAACTATTGACATAGTTTGCATCCAAATAAGCAACATAAAAGATCTGCTCTTCTAACAAAGCCATTTGTGAAATGCAATCAAGAAGTTCTCATAAATGGAATAAAAGCAATTTCAAAACTGAAAAAAAAATTTCAAAGAAAAAAAAACAAACAAAATCCCCTACTGAAATATGCTGCCAGTTGTTATTAAACTTCATTAAAAGGCCCATATTCTGATAAACATGTCAATTATCATTGGCTTTGTGCATGGCTGACTAAAAGAATTGTGCATTTTATTGGGCTTTTTTTCTCCTCTAATTTTACAGTGTGTCCAATTTAACCTTTGAAAATCTCATGTACTTCGAGTCTTTCAAATTACAGTATTGGTATTCTCCAAATATAGTCAAGTCAAGGCAGGTCAAGAAGCTTGTCATGGCTCCATTAAAAGGAAACCATTGTTAAGAGCACTAGTGAGACACTGCTGTATTTTCAGGCTTTATTTGTAAAGGTATCTCCAATACCTGGTTCTGCCAAGAGGAGAGATTATTTTGTATTCAATCTATCTATCTATCTCTTCACTTCTCAGAACCATCGGGTTTCAGAGGATTTCAGGCATGTTGAAGAGCACCCTGCACATGATTTATCATCTCCATGATAATTTCTGTGCTTCCTTGCTTCTCCTTTCCTCCCCAAGCTACCAGTTTCATTCAGTGGGCATTCAATTCGTACTCACCACCAGAAATGTTATTTGCTCTTTGCTGGTATTCATGGGGCATTATTTGTTGCTCCTTTCAGAGTAAGAGTGTCATTTCTTGCTCATGTCAGAGCAGATAAATCATCCTTTCTGGAACTCGCAGATAGTCAGCCAGCCTGTTACCTCAAAAACTAGATCTGTCCCAGATACCTGCTTAAGATTTTCTGCCAGATTTGTATTGCTCAATGCACTGATAACTTCCTGCTGCTGTTTCTCTTTGTTGTAAATGGTAACTTGGTTAGCCTGGGCGGTGGTGGTTGTGGTGGTGGCGAGCTGCTTCTCAAACCCATCAGAGCGAGTGAGTCACACAGAGCTGATGATAAATGTGCACTCTGGGTAGGCATCCTCTGTGTACTGCTGCTAAAGCTAAATGCTTTGCAAGCATTCATTAGTATTCCCAACACACATAAAATAGGTAATAGCTTTCTCCACATCTCAGAAGAGGAAATACCAGGCACACTGGCTAAGGTAAATTATGTAAAGCAATCCAGGGAGCAACTGTCAGCCAAGGGATTAAAATGCAGGAATTTCTGGCTTCTGGCCATGTGATGAGCCCATCTTCTTCCTACTTCTCTCTGCTTCAGTTCTGATACACGGTTGGTTTTAGGTATTTAAGGTGCAAAAAGGAATAAGATTCCGTTTGCTCTAAAAATAAACATATTCAAATTATCTAATTCCTAAATTGTGCAGAAGAATGGTTTGAATCTGTTTCCACTCCTGTGGCCAAGGCCTAGGCTGTGAAGAAACCTATTAAACAGCTATTATCACTTTTTGTTTCCATGCCACTGGAGCAGCATTTTTCACAAACCAGGCTGTTCAGAGGGTGAAAGCAGACTATATTGTAAGGAAAAGCTCTACCATATGGCTGCTAATTCTGTGCAGACTAGTGAGCTCCACCAGCCCCAAGAGCACCATGCCATCCCTCTGACCTGCCCCTGCCTTACTCTTGTTGTGCTCTCCCTACTGTTTTGTGAAGCATGGCACCAACTGTGCCCACTCACCTTTGGGTCAGAACACCTTGCCAAGGTAATGCTGGAATCAACACAAAAGAGTCTGATATTAAAAATCTACTTGTCTTTTAGCAGGGCCACCTGGTCAGTGCAGGAAATTTGCTGTTCTTTTAATGCCCAGCACAGTGCTCTGGTGTGTGCTCTGCCCACATTCCAGGGACACAGGACCTACAAACTCACAAACCACCAAGCAGTGCCAGCTGGTGCTTGGCACATTCAGCAACTTGTCACTTGGGTGAGATTAAATTGCCATAGCATTGCTATGTTACACTGACATAATAGGCAATTCAGAACTTTGTTATATTATTTTTTCTTGAGAAAAAAAGCCTGTTAACTCCAGTGTCTCATATGACACTTCATAGAAAAGTTCACAACCCAGGAACTGTAGCTCAGCTGAGGCAGAAGGTGTAAGATTGTTTTCATTTCTGATTTTAAATATGAGGACAGAATAAGGAACAATGGTGACATAATGTTGCAGAGTGAGGAGTGAGGCCCCTGCCAGCACACTTGAGTAACTACATATTGAGTGGCAGTGTAACACCTTCAGAAGCATTCAGTTATGGGGGCATATACTGATGTTATTGAGTAGCTCTATTGATTTTACTAAAACTGACCATGCATAAAATTTATGCAATGTACATGGAAAATCTTTTCCCTCAAATGAAAATGGATTCCCAAGAGTGTGTGTTACGATAAAATCCACTGGTGCTGCATCAAACCCTAGTGACCTATTTCCTAGTGTTCCTCCTAAAAATGCCTCACATTTCATTGATACCAAGTGGCCTGCTCATCCTCAATCCTTGGCAAACAATGTCTCTGCCTTCTCTTGTTATCCAGTGAAAGACCTTACTCTCATTTGCCCTCCACAAGTAGCAAACACACTTTGCAAAGGCCTCTGATAGTGAAACATGTTATTTTGGCATTAGAAAGACTAGTGATAAAGATTTATGCACCACTTTTCTGCATTAGAAAAAAATTCTTCATTGTGAGTGTGGTGAGGCACTAGAACAGGTTGCCCAGAGAACTTGCGGATGCCCCATCCCTGGCAGTGTTCAAGGCTATTTTGGATGGGACTTTGATCAACCTGCTCTAGTGAGCGGAAGGAATCTCTGCCCATGGCAGGAGGTTGGAACTGGATGATGTTTAAGGTCCCTTCCAAACTAAGCCATTCTACAATGCTACGACGATTTTTAGCACCTGGCTAACCAGCTCCCTTGATGAGGGCCGAGCCTTTGCACCAGTCCCGAGCAACGGGCCTACAGCACGCAGAGACCCACGGGGAATGCTTTTCCCTCCCCCCTGCCCTCCTCCCTGCCAGTCACCGCCTCGCTCCCCTCTCTCCCCTACCTTGTGCGGCCGGTTGAAATAGCTGAGCTCCGGAGGCCCTTCCCGTTTGGGCGGGACGAAGCTGAAGGCGGAGAAGGAAGCGAGTGCAGGCCGCCGTCTCCCCGGCCCTTTGTCGAGCGCGTCCTGCGCCAAGCGCGTCCCGGTGCCGCCCGGCGTGCCGGGGCCGGGGCCAGGGCCGGGGCCAGGGCCAGGGCCGGCCATGCTGCCCGGCCGCCGTTACCCGGCGACGCCCTCAGGGCACCGCGCCGCCGGGGCCTGCGCAGCCCGGCAGGAGCCGGCCCCGGGGCGGCTGGGCTCGGGGGCTCGGGCACTCGGGGCGTTCCGCTGAGCTCTGTCAAGCCTGAAGTGCGAATTCCTGGGCACCCGATAGTGGAGTTTGGGTCTCAGTCTTGTGCAGCGGCTCCAGCTCCCTGGTCCTTTGTATCCTGGGAAGCTGGGGAAGGAGGTTAGAGCAAAGGCTGGCCGAAAAGGACTGACTTTTTTGCTGTGACAGCTTTCGCTAGGCCCCATATCCCCCTCTCAGTGTCTGAGTTGAATAAAATCACACCACAGCATGGAATTTTCACCAGGATGAGGAGCCAGTGTCTTTAGGAGTGTGGGCATCTCTTTGGAGAGCAGCTTACCTCTTTGGGCACAGGCTTTCACATGCTTCTTGAACTCTGTTAGGCTTGGTGCTGTGACCGTTTCTTTGGGGAGCCTATTCTATGCCCAACCACCCTCTGAGTGAAGAACCTTTTCTAATACCCAAGCTAAATCTCCCCTGACACAGCTTCAGCCCATTCCCTGGGGTCCTGTCCCTGGTCAGCTCAGAGCAGAGCAGGACAATCCCCTCCCTTGCCTGGCTGCTGATGCTGTGCCTGATGCCCCCAGGACAGGGTTGGCTCTCCTGGCTGCCAGGGCACTGCTGGCTCATGGTCAACTTGTCATGGACCAGAACCCCCAGGTGCCTTTCCACGGCACTGCTTTACAGCTTCACATTCCCTGGGTTGTACGTACACCCAGGGTTGACACATCCCAAGTGCAGAATCCAGCATAGGATGCTCAGCCATTTCAGGCAATGCAGTTGGAAAATTCTCTCACATACTTATTTGTGTTTGGAACACTGAAAATAAGTGTCTCCTGGGTGTAAATCTCAGACTGACTGTAAAACTGCTCTGCCCTAAGTAGCACGTGGCTCCTAGTTTTGATATTCACCCCCTGGTTTTCCTGGTTCAATACATATATCTAACTATGCCAATGCTGCTTCTTACTGTGGTCCTTTGGGATCTGCGAGTGGCTTGGTTTAGTTTACCTTTGTTTTCTGTAACCACAGTTGCACAGCTACTGTCCTGTAGACACAGCATTACTATTATTATTGCTACCAGTATCTTTTGGTAAGCACTTTCACAACACCATTCTCCCAAGCATCTTGAATTTTACCAAACATCCAAAATTTATTTTAAATCCCCCAACTTTCAGAGTACTAGAAATCTTCACAACTGATTGTTTCAAGCAATAATTCAAGTCTACAAAAGTCTCATCCCTGTTATGTAGCTGCCACTCTCCCTTCACAAATCCACTGAATAATACAGACTTCTGCTTCTTTGGTAGCATGAACGCTTTATAATCTGCAGACTGGTGTGGGTGGTTTTTTTAATCATTTGTGACAATTTCCATCTGCTTATCTAATAATGTCCCTCTACCAATTAAGATCCTCTTCTTTCTGTAGCATGGGCCAAATTAGCACAGTGTAAGCGAGCAGTGGAATTGAAAATCCAACAGCTGCCTCACATCAGCTTCCTAAGCAGAGATCTGCTTGCCACTGTGCAAGTGCTTTTCAGTATTTAGTCCGAGCACAGAGAGATAGCAAGCCCATTTATAAAAAGCAGCTCAGCTGAAACTGCAGCTATAAATAGAGCCACAAGAAACTGTTCACCAGATACCAACTAAGCAAGGCGAGAGCTCTGAAGTCAGATCTGAAAGATTTCTCTCCAGTTCTCTTTCTACTGTTCTCATGTAGCTCGTTTTTATGAACATTAAATTGATGGAATTGAATTACAGCGTCTGGATGCAACACAGATTGTCACAAATATTGCTGAGTGATTGTTATAGATTTGCCATACCACCCCCCCCCCCCATTTGAAACAATTAAAAAATATGTTTTTCACCTAATTTTTCCTTCCCATTGAAAGTGCAAATCCTTTTAGAACTATTTGAAACTTACAAAGGCTTTTCTTCCTGGTCACCTTTTGCAGATTCACCAGAAGCAGCATATGAATGCCCAGGGGGGTTTGTTCCAGTTGCAACCAGACTTTATTAATATTCTACTGTTAAGTGTCTATATTCGTGTTATAAAATAGCATGGAAGGTCAGTTGTGGTCATTATGATGGGGAGAGAGAGAGAGAGAGAGAGACTCACACTTTTGACTCCGATGATTCATGCAGTAAAAGGAGCACTTTATTTACATTACATGTCTATTTATAGAATTCCAACAACAACCATGGACTGGGCAGTGAGGATAAGACCTCTTAACTCCATTGGCCCCATCACCCGTCCGTCAATCTTCTCTTCCTCCAAAGAGGAATGCAAAACAATCATTGTTTAGAAAAAAGTGTGAGAAAATGTAAAAAAATCTGTCAACTATCAGAAGACTAAAACAAAAAGCAACAGTCAGTTTCCTTTGTTACTTCAATATGAACATGTAAACAGTGGAGCAATTTTAGTCTATATGGTGAAAACTATGCATTCAAATATAGCTGAGCTAAGGGACCAAAGTGTTAAAAGTTGCTTTGAATTTGGTGTCTCAAGGATGGGAAGTTCAATTGCCTGCCCTTTTGGAGAGTAGTAATACCCCATCAGGTTCCACGCTAAGGTGTCAGAGTTTTGAACATGTTGGTATGTACTTTTATAGACATAACGTGTCTCAAAGGCAGGGTCACTTTCTGAAATGCCAAACTGGTTTGCAGAATAACTCTGAAAAACCTTCTTAGAAGGAATATGAAGCAAGTAATAATGGAGGCAGGGGGAAGGGACACCAATAAGAGACAATGATAACGGGAAGGGAGACAGGATGGACACAAGAGGACAGATGACATATAACTGGACAGGGCATTGATACATAGAAAAAACAGTAGCTGTTTTCTTACTATAAGCTGAGGTACTTGATTTAACCTTATGTCACTTAGAGCTGAGATGACAGACTGCTGTCAAATTAAGACTTAGCAAACCCTCTCCTGTCCTAGCTCTTTGACCTCAACATGTATCAGTTTGCCATGTGATCCTGACCTTCAGCTGAGCCATGAAGGAGAGACAGTCTTTGCAAAATACGTTCCATTCGATGGCCCATGAAAGAGGCTGAAGCAAAAATGGCTCAAAACTTGTCCCCTTTCTACTACTGTAGCTTTGGGTCAAGCCAATTGTTTCACAGAAATGCTTGTTTCTTCCAGATCCTTATTACTGACTGAATGTCCACCTGAAACGGGAAGGCTCTTTGGAAGCATTGCATCCGTCCCACAGGAGACAGTTCTCCAACAACTTCTGCCTTGTGAATCCTTCTCACAGTGTGCAGTTCTTCATGAATGCTCCAGTGTGGGTGCCTCTCATGGGGTGCAGTCCTTCTAGAACAGGCTGCTCCAGTGCAGGTTCCCCATGGGGTCACAAGTCCTGTCAGCAAGCCTGCTACAGCACTGGCTCCTCTCTCCATGGGCCCACAGGTCCTGTCAGGAGCCTCCTCCAGCACAGGTTTCCCACGGTGTCACAGCCTCTTTGGGGCATCCACCTGGTCCAGTGTGGGGTTGTCTGTGGGCAGCAGGAGCCCATGGACCTCCAAGGGCTTCATGGACACAGCTGCCAGACGATGGTCTGCACCACAGGCTGCAGGGGTATCTCTGCTCTGCTGCCTGGAACATCTCCTCCTCATCCTTCCTCGCTGCCCCTGGTATTTCAGAGATGTTTCCTCTCTTCAGCTGCTGTTTCTGCCCCATTTTTTCTCTCTTCTTAAATATGTTATTCCAGAGCTGCTGCTGATGGCCTCAATTTGGCCAGCAGTAGGTGTGTCTTGGAGTTGTCTGGCATTGTCTCTGTTGGACATGGGGGAAGTTTCTGGCAGCTTCTCACAGAGACCACCCCTGTAGCCCTGTCTCCCTCTCCTTGCTACCAAAACCTTGCCACACAACCCATTTATAGCTGGCTGATAACTGCTACACTTCAGATCAATATTCTGTTCAATAACTCTCTTGGCAAGTAAAGTAACCTTTTTATACATGAGGTGACATAACTTTCATGAAAATTGCTATTTGTAGTGCTTTTTTGGAATCAAACATGAAAAGTTCTAGTCCAGGAATGTCAACCCTTCAAAATACTTCATATGCGTTTTTTCTTGTCAAAACTGAGATTTTCATGAAGAGCATCTCAATGGCTACAAATAGATTTGAAAAATACTCCATCCAAAAAATCTGAAACAATTCTTGGCAGAATCTTTGTTTCAAACAGGACATCCTATAACATAAAGGGGGCGATAACTTCATGACTACAAACATTTAAAAAATGCCCTTATCTTGCATTTTGACATATCAAAAATTATATTGACCTGAATAAGTCCAGCCTCTAAATTTGAAAATGCTTAAAATTAATATGTAGCAAACTTTAGGGTGAACTAGTTATAGTTGATTTTGACACTTTTGACAAATCCACACAAATCTGAATTACTTCAAAGAACAAAAAATTATCCCTTAGTTACATATTTTATTTAAGGCACATACATCTCATTCTACATTTTCTCCTCAGAATCACTCTGCTAATTTAGACAAAAAAATGAAGAATAAACCAAAAAATCCCTAGACTTAAAAATGTTTGGGGTTCAGCTGTAAAAAGTCTGGAAGAGTACTATCTACACCTAGAATCTGCTATCTGAAAATTAAAAATTAGTGTATGTTCATACACAACTACAACAAGAAGGAAAATTATGTATTAAATACAAGATAATAATACCTTCTAACAGTAAACCTTCTGCTATATAAACCATCTTGACAACATAGCTTATTATTTGTCCCAATATGAGGTTCTAAAAACAAAACAGGAAAGTCTTGCAACAGCTATTCCCTGACATTGCTTTAGGGACAGGCAGACTGAACTACCTGTGTCTCAGTGGAAAAAGGGAGGATTTGTTGGTATTTTACAAAATGGAAGAAGCATATATGAATATAAGAAAATGAAAAATGCTTTTCACATAGAATAAATACAACACTAATGTCTCTCTTCGGAAACAGCCAATAAATAACATTCATTTACAGGTAATCCAAACTATTTCCATAGTTTATAAAAACATCTGCAAGTCTAATCTTTCTTCCTGTCCTTTGGTAGCCCTCCATAAATTGGAGCAAAGCACTGACTTTGAGAAAGAATTCCAGCAGGCTTACTAGGTGTTCCCATTTGATTCCCTTTTTCCCAGACCACAGTGAATCACATCATTGATCTTTTGGCTGCTGCCTCACAGTATGAAATGCGTTTGCATTGTACTTTAGGAAGTCCCACTCTGTGGTTCACTAACAAGCTCTGAACTATGTCACCAACATGAAAGTTGTAGAACTTGATGACTCTTTCTGTGATGTGGAATATAAGGAATGTCAAATACTGATTTATATCATTATCATAAAATTTTTCAGGTTAAGGGCTGATACATGAGTAGTGTTATATCCAGTTACCGAGACTGAAATTGCTTCAGGAGGAGGAAATAAAGTTCTTTTCATAAGTGAATCCAGACAAAGAAAAAAAGAAACCAGTATAAACAGTAGAAGTAAAATGCATTGGAAGACAAGAGGTATTTATTAAATACAAATAGCTTCTCAGCACTAGAAAGATAGTAATGCTCAGCAACTGAAGGCTAGAGAGGATGGTAGGCACCTTTCTTTGTCTGGGCAAAGATATGTGTATCTTTTGTCCACTTTCTTGTTCTTTAGCAGTATTTGGCTGCAAGAATCTAAAAGCAATTACAAAATGAGAGAAGAACACTGGTGAAATATGAATGCTTTGAACATGGGCATTTTCAACATGCTCTTGGAGGACACATATACACCTTTCTTTATATTTCATTGGACTAGTCAGCTCCCCACCATTCAGATGTTTTAACATTTCATAGCTTACAGAAATAATATTGTTTAACTTTTATAAAAATACAGAAATATGTCTAAGGAGTTAGGTACAAGGTTTGTTAATGATGTGCAAGAATACAAATGAAAGCAAAATCCTGAATGCACAGGTTATACCTGAAAGCTGCACATACAATACATGACAATATAATAGAATCAACTTTACATAAGGGTTTTCATCTGCAGTAAGAAATTATCGCATTGACCTGTGGTAATACCACAGGGATTTTAAAGGCCCAGAGTACATTCATAGTCTAAGAAGGAGATCAATAACTTATTCCAGTGTTCCCAGGACAAATTTATAGTAAGTGGTGAGGAGGGATTTCGGAGAAGTCTTAAGTGACCTTACTAACTGACAGATAGCCAATGACTGGGACATTGGTTTTGCGGCCATGTGAGCTATTTGGAAAGTCTTTAATTCCACTGGAAAACATTTATTTTAACTTATTAATTAAAAGGAAGAAAACATAAAGACAACAAAATTTTTTTTTCATGAGATTTTATTAGACTGAGCACCTGTCTTGAAAATTACTGTTTAAAAGTCTCCAGGACTGGATGAAAATCTGTGTTATGTCAAACATAAGTGAAATAACTTACATTTTGCTTTTAGACTTACTTAAGGGGATGAAAATTCAGATTGTCTGTTTTACAGCAAATTAGGCACTTTGAAATCTACTGTCATTCCAATTCACTGGTGGGCAGATGGTTGCTGTGAGTAAACTGTGCCACATTCAGTGAGACTGGACTGATGCCATGTACTTGTGACCCACAATTTTGAGAACTTCAGAAAGAATACCAATGGTATGTGTATATTTCATGAATGAGCAGTCTGAATACTTTTTACATTTCAATAACATGTCAGAGGTAATAGTGCATAAGTTGACTTCCATATTCATATCATATCACTCAGAAAAAATCTTGTAATTATATGCTATTTTGTAAATAGTGTTATTTTCTTGTTGGGATGCTATGACTAAAAGAATTTATTACAACAACGCAAAACTTAATTGTTACTATCTATGCTTCAAAGGAGCATAGATAGTAAAGTTACCTACTTTTACTGTCTTTGACCTGGCTCATCTATGAAACTCTGCAGTGTGATACTTTTTAATTCAAAGGGATTTAAATTAATCTCAAATATCCACAAAATAGCATTTTACTTATACTCATGTCCCAGTGAGTATAAATGAGATTATTACTTTAAATGATAAATGAGATTATTACTTTTAATATCCCACAAAATCCAGCGTTGTGAAGGTTAAGTGAGAGGCATGCAAGGGCAAAAGAGATTGTCAAAGTGCGAAACAGAACTTTTTCTTCTCTTGTACAGCTTCTCCTTGTTACTGTTAAAGCACTGCGGGCCAGTTAAGTAGCAGCATTACTACTGTTTTCAGTATCCCTCACTTTGCATATGTTTATGGATTTGAGGTCAGTCTTCTGTACCACCTAGGTCGTAAGTGACTGCAAAGTGCCTAGGATGCCACCCATGACTGAAGACAGTAGAGGTGATTTAGTTTCTGAAAGGCAATGGCAAGTCTAGCAGATATTATTGACCAAGCCTGTTGAGATAGCTGGCCATAGCCTGCCTCAACATCTAACTACTGAATAAAAAGCAGTGGCAGCAGCAGAAAACACGCAGCTTTAGAGTGACAGAAGCCAAGGTAGGAAGCAAAACTAAGAGACAGCAACAGTAAGGCAAAGTACATATAAACTTTTAATGAATTAACCTTACAAAAGACAATAGCTTCAAAACATTTTGACACGTTTGTACAAAACTATTCCAGCATTGTTAGTTCTCTCTTCAGAAAGAATGCCAGCAAGCCACCCAACGTGTCCCTGGCTATGAGATGTAACTGGTGATCACATCCAAATTGTGTGGACAGAGTAAACTTATTTACAATACTGTATACTTTAATACCAGATTAGTGGATGCTATTGGGGAGCGACTGTATTTTCCAGAAAACACCATGCATCAGAAAATAGTATGCACCCCTAGCTTTATTGCCTTTTTTCCCCGCATTTGTCACTAACACTTCTCTTTAGTCCTTTCGGGATGCGATACCTCCTTTTGATTCCTATTCCTTCTTTTCTTGTCTTTGAATAACAGTGCAAGTAGCAGTACAATCTTCCAGTCCTATAGCTTACATCACAACTGTCCTTGAACATAGAAATATCAAGGTGCAAAATGATGGCTCATGGGACTATTCTGCAGCCATATTAAAATAAGTGCCACATACCAGAAAATAGCACGCATGTTAAGGGCCAAAATGTAGTTAAAAAGTGCGTGATACTTTCCTGAAAATATGGTATTGATGACACATACAAGTATCTTCAAGATGCCACATTCCCTTGTGAAAGGGATCTTGTCATTTCTGTATGTACAAAGTATGTCTTCAATTCTCCTTTTCCTTTTACATTTATTATTCCTCTGCAGGTGCTCATGTACCCCAGTGTTTGCAGGACGTTGTTTGTCTCCTCTGTAACCTGCAACAATACAGTAATACAGCCAGTGTTGATAAAAAAGCAGGGCAGAATCTTCCTCCAGAGTGTGAAGATAACATAATGTTCTGTTCATTTGTAAGGGGTTTGCTGTAAGGCTCATAAGGCCTTTAAGGGTCTCAGGTGAGGTTTGAACACCTAAGCTTTCAAGCAGCCTGTTGCTGGATGCCCATTCTAATCACTTACATCAAGTATCAAATTTGGTGTAATCACATCTGTACCCAGGGTTGCCATCAGAGAGCTTGTGGATAGATACATGGAACTAGGGATAATAGTCTTCCTCACATAGCACTTTCCTCAATTTCAGGAGCTTATTTGCACTTGAGTAGACCAAGCTTTCCCATCTTTCTATAACTACTAAGGCTGTGTAAACAAAGTGATGGTAAGGTGATGGTTAGCATCCCCTTTCAGAGCTGCTGTTGCCAGCTTCTCACATAATTGTCAGTGAACCAAACTTTAGGCCATTCTGCCATTTTAGGTGAAAGCCCACTAGCACAAAATCAAGGCTTACCTGTATTTTATCTAAGACACCAGTGCTGTCCATCCTGCTGGCCACATTTACTGTATTGCCCCATATATCATATTGTGGTTTTTGAGCTCCAATTACTCCAGCTATTACAGGTCCATGGTTTATTCCTGGAAAGCATCAGAAGTTAATGTTAGCAATGAAGAGTAAAGCAACAAACCTGATGAAGGCCCTGGAGCACAAGTCCTATGAGGAGCTTCTGACATAGCTGAGGTTGTTTAGCCTTGGGAAAATGAGGCTCAGGGGAAACTTTATCACTCCCTACAGCTATCTGAAAGGAGGCTGTAGCCAGGTGGGGTTTGGTCTCTTCTCCCAAACAGTGACAGGATAAGAGGACAGTCTCAAGCTGTGCCAGGAGAGATTTAGGAATTGCTTCACATTCAGGGGTGATTAGACATTGGAATGGGCTGCCCAGGGAGGTGGTGGAGTTATTGTCCCTGGAGGTGTTTAAGAAAAGACTAGACGTGGCATTTGGTTCCATGGTCTAGTTGACATGCAGATGTATACAATCATAGGACAGACTTGATGATCTCAGAGGTCTTTTCCAACTTAACTGATTCTGTGAAGGTCCACCAAACAAGTACACACAGTGCATCTGGGATATAGCATGTCAATGAACACAGCATTTGGCCCTTGCTGAATAGTGAGTATGGCAGCAAACAGTCATTCACCATTGTTTTATCAACCATTATGGCAGGAGAATGTTAGTTATAAAAATGCCAAAAGTTAGTTCATCTAATTTTAGTTTT
Organism: Sturnus vulgaris; assembly: GCF_052056855.1. Lineage (NCBI taxonomy): Eukaryota > Metazoa > Chordata > Aves > Passeriformes > Sturnidae > Sturnus > Sturnus vulgaris. The sequence continues at coordinate 86,409,027 of NC_142243.1, forward strand.
ACAGCTCCCTTCCATCCTGAATAACTTGCTATTTTCAACCACTGGCATCCTAATAACCTGCTGCTGCCTTTATTATATAGCATGAGAACCACACTGTGGGTGAGCAGCAGCTTCTGAGAAAATAGATATACAAGAATTTATTTTAATTTTTTCTTAGTGAAAAGGGCCTCTCCTCTGCAACAGCTGATGGCTTAATCAAGTTACTCTTATAGTATTCTTTGTTTCTTAAATGAATAAACTAAAGCGAATGAGCTGAAAGGATTTGAAGCCTTGTTCTGAAGGCTGGATTGACCATAGAATAGTCCTAAAGATCTGCAATATAAATATATGCATTCAAAGGATTTGATTAAGCACAGAGTAGAACAATATGGTAGAACAATATAGTCCCTCATTAGACTTGTGCATTTTTTTATCTTGCAGTCAGTTTCTAACCTATGTTATGTCTCTAAAGGGAGTGAGTTGTACTCTGCTAGTAGGGAAAGAAATCAGGAGGTAAAATGAATCATAACTGATTTCTGCTTATTCCTCTACAGAAACCATCATTAGGAATGTATCCATGCAGTAAAATGAAAGTGTGATTGTAGGATGGAGAGGGATCTCAGAGCTGGCTCATCTAGTATGTAATATGGCAGTGCGGACTAGCAACCACACTATCAGCCCACTTGGAAATCCTGGAAAACGTGACTGTAGAAGTTAAATTGGGAAAATATGCAAACAGTACATGATAACAAATGGAACCTGATACATATTTATCTAAGTGCTTGGAGTTCAATCGCAAAGCCTTGCAGTACTTTGCATTAACAACTGAGTAATGGATGGGTTCTTCAACTTCATGACATACAACTTGTAGAAAACACTAGGGAACTAAGACTGGAATCCACAAAAGCCATCTGCTGGGCAGCCCAATCTGGCCGGCAGGAAGTATTGAAGAGATGTGTGTGGCCATGGTCCAGAAACTGGGGCAGTGCAGTCGGACTTCTCTACAAAATACAATGGGCAGGAAGGGACTTTTATTCTTTACCTCCTTCCTGAACCACCACTGTTGATAGTTTGAGAAATACCTCAGGGGCTCGGAAGTCACCTTCAGATCCCTCCTCCTTTGAGGAAACTTCTACCAGTATATTTAGGAATGTGTTCTTCCCCCCAAGCATTGTGGGATATGCTGCTCTATGTCATTCCTGCTGTGAGTGTGAGTCTTCTTAGCATGACACACATGAATGTTTGTTGGGGCAAGGCTGGAAGAGTACAGGTGGATCTCATTACAGGTGAATGCTCTAACAGAGGGTGATATCATCTATCTCTTTCTCTCATATCCAAAGTAATATTTAATAATTCCATGAAATGCAACACAGCCCATCAGGAACGACGGAGAATATCTCATTCTGAAGTATCCTATAGCCTGGGCTCATGGTCTAGCCTCATCCAAAACCAGGAACCAATTAAGTCACCTACAACACAAATGTTCCAATTATGAAGTTATATGAAAAACAACACACCAGCCTCTCTTCTGAAAGAAAGCAATACCTGTGCAAAACCTGCTGCAGAAACATATCTGAGCTTGTCTCGTAAATCAAGCACCTCAACTTGCAGAAGGGGAGGAATGCCTAAAATATCATCTAGATGCTCCTCTCCCTTGCCTGACCAGATCAGAGCAGTGTGTACCTCCTACTACACTACCTACACTAGCATTGCAGGCACACACAGATGATCATAAAAGCTGAGACCTCTACTCTAATGAGTTGCAAAGATTTCAGACTTAGATGATGGCCAAGGGAGGCTTTTACAAAAGGCAGTTTGGGTACAAGTCCTTGCAGCGGAGACTAGGTCAGAAGTTGTTAAAATGTTTCTGTGGCTATTATTAGTATGGATATCAGAGGCTTTCATCATCAGGTGTTAGGAAATGGAGAAGTGATGTGAAAACAAAGATCTCAGTGGTGCCTATGTTGGATTATGGTGGCACAAATACCACCTTGGGGCCTGTGTTTCTTTTTAAAATTAAAACATTTTTTCATTTCATGAAGCAAAGGAGTCTGAGTTCTCTGCAATCTTTAGCAAGATTAGTAAAAATCCAAAGTGAGCCTTTTGTTTTGCTTCATGGTCCTCACTTGAAAGGACTCAGTACTGCTTTAAGCAGTTTGCAGACGTAGCCCCAGCACCCAGCAGCTCTGTGTCTGTACTGAAGCTGCTGACATAAATTGTGTTTGCAAGTATGTGCAATGTCAGCTATGGCAAGAACCATCAAGTTCTGTAACACTCTGAGAGGGAAGCATACTTCTGATTTGCTTTGTCATTTTTAGCTCTAGCAAGGAATACAAAACATACTGGCAAAGGAGTGCCCTAAGAAGCTCGTTTCAGTCAGAAGACAGCAAGTTTTGCCAGTGGGTGGCACTGTGAAATAGACTTGAGAGGAGCAGCTGAAAGGAAAAGCAAGCGATACAGCAAGAAAAAGACAAGACAGGGGAATAACTGTTGGAAATCAAATACTTCTGACACATTTACAGAATTTATGGGTTTTCAATATTTGTTTACTGTTTTCATTTCACACTTTCCACGTTACATATTGCATTGTGAAGCTGCTGTGTACTGCTATCAGGAAATAAACATTTTGGAACATATGGTTCTTGACCAGCTCTGAATTCATTTATTTCATCATTCTTTCTATTGCTTACTGCAGCTGTCTATTTCTTTTAAAAAATACCAGGATGGATAAGAAGAAGCAATCAGAAACTGAAGCATAAGGAATACCTCTTTCCAAGATAAATAACTAGTCATCTTTGCTCTTATCTGAATAACAAAGACAAATACTCTCCCTTGTCTGACACTGCAAAGGAAAGAGTGCATTTCTGTGTGCTTGCTGAATTTAGTACATGTAAAATATTTCAAACTCCAGCCTCATTGGCCCCTTAGAGCTCTTGTCCTCTGAAAAACCATTTATATAGTTTGGCAAAGCCCTGTCTAGAGTTTTCTTGTGTATTCTTTTGGTATTTGTAAACTTAAAAAAATTTAAGGCTTATAACCTTTGCAGTAATTTTTGCAGTTACCATAAAACCATTCAAAGCAATGTGAACCCATTTTTTTTCAACTATTCTTTAAATAGGAATACTGCCTTTCTCTAAGTCTTGCCTTGAAACACTCTAGGGCTTGATGGGCAATACCATGTGGGCTGCTTTTAAGCAGGGTAAAGATGGTGCTGTTTACTATCGTGGCCATTTTGGTCAGTTCTACTACTACTTTAATCAGCTGGTACTTCACACTGAATTCTCCCTCTTGTCCGTGATATTCTCCTAAGAATCCTGTGATACTCACCTACTCGTAACTTGAAGTCATTGAATGAATGCTTATTTATGACGTCCAGTTTTGCCACCAAGGCAAATGCAAACTCCACCATGGTTCCTATGTGCATATACTGTCGTTCAGGTTCCTGAATTCAAAAGATAAATAAACAGTGTAAAATCATTCTTGTGAGCCTTGGTTGCTGTGGCAATACAACCAGAATACACTGAACGCTTGAAGACACTTAATCCCTTAGAAATGTCCTAGGGTCAGCAGGCAGATGCAGAGAAATACTGTAGAAGGTGGTACCCTGTCCAGCATCAGTTAGATCAAACAATGGCCAAGACACTGGATTCACTTGTGTGCAACCAGACAGTCTAGAGGTGATAGATCCAAACCATGCCTAATCTAAAATTTTGATTATCAAATGACTGATTAGTTGCTATCTAATCCCGCAGGCACTCAACATCTAGGTGTACCTAGAATTTGTTAATTAATTTTCTCTTAAGTGTCTGCTTCTATTGTATTCCCTTTCATAATAAATAATGCTTGTGGACAGCCCCATAGAGATTCTTCCCTCTCACTGTTCCACAGCTCAGAACCCTTATAAAATGCTTAAGATCCAGTGAGATTCACAATTTTAAGAATTCTTCCACTGATCTCAACTTTCAGATAAGCAAGTACCTCTGAGAACGTTTAACAGACCTGAAAATGACTGAAACACAAGAGGAAGAGGGCAACCCCCCTCTTCCCTATTATTTACAGAGCTTATACCATTTATCAAGGCTGTAGACTTAATCTCTCCTCATACATAACCAAGTAACCTGATTTTAAGTGCTGTTTTTGAGTCCTTTCAAGCTGAGGAGAAAATTGATTTTGGTGTCCCACAGCCCAAGCTAGGATCCTGATGAATGATTTCATAAGACATGGACTCATCGATCTCTATGAGAAATTACTGAATCTCCTGTGTTTCTTGGGATAAAGGGGCAGAAGAGATGGACAGATGACAACTTCAGAGATGATTCATGGAGTGTGTGCATCAGCCTAGGGTGGGACAGTAGTGGTGCTTGCAGGAGCAGCTGTTTAGATAAGTGAAGCCTGTTTCCTTTGGAGTTCACTCCTAGCTAAAACAGATGGTTTCCTGTTCAGCTGATATATTCAGACCCCTTCCTTAGGCACTTAGTCTTCCTTGGATGCTTGTTTTAAGCTGGGGGTGGTACCCAGCAGTATGTCTAGCAGTCAGTCACTGCTACACTAGGTACTGCAAGATCTGTTCATCTTTGGGAATCTGGAATGAAGGCTGCTGAGTTCTGGTGGATTTCTTTTGAGAATGTGAACTAAATCACCAAAGGAATGCTAAACTGTAGATCTCGATTGTGGAAATAACTCAAAGGATAAATTTCTTCCTCGGCATGCACTAGTTTTAGTTGTGATTGAGAGCTCTTTATGTCTTTACATCTTCAGGCTGCAGTTCTGCATTTTCTTCATCCCCTTCACCTCCCTGTATTAAATGTCAGAGCTAATTTAAAATAATTCTTTGTCCTCAGGATCCTTAGGGTCTATAGTTCATGTGGTAATTGCTTCTGTTTAGAAGGAACATGAGTTTGGCAAGAGCACATTAATCCTTAGCAGACTGTGTTGATTCTTAATTGCTGTCTCTCTGTCTGTAACCTGTAGTACTCTAAAGATCATGGCAAAAGCAAGGCTTTTGAATAAGTCATGAATTGCTTCTCTGAACTGGATTTCCACTGACTGCAGTTCCTAATCCTACCATATTAAGTATACTAGAAACAAAGGAACATATTCTCAATGCTGAGTCTGAGGGTTCTGTAAATGTGTAGTCAGTAAGGCAAGTCATCCCTCCCAGCTCACAGTAGAAAACATTAATTCTTGCAATCTATTGCATGCTCTGTAAATCCAGTCCTGATGCATCACATAGGAATAAAATGCTGTACTGTATTTAGAGTAGAAGGCCTGTTTTAGCAAATATAGAGGTGGCATCTTCAAACTGCAACATGTACAAAAATTCGCAGAGACTACTAAAGTATGTACTTGTCCAGTACAATACAATCTATGCTAATAAGAAAAAACTAGGCCACATTACTATACATAACCTGCAGCTTAATGAAAAAAAAAAAAAAAATTAGCCTTCATTTGAATATGCTTTTTATAAAGCTGAAACGTTTTCCTGTACCTGACACTGTTCTTGGTTGGGTGTAGCACTCAGTCCTGTAGCTGCCATGTAAGTGCTTCCAATGGTCTTTATTTTTTCAACTCCACTGAATTTTGGCTTTGATAATAACTGTAAAACAAGGACAATCATTCATTATTCAGATCAGCAGTCCTGTTACTCTAACACCAATCAGAGAATCAAGTCTTAGAACCATTTCTGTATGGACCTCAAATGGCTTCACAAATATATATGATATATATGATATATATATATATAGGATGAAGGACTTAAGGATGGATAAAACAATGGTTACAGAACTCCAAGGCAAGAGAATTTCCGTCTTCTAAAATACCTTTTTACTATTAAAGGGATGAAATTTATAGTAGTGAGAATAAATTCCATCTTATTTTACATACAACTTTTAAAAGTCAGTAGATTTTGCACTCATGTGATATTGGAACTGGATCACCATGCCAGCCAACAGTTAAGCTTTAGGCAGCTTTCTGAAAGTAAGGATCTATTTAATGCCAGTAGAATAGTCCATGTCAATTGGACTAAAATCCAAGGATTTTATTTCATATATCCCAGTTTGTTTTGAACATTAGACACCCAGTGCTCTCCAAATGGGTTTGTTGCTAAAATACCCTCTATAGCTGCAGATCCACAAATCCAGACTGAGTCATGACACGATTTTTATATCTTTTACTAGTATCTTCATCACTAATTATTTCCTTATGGAGAAATACTGTTCTCAGTGAGGCCTTTATAGATGCCCTTTCCCAGCCCATCTGTAGTCATACTCTATACTTGCTTCTGACTTCAGAGAATGGAATATTAAAACTTTTACAATCCTTTGATTTGCTTGTGTATCAAATTATACCTACAGATCAGGTATAACATAAAGTTATACCTGACTTTAGACATTTGTATTTAGAACCTGTGGTTAATACATGGCATGTAATGTAACTGCCTCAAGAGCTTCAGCTAAAGGGAAAAAATCATACACATAGGATTCTCATTATAGCAAATCAAAAGCAATTGAACATGATGTCAGACCAATATCTGATTTATCCCACATAAATCTTCTCTCCTGTAATAATCCCTGTATTTTCTGACAGCTCTTCCACTCTCCCCTTCAAGTATGTTTTCTGACTGTTGTATAAAAGTTAGTAAGATTGAAACCATGTCAATCACTGTTGTAGGTACATACATCATCGAAGTCTGCAATGATCTCATTTAGCAGCCTGAGACATTCCAACCCTTCCTTATTTACATCAGATTCTGTGTAAAATTCCTTGAAATCCGGAACAGAGGCAAACATGACACAGACACAGTCATATGACTGGTGATACAGATCCTGTCCAAAAGAAAACAGAATAAAGAAAAAAAAATCATATCCAGCTGTAAATAAGTTTCCTTATTAACATGCAGTGTCCAGGAGCTAAAACCAAATGTGCTGCAATAGGTGGAATGCCTGAAGATGGAGGTTGGATGTCTTTTTGCATTTAGTTTCATTTAATAATTTTAAACAATGTATAAACCTTTTCATAAAAGAGACTTAACATTTAAAGCTGAAAATATTGTAATGATTTTTTTCTTCCTGAACATAAACTCAGTGCAAACGAAATGCGCACTAAGTCTCTGAGATTTCTTATGAAGAGAATTTAGTCTGGCTTGCATGACTGAAAATGTATTTTGTGAAACAATATCTAATTTATTATTAACTGTTTGTTATTGTACTAACTAAAGAACTGAACCAAAATCACAAACTCAATGTACTACAAATGCAAAATGCAGTATGACCCTGATTGATAGTTCCTAACCTAAAATGACAGTATGCCTAAGAGGACAAAATAATTATCATTTCTTTTGCACGATAAAGAGCTGGGGCAAAAAGAAAGAAGTCACCTGAAAAATTTACTTATGGCAGAGTCTGCACTGCATTCTGTGACCACTGAAATGAGAGCATTTCTCCTCCACAGAAAGATTCTGGTGCTAAAATGGATCACTTGCCACCACCCCCTTCAGTTTCCTCTCCACTGCCCTTGAACATTAGACTATCTCTTCTTTCAGGACAAATTGGCATCCCCAAAAAAAGACAGAAAAAAAATTTATTAAACCAATACTTAAAAAAGAAATAGTATCTATACACAAAGGTAGACACAGCAATAAAAGAGGCTGTTATCAACTTTAATGTAACCTTCAAGCTGTTATTTGAGTAAAAAGGGATTTCAATACTCGAATGGAAAGGATTTATTCTGTGAGTTCAAGAAGCATAAGATATTATTTCCCTCTTTACTTAGCAAAGTTTGGGTTTTTCAATTTGACAGTCAGTGTGTCATTTCAGAAGAATGTGGTGTGCCTGTACACAGATATGCACAGACATGGTGGATCTTTACTGCTGATGTACAACTAAAAAATAACAGAACTGTGGGAAAATTGCTGCTTCATCTCATCACAGGTGTGAGGGAGGTTTCTGAGCAAACATGAAAATAGTGATGGATAGGGAGGAACACAAGCAGCTGGAGGAGATAAGTTATTTTTAAATTTAGTTATTACTAAATTTTTGTGCCTCCTGTGTTTCCTAAGGATTCTATACCCATAGCCTCGCTGAAGCTCCACCAGGACCGGGTGCTGTAGGAATGAAATACATTGTTGCGATTCACAGCTCAAGTTGTTATTCTCTTGTTGCACCATGATAAATCCAGATTTCTGAGACTGCTGTGGGAAGCCCAAGGGTCAGCCAGTAAGGAAATCTGTTCTGGCTGTGAGTGTGTGGTGTGTGGCGAGTCAAGCAGGGCACCTTTTGGCTCACTGGAGCTGCCCTCTGTGAAGGGGATTCAGTCCCAGCTCAGGTGGTGCAGGTGCGACTGCCAGAGTGGCTCCTGGATGGTCAGGTGGGAGTAGTTCCTTAGCAAGGTACAGAGACTACATTGTGTGGTTAACTCGGCTTTACTTCTATTTCCTCAGGTCACCTTCCCTCTAATTTCATTTCAATTATAGCAACTCATTTGTCCTCCTTCCTATCTAATACTGGGGCAATATCCATCCGCACTAATGCACAAAAAACATAGCACCATCATGGACACAACAACAAGCAGCACTATTTATAACCAGATGAATTTTCTAATTGTGACTATCACAATACATTACAGAGAATTTTAAAGAATCATCCCCTGATAGTTTATTTTGATCATAATAATAATAATAATAATAATAATAATGGATGTTACAATCAAGTGCCTTAATTTTCCTGAGAGTTCTTCTCTTGGAATCGTACTCTCCAAAATGTGTAGTCAGAAAATTAAATGCAATACTATTCTAGGAAGCAACAGCTTTTCTTACTTTAACAAAAATAAAATCATCTCATCTTTTGCATTCAATCCTGTTCTTTTTCCTCTTTAATAACATCTGAAATTCTGCAAGTGTGTTCTTTTTACTGTCCCCTCACCACCTTCAGGCACTGAAGATCGAGAAGGCAAACCAGTCCAATTCTATCTCTTGGAAGGGTATGGTGGTCAGTTTCTCTGGGGCAGAATTTTTGCTCTAAGTAAGGTGCTAGCTCCATCCTGTAGCTAATAAAGCAAACTCCACTTGCTCAGTGATGGGCTTGCCAGTTAGCTTGCAGCACAAGAGCTCCCAAGTACTTTTTACTAATAGGGAATCTGAAGGATAAAATCATTAAGGAGAAAGCTGCAAAAGCCAGGTGCAGATATATTTAATCCCGGTCCTGTTTCCTGCTTTTCATTTTAGATTTCACCTTTTCTCTCAATTGGAAAATAACCTGTCTTGTATCCAGCATGCAGACTATAAGCAGAAACCCAGCTCCAGAGGTTCTGGTAAAGCAAAAAAAACCCTTTATGATTTGCTCTGAAAGAGCTTTGCTTTTGATGTATTAGCTTTAGTCAACGTATATCCTGTTATAAAAAGACCTTTGTTGGTCATTTGAAACTACAGTCCCACTGCTCTCAGCATTCATCCACTCTTTCCCTTTTCATTTCTTCTGCCTGCTTTTCAGCAGCACACTTTATTTTCCCTTTTCTCCATTCTCCTACAGTTGCATGCATAACATACTAAGGGAAGTAGTATTTTGAAATAGAATATTCATCCATTTTCTTAATCTCAGAATCCGTTTTAAACAGAAAAAAACACACGTAAAATTATACTAACTTGAATGTTTGCAGCTAAGGAAAATATGGACAAATTTCAATGTAGTATCTGTTGACTTAGGTATCCACACAGAGAACACAAAGGCCCAATCTGCCCTAACATCTTTAGGTATGTCTACATACAATACCTTGCTGACATTTAAACAAATCTAAAGACATGACAGATACTTATATTCCTGAATACTTTTAGAGAATTGAAAGGGCCTTCCTTTGAAAATTATTGAAAGAAACAAAACAAGGAACAACTTGAGTTTGCTGTGGTTTTTGTTTTGCTTTTGTTTTTGTTTTGTTTTTTTAATGGATGTCATTAAAATCACGTCAAGTAATTTTTACTCCACCTGATATGATGAGTTGAGGAGCTCAGCACATTACAATTTTTGTGCTTCATTAAATGAAATAAACTCATTCCAACCTAAGAATCTTGAGGGATGGCAAGACAAATCCAGTAGCCAATACAAAGGTAAGCAGATGGTGTTGCTCTGCTGAGAAGCTGAGGTGGAGTAGCACATAATCAAAAAAGCAATCTCCTGATGGTTTTCTATGTTTAATGCCTTAACTGAGAACTGGAGCTGAGTCAACTTGGCTTTCAGCCAAAATCTTCACTGCATTCAAAGGAACCCCACAGCAATTTTTGTTTGACGTTAGCTACCAAATGAATATTTGCAGGGAATACTAAAGTATTGAAATGCAGTCCTGATATGGACTGCTTAACACAAACTACAGTGAAAGGGAAGATGTTGTCCTTTTTAGCTCAGGAGAAATGAATCCCTAAATCTGCCCTCTGCCCTCTTTTGTCAGTTTTGAAACAATTATTTGGCATGCACAAGTAATTCGAACTCTTAACATCTTTATAGCTGTAACTCTCTCTAAATGGATTTATATATATATATAATTTTTTTTTTTTTGCTTTATTATTACTGTAAAGGAATATTAAGAGCAGATCTAATTTCCAGCAAAGTAAAGATGGATCTTTTGGGTGACTTTTCTGGTGCCTGGATTAGGTCCATTAAGCAGTGAGTAAACAGGTAATTCAGTGTTCAGAACATCTTTCCAGAATTAACATACCCACTGTTTCAGGGAAAAGGTTAATTTTCACTCCAATAAACAAGCTCTCCAGTGAACAGAAGAAAATTCAGAACCTGGTTGCAACTCCACTCTGATCATGGAGTAAAAAGTATCTGAATGCATGTGATTTAAAATTAAACCCATGTTGATTCAACCATTCTGTTCTTCCTCCTCCTCACCTATTTTTACCATCCTTCAATAGGCAAAATGCATGGCCACTTAGGAAAATCTCACCTTTTTATGTCGGGGTATTATGGTGCATTCAGTGCTGTAAAGCAAATCTTACAGGAAGGAAAGGGGAAATGAAAGTGACTGTAAATTTATATTTTCACTATAAGGACCTACTGTTCAAAACAGCATTAAGTGATATTTCAAGAGTGCACTGCTTTCTTACAAAGTAGAGGATATATAAAGACAGCTGACCTCATTCTTCAGGTTTCTTGCCAAGAAGTGTTCAGCTACGTGGGCTGGAAGCACATTCTCCAGAAGCACCCGATTTAGATTCTCCATGGTTTCAATCTCCTCCCGCTCCTTTTTGAACTTGTTCTTCCACAGGAAGTCTAACCTACAGTAATATTCATTCTGTTACAAGAGGACACAGAAGTAAAGAAACAATAGGCATCTTGTCCTGCTGGAATACAGGTTTAAGAGACAAAATAAGCACAGTACACACCCCCTACAAAGCTATTATTTGGCTACTCAAATATAATTCCAGGTCCCACAGAAGTCACACCCCAAGCATACACTTTGTGACATGCATTTTATCAAATCCAACAAAAAGGCCCAGGAGAAAATAAGAAAAGTTGCAATGTTCCTTAAACAATGGAAGATTTATTTATCTATTCTCAGACTTGAGTAGAAATTCATTCCAGAAATCAAACACTCTAATGGAAACAATTTATAGTTTTGAAACTTAATAGTATTTTATAAATGCAGAATTTCACTTACAATAATGGGCATTTCAGGAAGACCCTAACTTTTACTAACTTGAATTTATGCCATGCAACCAGCCTGGCGAAAAGAAAACAGCCTATTGATATAATATACATTCAGTATATCAAATCATGATCAGACTATCAAATATGGCCCAGTCAGTTGGGCCAACTCAGTTGAGGTTTGGTTTTGTTACTTGTTTTTTTGGTTGCTTGCTTGCTTTTACACTCTTTTCTGTAATACTTTATCCTGTTTTTCTTTTGGCCCCAGAGCTTTTATAGTAACTTTCTACTATTAAACAACAATACCTGGAACTATATGAAAACACGTAACATCCTTGGAGTATCAGTATGTTTTGAGATCCAATTTCACTAGAAAGATGGTGAAAAATTAATAAAACTGCACTTTTGTGGAGCTCACTGGACTTCTTTTCAATATTGTCAATGTATTGTCATAAATTCTATGGCATTATTTGCACCGTAAAGCCTCCTCTGGCCTATCTCATTTGACCTGATAAAAATCAAGAGCTATTTCAACGTAGTCTTAATGGTTTAACGCCACCAGACAATCTCAGTGAAGACTATGTTATTAAACGGGAGAATATGAATATGATGGCAATCTTATAATAGAAAAACTTAAAAGTGCTAGCTGCTGTTATTAGCAGTCAGTAAGCATTGACATAAAAAATGAGAGTAGTCCTTCTGACAGGACAGTGGCTGTCACAGCTCAAAATGATTCATAGGTATTCTGCTGAGATCACAGCCAAAGATAAGAGTACAAAGTTGAAATTAGATGGTATTAAAATGATTTGGCAAGCTTTTAAAAGGCAATGAAAGAAAAAACCGATGAAGCAAAAACTGTATCTGCCAAATACTTGCAGGATTAAAAAACAGTAAGAGGAAAACGGTTCCTCCACTTATACGCATGGAGAAAAATATACTCAGGTATCCTTTGAATTGGTTAATAAGGGCCAGATACTATCTAAATATTTAATTACAAAACTGAAAGAGAACATCCATGAAATCATTGTTAACATACTCTCTTTGTGCTGGTACCTGTACTACTTAGGACAGAATGCAGACCTCAAATGCACTGCAAAAGAAATATTCTGGCTATTCTGACTCAAAGGTGACATTCTTATGAAAGTAAAAGGGGTCTCGACATCTTAGAATGGATCATACTGCATCCCAGAAATCTGGACTTTGAATGTCAAATAAACACACGCTGGATATTTTAAATAATTACATGTTACTAAAGGATATTTGCAAGCTATAAGCAAAAGAAGAGTGGGCAGAGATTTAAATATTTGTACAGACAATCATAAAGGTACAGAGAACCTGAGAAGAGATTTATGCAGGAATTCAGAAATAGGATTTTATTGTTGCCTTGTCATTGTGCCTGTATTAAATGGCAATTATAAGTCCTATAAAGCTTGAGGTCATGAATAGGGATTTTTCAGAACTGTCGACATGATGCAAAATATATGAAGTAATTTTTTTATAGTGTCTTATATAGTCTTATATATATATGTTAGATATTTATACATCCAAGAACTTCAATTTGTATAAATATAAATATATATAGATGGTAAATTCAAATGCCACCAACTGTATTCATGCAGAAAAAATCCAATAAAACTTTGGGATGTCAAAATTCTTGGCATAAATTGACAAAAGTAACATGGATGCCTGCTGAAATTAGATATTCATACATTGTACCAACTTTGTATTGAAAAGCAAACGTGGTAGTTAAGTGAGGTTTTCAAAGAGATGTTTCTTCTTTAAAAGACAGTATCAAGCAGATAATTTATTTACTACCTTACAATTTACTGAATTAAACTGAGTCTTCTCCAAAAAAGTGCAAAGAGAACTTACAGATCAGGAAAGAAAAATCAGAATGTGTTCTACAATTTGCTTTAAAATTAGAAAAGTCAGCATATCATCTTTCAAAAAGAGAAAAAGCACTAGCTTATTAACTTATTTTGAATTGTGGTGGTGGTCTTTTTGTGGGTTTTTTTTGCTTTGTTTTGGGTTTTTTTTTGTGTTTTTGTTTGTTTGCATTATATGAAACTTTTGGTGGTTATCCTGATAAGTCAAAATAGACAGTGTTAGAAAACTGACAAATGGTACAGATATAAGGCAAGTCTTTGGAAAAGAAGCAGGAGTAATAGAGCAAGCTACTTCGTAAAAGAACAGTGAATGCTAAGGAAAAGAGCTATTTAGGCATATTGGCTAAAGCTGATACAATTGAAGAGTTGACATAATTTCTGTAAACATGCTTCCATCTCCTACAAAGAAGTAAATAGTCATGTGACTAGCAGTGAAAATTGAAATAAGTTTTCATTGAATTCTTTCAGAAGAGGCTCTTGAAGAGACTACTTTGTTCAAAAAGAGAAGAATCCCCTCACAAAATAAAAGCTCCCTGAAAAACAGAACAGAGACAACAAAGAAACAGTTTTTACAGCTCAGGGAAGCTGCCACAAGCACCTCAGCAGTAAAACTACCAATGAAATTCAGTGTGGGTAACTACAGTATAATCAATCATGGAAAAAATATACAGCCAGCCTACAGAGCAAGAGGACACATAATATTTTAGGTACTGTTGAGAAAGGAATTGATAGGCTATATCAATACTGGATTCAAAGCAGATCATAAGAGAGATTTAGCACTCAACAGTGTTTAAATGTGAGCACATCCTTTATACAGTGAAGCCCACAGCAATCTGGATTCTCCTGGGAAGGGTAGAAGAGTCGCCATTCTCAACACATTGTCTGCCTGTTGCCAGCCCGTTACCAAGTGACTCTGGGGATCTGTACGCAGGGTGCAATGAGTCACTTCATCTCAGTGTCAGGAAATGGTTGTCACCTATGCTGGCAGGGCCATCATAAAAAGCAGTTTTGCTTTCTCTACCTCGCCTGTTCACTCTCATTCTTCTGGCACAAACATTGCTGTGGCCACGCCATAAATCTTGAAAATAGATCTGGCTCAAAACCAACCATTTCTGCACGGTTAATTTTTAATCCTGACCATTTCCCTATTCTGATCCACTATACATCTTCACAGTGAGCTATGCCAGTACAAATGAGGAGACAAAAGGATAAGAATAAGCAGCTGAGGGAAGGTCTGCTTCTTCCAGCAGTGATGCTATCTGTGCAGCTAAAAGAATTAAGTAGGCTCATAAACCATGTAATGATATACTAAATCTCCCTCTCTTCATCCCCACTGAACCAGAGGCACTTATCCCCTGCCTCTGCTTTTGATTCGGGAGAGGAATCTCTATGACCAGTGATGAGCATGTTCACAGAGCTAGGCTTGCAGGAAAGCATCCACTTTTTGTTTGGATGAACTTTATGTTTACTCGTCCTGAGGGCAGAGGAGAATCAATGGCAGCTGAAGAGAAGTGGAAAGGCCACCGTTTTCATCAGTGGCTATTATCTTTAGCATTTTTAAAATAATCAGATATCAAAAGAAGAAAAATATGCATTATTGGCAAAAATTGCAATAACTAACAGAGAAATTACTTGTATTTTACCCTCTGTGGAAGAAGGGTAATGAAGAATTTTACTTTACTGACACTGCCAAGGTTGCTCAACAGCATCCTGCAGGTAACACTCAGTGAAAGTAGAAAAGAGGATGTTTAAAAACAGAAAGACAGACACTGTCACTTGAATTTTTATCAAACTGTGAAATTCATTATAGGTGTTGGGAATACCAGGAAAAAAAATGGGTTAAAAAGGCATCAGACAGTGAAACAGAAAGGAGAACAGCCAATAGCTATTAAACACAGCCACAGAAACACCAACTGGCAAAAGGTGGGAAGTATATGTCCCTGGAAAGGTCACTCTATGCAGGTTGATTTCCTCTCCTATTCTTTTTCTATGCATTTGCTACCAATCAATATCATCAACAGTAACATAAAATGGCAGGTCTTATGCCAGGTATGTATTAAAATTAATTCAAAACATTTCCCAGTAATATTTAGACTTTGCTTGAGAGTGTTTGAAAACGCAGAAGTTTTTTTTCTCCTTCTTTAAGGGAGAATAAATTAGAAAAATCAACGGCAAAAGACTGAAACGTTACAAATAAGTGCTGTCATGACAAGGATATTGGACCTACAGCTCTGAAAATGAAGACTTTTTCCATTATACGATCATTTCTTAATTGGTGTGGCAGTGAAGTTGTGTGCAAAACAAACTTTCTTTTAGATGTGACTGAACCTACAAAGAAATCCTTTCTCAGTGAAGATTATATTCCTTCTCTCTTTTATTCATGGTATTGCACCCTCTGCCTCCATCTGAAACTTGGGTTGACAGGGTTAAAGAGTCTCCACTGATGTGGTGAAGAACTTGTCCCTCTTTCTGGGGGAAAGTAGCTGTGCCCTAGACCCACTCTGTCACCACCATCAAATGAACAAACTCATGTGCTGCTGGTGAGAAGGCAGATGAGGAATGTTATTTCTAAATCAAGAAGGATGTTCCACTACAATAAATACTTAAGAAACTGCCAGACAAGAATTTTCTGTGTAATAACCTGCAGGGACCGCATGGCAATTTAAATGACAGTCATTACCTTTTGAGGAATTGTAATGTAAATGAATGATTTAAGGGCAGTCTGGAATAAAGTCTTTGCCAAGGCTGCAGTCTATGAAGGCTCAGGCTGTTCATGGGATCTAACATGGATTGCCTCTTCCATTTCAGAGCCCCGTCTTGTGCATTGCATTGTTCCGGCACAATGGGCTGGAATTGCAGCTTTTAGCCATGAATCCTGTACAGGCCTGAGGATTTAGAGAAAGAACTGCCCTTGCATCTTCCCTCAGCTTAGTAGAGAGTAAGACCACTGAGATCACATTTGTTCTGGAAAAGCACAACTGGGTAATAAAAAGAGTAGTTTCCTGTTGGGTCACAGTTTTAGTGCAACCGTGGCCTCAGCATGTGGTACACTTCTGTGTGCACGCTATATTGTTTCTGTGTCTGCACCAAATTGTAATAACTGTGAAGAAAATAGCTTGCAATTAAGCAACCAGGGAGACAGCAGATGGATGCAGACAGATGGGAGCAAACTGGGAAGCTACGAGCCAGTATCGGTCAGGATGACAAGCAATAGTCACAGTACACTATCAGCATCATGTCAGTGAGAGTTATTGGTGAGTTCTAAGGGCCAGTTGGAAGGCAAGAAAGAAAATATTTATATACATCCTCCTGACAGTCCTTTGTAAGGGTATGGGACAGAAAAAGACAAGGGTGTTTCTTTGAGAAGGTGACAGGCTGTGTGTGGCAGCTGGCATTGTGTCCTCTGGTGCAGGTGCAGAGAAGTGTGCATCTTACCTGTCTACCCAAAACCAGCAATGTGATGAAGAATATGAACAAGGAAATTGAGCCCATTGTCTTCAGGTCCTTCAGTATTCCTGGCCTATAAAATAAACACATAAGTAGAGCAGGCTGCTCAAAAGTTAAACCAATATTACTTTGAGCACAAAAATAAGACCACAATTTATATGTACTACTTTCTAGCACATAAACTAAGAACATTTAAATAGTATATGATATATGAGATATGAGATATGAGATATGAGATATGAGATATGAGATATGAGATATGAGATATGAGATATGATATGAGATATGATATGATATATTACTTGATGAAATATCATTATCTATATTATGTAGCTTTAATTAACTCTTCTACATTCCCTGCAAATGTGCTTACATTTTGAATTCAAATAATAAGATGAGAATTTAGGAAAAATAATACCATTTTTTACTTGCAAATGGAGAGCATTTGTGGCTTACTCTATACAAGTAGAATAAAAATAGATTTTTAATACAATAACAGTATTTCCATTGTGGAGAGCTCGACTATATCCAATGAATGTGAAGAATCAGAAATTAAAGGACCTAACTCCCAAGATACCTTTTCATCCGAGGAGGCACAAACTAGATCTTGTACAGAGTTTATTAAAAGCTCTGCTTTGGCAAAAGTCACTAAAGGCAATGAGAAAGAGTTCATACTAGAAGACTCCTACACATGCCACTGAAACAAGAAACTTGGTGAGAGATTTTGGAAGGAAAATACCAACAGACACAGGGCTTGACTGACAAAATCAAAGCTGCCAGAAGCACAAGCTCAATCTACTGTCCCCTGGTTCTCCATACCATCACACACATACCCTTTCCAATAACAACATGGAAACAAAGACTTGGGTTTGTTCATTCAGTCTTTAGATTTAAGTGCAAAGAAAACCTGCACTTTTTTTTTTTTAATTGAGATCCTTTTCCATGATTGTTACAGCACAGGAAAAATTAAATTGAAACTACACTCTGAGTATCCAAATTTTCTGGTGTGGCATATGCCATACACTTGGCCTACACAGAAGAGAATCACCTCTTTGTTTTGAAAATGAGGTAGAAATTACAGCTCTTCAAAAATTATTTTACACAGCAATAACAGGAACTGGATTAATAATTTTGGTCTTACATATTTTCACCAGCAGTCTCACTAAAAACTTAAGATACAAATGCACAGGCACAGCAACATAAAATAAAAAATACCCAAACTGTTGGTCTACTAATTTTTTCAGTCATTAAGACTTCATTTGTAAACATTTCAGACTGTGTACTAGTTCTGGGGAAACTGATTTCCTTCAGCTTGTAGCAAATATCCCCTAAAAGCCTCAATGATGTGCAGCCTGAAGCCTTAACAAACTTGATAATGACTTCTTTGTAACATCCTTTATGCCAAAAATGCAAATCAAACCATAGACTATTTGCTATCGTATGTGATTTAAATGCCTTGTCCAGACTTACTTTATTCTACTGCTCTGAGGTGTGACAAATCAAATATTTACTACAGCATGACATTGATTTTACACTGTGACTCAGATTACACAGCCAAAAATATATGTTCCATGATGTAAAACCTACCATGGGTAGTATTTAACTTCAGAAAGACTGGAGTTAGCCACCTACCTTCTAAGAGGTGCCATTGCATACATAAATTTGCTGTAGTCATCCAGCATGGGCCCATGAGTGTGCAGAAGGATAACATTGTAGCCCACCAATGCAATCAACATTATTACCATTTTCAACTCATAATTTATCCTCAGGAAAACAGAACAGGAAATGAGCCCTAATATGCAGCTGTATATAAAATACTGGCAAAGAGAAATCAAATGGAAAATATTTAGAATTTGGCTCGTGAGTATGAAATCATGCATAATAAAATGCTCAGGCTACTTTAGAAAACAAATTATTGATTGACCACTGAAGTGTGCAATCTATCACAGTCTGGGACACTATGGTTTATAGACAGTCAATAAAAATAAATTTATGCTCCCTAATTTCCACCCTTTGACACTTTTGATTTACTCATCTAAATTTGTGGGATACCACTACTGGTTTTGAAATCTAATGTAGGAGTCTGCTGCCAGCATACTGACATAAGATTTACTCCTGTTCCACTGTAAAATTTTCATTCATGCTTAATCCCAGGATTACCCTGTATGTCTTGCTAGCATTTGGGTCAAGGTAAAGTATCTAAGGGCCTGAAAATAATAATTTCATTGCCTATATTTGCAGTTGTTATAAACTGATGCAGTACACAGTTATGAAACTCTAGGAAAAAAAAAAAAAGAAAAAGCATTTTCCTATGTCATAAATATCAACAAAAATATGTCTAGTTGAAGTTAAATTCCAGGAAAAATATTTTCTCCTGATACTTTTTGGAAATTGATTATGGCATCAAAATTAATGATAAAACAGGAATCATCTCTAGAATCATTATCTTAGTCTTTAATATGCAACCCCTTTGCCAAAAATGCTTCCTGGAAATTACAGTCCTGCACCTTGCAAGCAAGTTTCTTTTCTGAAACTACAAAGCATTCTATTTCTAGTCATGCTATTTTCAGACTACTGTTGACTTGTTGATGGCAGCATTTTGACAGAACCTGAATCAGAGTATACTAATTTTGGAGGATCACTAAGAAGGATAATTTTCACAGCACCCATCAGACAGAATTTATCTGCCATCTCAATCTTTGCTGCTACTGTAATTTGCTCGAAGATCTGGCTGAAATAAGAAATAGATAGAACTATTGTTCAGAATCACCAAAAAAGAAAACTTCTCTCATAGCTGCATTTCAGAGGAGGTCACACTCCAAATTCAATGTTACATAAAAATAGCAGCATCCTTTTTTGAGTCAATAAGGCATTCTACTGCTGAAATCAGTTTTCCAAAGAGAAACAAGCAAAGTCGGTCTTGAATCCCCAACTGGATACTGTTTGACAAAGACCCAGAAATTTTCAAGTGGAACAGTCTCTGACAGTCTTCCATAGGAATACATAGAATAGATTCAAAATTTCAGACAAGGGTGGATGAATTAAAGAGTGGCATAGCCACACACTTAAGAATGCAGACCTTGCATTGCAACACAGTGTTTCAGTGAGCAACATGCAAAGATCTGGACAGTCTGGTGACCCACAGAGCAGTGAAGCTGAGCAGGTACAGGCCCCTGGTCTGTTTAGTGCATCCCCTGGCCAGCATAACCTCAGCCAGCTCAGCCAGCTCCAACAACCCAGGAGCCTGCAGGCAGCTCCCACTTGGTACCAATGTGATGCCACCTCTGCAGCCTTGGCTTTATCCAACAGTGCAACGGCAAGTTCTCATGGATGTCCCTTTTCTCTGACAGCTGAAGCAGTGAATAGCAATGTTTCCTTTTAAGAAAATCCTCTAACAGCTCAAAAGAGGAAAATGCTGGGTAACCTCTCCACAGACAGAATCCGCACCTCATGCTGCATGAATCAAGATTCTCAGCATCTGAAGGGGCATAGCTCCATCTGTTTTCTTTTTCTTTCTTGTGATAGATAATAAAGATATTTTAACCAATACCTTAGAGAGTCTGAGTGTCTTTCTTACTGGGATCACAAGTCTGGTGCCTTGCACCAGGGTAGTACACCCTTAGGATTCAGCCCAATGCATCTGATCTCTACTTTTAAAATTTAAGAGTTCTACAGTTCTGTGGGTATAAAGATCTTTACTGAAGTAAGAAGGAATTCTGCTCCCACATGTCTATACAGAAAAACTTGATTACAAAGTAATTTTGTAAAAAAATTTCCTAGTCAAATAAAATATATTCCAAAACTGCATTTTTTAGATGTCAGCATTATAACTTTTATTTATTTAACACATGGAGGTGGCAGCACTGATACCAGACTGTATTTTGTCCCAGGAGCAGATCGTCAACTTCTATTACATGGAAACTACAGAAGCATCATAGCGAACCAAACCAAAACAAAACTAAACACAAAAATGTCGCTATAATTTAATGAGGAATCTTTGCTAAGTCTTTTTAAAAAGCTATACTAATCAAAAATGTTATTTTGGGGATTGAGAAGGAGGCAAATCAATTGCTTTGCTTCAAAATTAACTTAATTCAACTGGGGCTAAAGTAATTCTCAAAGCTCTTATATACTCTTTTTAGATGAGATAGTCAATAGATGTCAGGTTTACTATCATAAATCATAAAATTTATCGACATGAATAAAGCTTAAAACAAGCACAGATTCAAAATAACAATTTTTTTAATTTAGGAAGTAAACATTTGTCAGTCTAAGTATTCAATATCTTATAGACTGAAGAGAGAGAAATTTTAATCCTAGATTAAAGAAAAAAAACTAGAAGTGATAACTCAAAGGGAATTTATAGCTTTTTCAAGCTAAAATATTTGCAGTGTCTGGAGATGAAAACAATGCATATTTGAGAGAGGTTTTAAAGTTTTAAAAATCTTTAGCTAACTTTAATTTTTCATTTATTAACGTCAGAAGAGAAATTTTAACATAATTTTTTGTGCCAATCTATCAAAGACAAAATTTCATAGATGAAAGAATTTGTTTTAATACTTTAAAAGCTATAAATCCTGAAATCAGGACACACCATTTTGGTAATGGTCTCATTATTTCACTATAGAGATGAAATAACTCCCTTCTCCTCTCATTGCCACCAGTTTATCCACCCAAACCCAGCTGATCTATTTTGACATAATATATGGATTACTATTTTCAACTGCAGGTCTTTTCTAATCCTTTTAAGAATCATTGCTCTCCAGGACACAGTTCCCACTTTTCTGCAGCAATGTCCTTCCCCCTCCTCCTGCATGTGCCATTGTGCTTTTGTTCACATTATAACATCTTCTTCAGATGAGTTCAGATCTCTTAAGCAGTTTATATAGTGCTACATGAGAGTTTTATTTCCACCCCTCTCACACCACCTCTTACCAAATATGCAATGACAGAAGTGTGACAATTTCACACCTGATGAAAATGGTGAATATTTTCAGGTCAGCCACTTGAAAATATTCCCACCATGGGAAGCCTTCCTGCAGACTAACCTGGCTCCCAGTGCACAGTCTGCTTTGCAGATGCTGTGTGTTATCTTGATATCTTGTAATGTGTTAGCATGGGTGAGTTAAGCTTCCTTGTTATTATGCTGTTTCCTGCTTTTTTAATCTGACATTCATTAAAACCTCTATTTTCAGAAGTACTAATTTCATTTAACTTCCCACTTACTTCAAATGCAGTTGCAGCTGACTAAAAAAAAATTCAAGCTTTTACTGTAGTCTCAAAAATGGGTGGGTGTTTAACTTCAAGCAGATCTGGTAACAGTCAATTCAGTGTAATTGTTGTAAACAAACAAAGAAATGTGAAATGAACTTACCGGTAGGAAAAAACAGTTATTTTGTATACACCACCGTGTCTGATTACTTGAATTAGGAAAACTTGCATTCGATGAATTAAGAACTGGGGGAAAAGCTATCACAGCATTATCCAGGAAAAACTAGAAAAAAAAATCAACATATAATCCATTAGCATGACAGCTGTTTAAGGTCAAAATAGAGACTAGAAATGGAGAAGCAGAGAAAGCCTTGCATGTAACCATTTAACTTTGGTATCCTACTAGATTTTTATATTTAATTTGAACTAGGAAAAGGAAGATGACATACCATGATTACTTGTTCCAGCATTCTAAAACAAAAACAACTTTGCTAACCTTCATCTGACACTTTCCACTTGAATAAAAGACAAAAGGCTCTTTGTTATATTGCTTTCATATATCAAAAGCTCACACACCCAAGAGACAATGAAGAAATAAACTCCATATGAATAATTCCTGGATTTACCTCAACTGAATGTCCTATTTAAACACAGGAAGAATTAAAGAAAGAATAAGAAGTCTTTACTGAAGTTGGTTTACACAGATCCAATAACATAATAACACTAACATTAATATCAGCACTAATGTAATTGAAACTGAAAAGTGGATCCAGTTATCTCTTGGGTCATCAAACTCAGCCAGTAATCACACAGGAAACCATCATCATACAGATCCCTTTGATGCAGTGATCCAGTGCTTTCTTAATAAATTAGATTTTGGTGACTACATTTATTCCAGTAGTTTGAATCTCAACATTTCAGCTGTTTCTACATTTAACCACTATTCATGACCAGTTCTCTTGTTTTTCTTCTTGTCATAATCTCATCCTTTAGCTTTCACTTAGGTTCTTCCTCTCCCTAGTATTTAAAGTCCTAATATGTAGTGTCATCTCAGGCTTCATTGTGCTCATCCATCTATGTTTTTTTCTCGTTCCTTCCCTGAAAACAAACTCTTCGTTCCCATAATTAGTCTAATTAGTCACCCTCTGTACATATTTCTTTCAATTCAACCTTCTGAGTGACCAAAACTGCCAAGACACTTCCCGGATTTTATCAGTGAATCATGCAATAGCACTAATACTAATTCTGCAGAAAATGTATTATCATACATCCTAGAGTCACAGAATTTTTAGGGTTGGAAGGGACCTCTTGAGACCATCCAGTCCAACCACCTGCCATGGCACAGTTACCTAGATCAGATTACACAGGAACATGTCCAGGTGGGTTTTGAAGTCTCTAGACAGGAAGAATCCACAGCCTCTCGGGGCAGCATTTTTCACCTTCAATGTAAAGAAATTCTCCCTCATGTTGAGGTGGAACTTATGTTTTAGTTTATGGCCATTGCTCCTCATTCTGTTGCTGGACACCACTGAAAAGAGCCTGGCACTATCCTCTTGACACCTGCCTTTGAGGTATTTATATGTATTGAATAAATTGAATATAAAAACTGAATTTATATATCTAGAATTATGCTCACAGCTACAAAACCTTAATAGCTCACTGTACCTCATGCAGCTGGGGCTCAGACAGGTCTTGATGTTACAGGAGCTTAACACATTCTGCACATGGACATCACCCCAGCTATTAACATCACGCTCAGCAAATGTGAGGTAGCTTTCCTTCATTGGGACTCACCAAGAAAAATGCAGTTTATACTTACTATGAGTTAAAAGCAGTCACGTGGATGGTTATTGTGATCAGCTGAGTTGACATTAAACCCACAATAATTAATTAAAATCCTGAACTCATTGCCTATCCATCTGATGAGTTTCCAACATGTTTCTGAATTTCTTGTCACTAATTTGCCAGACCAACTATAATCTTCATCTTTTTACTAGTAAATTTCATCCTAGTTCTTTTACTCAAATCCACACCTGACTTCTTCCTTTCTAAAATCCCAAGCCTTACCTCACAGACACTGTCACCTTAATTTATTAATGAATTTCATAGTCTCTCTTACACACTAAATATGAAAATCCACACATGGTTGACCAGAACAGAGCTCCAGAGGTCACCTCCCTCTCACATGCTGTTCTCTGCAGGTAGTCACTGTGTAACTCACCTCTAAATTCTTCCTCCATTTCTGTCTTTAACTACTGTTACAGAGAAAACCTGAACTGCTTCACTTGGAGCAACTAAATGTGGGTCAAAATGGTTTGTTCATTTACTAAGGTTAGATCTGGTCAGTCATAGTTCTGTACAGCCAGGTCTTGGAAACTTCCAAGGACAGAGACCCACAATCCCCCTTGGCAGCAGTCAGCACTGTACCTGCACAGTGACTTCTTTTGTCTTTCTAAAGACTATGCAACCTGCCATGTCACCACCTGTGTTGATGCCCTTTGATATGTTTTATAGCTCTGCTGAGAAGAGTCTGAAGCCATTCTCTCTCTAACTCCCCTCCAACAGAAGCCCAAGGTTGTGGATTTACAAAGGTTACCAATATGCCACCTACTACCAAAACCAAGCTGGCACTCATCTGTGTTTATGCAGTTGCACTTTTGGGTTCTCTTGCTTTGCTAACATAACTGTGTATGTGAAACTACATATAATTAACCTGCCATCAGTGAACTACAAAGTCAGAATCAGGATCAGTATCAGGAAAATATAATAGATAAGCCACAAAAACAGACCCTACAAAATGTTAATAAACTCCTACAGATTTTAAAATATCTTTCTATAATTGATCCCAAGGAGGTCTAATGATGTGCTCATGCAGAGAGTTACATGCACATTTGCCTCTTCCCAGAGGATGTGTGGGTGAAATGCACACACTCCCTCTTCTGGGAACGCAGGTTCCCCTGCTGGCACACACTGCTGAAAGGAGTTGCAGGAACTCTAGTTTTGTGTGCACCTGTGCAGCTCCCTTCAAGCTGTCAATGGTCATGCTGGACAGACAGCCCTGCGAGTTGGTGTGCAGGGACAAACCTGAGCAAGGGTCTCTGCTTGTCCCAGCCTGTGCTGGGGTCCATTTGCACGCAGGCAGCTCACAGTATCCAACAGGCAGGCTGCTCTTGCTGGCTGAGGCAGAGTTGTGATGCCAGAGAGGTGACTTATGACAGTGTCAAAATAGTGTTTTAACAGTCATCTTTTTCCACTTATAGCTGTCTTCTTTTACACATTTCTAAATTGCCCAGAGAGGTTGTGGAGTCTGCCTCACTGGAGATGTTCAAGAATCATCTGGACACAATCCTGTGCCGTGTGCTCTAGGCTGGCCCTGCTTGAGCAGGAAAGTTGGACCAGATGACCCCACTGTGGTCCTTTCCCATCTGATCCATTCTGTGATTCTGAGTTTCCTTTCACACTATTTCCTTCTTTACTTAGACTTTCTGAAGTTGCTTGGTTACTTTTTAAGCCAGCTTATGCTCACCTGCCTCTTTTAACAATTTTGGGCAAACGCCCTTCAGACAGTTTTGAGGATTTACTCCCCCTCCCTGCCTTCAGCTATTTAATAACTTTTAACAAGTGCATTTGCCAAAGGAGCCCACATCCCACTAACAGTGCATATACTTTTTCTGTTAACATGAATTATTTAGTTTCAGAATCCCACTTTATGCATGTCCCCAGAGCAAAGATTATATAATATGAACTCAAGCACAATTATATTATAGAAACACATATGGCATGCATATTTATATATGTTAATTTCTATTAAAGCATTTAATTTGGGTTTTGAACTTTGCACAAAGCATTTCTGACCTATAAATGTTACCTATATACACAGAACAGTATATGAAATATGGTATATCTATGTATATATTAATACATTAAAAAAGGAGAAAAAAAAGGATATGGAAGTGTTGTCACCTGCCATGAGCCAAACAACAATTATTTCTGAATGATGTGTTTGCACTTGTCTTTCTTGTCTCTCCTCAGTTATCTACATCTGCTATCATGCATTGAAGATACATATTGTTCTTCAACATAGTATTTTTTCTAACAGTAGGTTCAGTCCTACTAAGCACTCACACCTACTCAAATACTCAAATGAAAGCAGTATTTTTTTATGAATACCAATGTTTGCCAGGGAACGTCTGAGCATGCTATCATTGCATTCTTATTTTAACTTGATATATTCTAATAGGTTTTTCTTTTCTTGTGTTCACATGATCTGCAATCCTCAGTTGTGAGTTTTCTGCCTCACGTAATGAAAATAACCTTTCAATGGGAGCCATGTGGTGACAAACCCTCCCCCCAAAACATGGGATAAGCAAATTCGTGCATCTCTCTTGTTGGCTGAAAACAACAACATAACACACTTGTTTAGATCTCATAAAAAAGAAGCCATCTTTCTCACTGAGGTATGAAAGTACTTGGATGTAGAATGCATATCAAAGCTTCCTTTGAAAAATGGCAGTTGTTCTGGCAGTTGAGTCAGAACTTTTATTCCCAGATCCTCACAAGAATGCCCCCAGAATAGTGTAAAGAATCACAAATTCCCTTCATTCACCCTCTTCCTAAGCTCAAAAGGAGTGGTTTAATGACAGCTAAGTTCCTAGCAAGACTGTTATGCAATTTTTAAACAAATAAAAGTGATGCTGAGAAATTGGTAAGTTGTAAAAGGGTAATGAAAATCCAGAACGTACTGAAATGCATTTAGCAGAAATTTTAGAGCATTTTGCTTCTGGGTTTGTACAAGGTTTCTTAACATCACGGTTCTCATACATCTGTATTATTTGGTATCTTGTGTCATGCCTCTTGTTAACAGTCAAATGGACCAAATTAAATTTGCTGAATAATTTCTTTTTTATGGAAGTTTTTGTGCCAAGTGAAAATGCATAACTATCTTTGTGCCACCATGTATTCAATTCCTAGCCCCCTGTAGAGAGAATATGTAGTAGCAAGTCACTGCCTTGTTCAAAGCTCCCACCAACAGGAAAGATGAGGAGCCTGCTGGACCTTCACAGACTCAGCCAGACTGATTTTTGTATTTGACAGATATGGAGAGATCCTCACTTATAACGGCTGTGACAGCAGGACTCTATCTCTTCCCACACCCTTGAGAGAAATCACAACTGCTGTAAACATGATTTCAGAGCAGTGTCTCACCTGCTTGTGCATCTCTGCTAATCCAGTGCACCTAGATTGATACTGATTTTTCAAAGTTCCTTAAATCCTGGAATAGATTTTTGACTTGGCCCTGCGAGTACCACTTAAATGACTTTACTTCAGCTGTGCTTTCTCCTTTCAACCTTCTGGCCAGGCCAACCTCTAGACAGCGTTTATTCTCCTTGAAAGACATGTATTAGGCACCCTCCAAAACAGTCTTCAATGTGCCAGGCACAGTGGGATGGATCATTAGAGTGTATCTGCCAAACAGCTTAACAATTAAAAATAAAAGTTCAGCAACAGTCAGCTACACTAAAAGGAAGGTATATTAAAGCAACCAACTTTCCACTATGAGAATGAAAGCAGGTTTGATTAATTATTTGTCATTATTTGAACACAGGATACAATTCATGACTTAGAGGGGGCCAATACTTGCGTCATTTAAGGCAGCTTGGACTCACAGATGTACATTTACCAATGAAGCAAAAATACTCAAACCTCTCTCAGTCTTCACATTCCTAAACATGTGTTCTTTAAGAGGAAACAGTCCAGTTGCTAAAATTCACTGGATGAAAAGACAGAAAAGCAAGTAATATCTATAGAAGGGAAATCAGAGGGCTGGAACACCTGTCCAATGAAGACAGGCTGAGACAGCTGGGGCTGTTCAGTCTGGAGAAGTCTCCAGGGAAACCTTAGAGCACCTTCCAGTACCTGAAGGGCCTAACAAAGTTTGGGACAAACTTTGTAGCTGAGTCTGTTGCGATAGGACAAGAGGTAATGGTTTTAAACTAAAACAGGATAGATTTTCAGACAAGATATAAGGAAACATATGATGAGGGTGGTGAGGCACTAGAACAGGTTTCCCAGGGAGGTGGTGGATTTCCTGTTCCTGGAAACACTCAAAGTTAGGTTAGACAGGGCTCTGAGCAATCTGATTCAGTTGAAGATGTCTCTGCCCATGGGGGGAGGTGAACTACATGACTTTTTAAGATTCTTTTCAATTCAAACTATTCTGTGATTCCATGATCCTGAATCTTAAAGCTGGCAGTTAGAGTAATTAAGAGTTAGTGGCACAGTACAACCCTGAGATCTTGTTGCTTGTGTGAAGAACCATTCATGCATTTGATGCAGAAGTCACTGAAACCAAGAGCTGTTGCAGGACTCTTATCATGCCCTATTCCGTGAGATCAAATTAATCCCAGAGGATGGTGAGGCACAGTCATTTGATGTACTGCTTGCAGTCACTCATTCAGTCGTCAAGTGTTAACCCTTCACAGCCATGCATTCCTACTGTCTCCCTGGGCCACCTGGACTGCTCCACGCAGGATACTTTCTCCTAGCCAGTTTAAGGCAGGTCTGCTTGACAAAAACAGCTCAGCCACTGATAGATATCCTACTTTCTATATAGCACCAGATCTAATGTTTACCCTCTCCCTTCAGCTCAGAGCTATTTGATACTTATGTGACATTAGCTGATTTTTAACTTCCCTTTGCTGATCAGGACTACATATGTCACAGCAAATTTCAAATGAAATTGCACCCCCACTCTTCTCCAGTCTCCCTTGACCATGAAGACTGAGTTTTAACTTGACATTTTGGTCTTAATGATGATTTATTAGGTGTGGCATGGTTAGACACTTTTTATCTCCATTAAATCTTAATGGCTACATTTTGCCTTTTTCTACTGAAATGGTTCATGGAAGTAAAGGCAGTTAACGGACTATGCTATTAAGTACATGTTGCTTGGAGATATAATAATGATACTTCAGACTCTCTCCCACAATTTGCTAATGCAAATTTCACAATCACATTTAAAGTAATTTTTACTAGTCAAACTATTAAGGTTTAGTTTCAAGGTGGGAATTGTACTTAAAATTATCATCTCATGAATATTATGGACCATGATTATTTATAACACTGTAACATTGCTGATAAGGCTCTAAGACTTTAAAATACAGCCTATTGGGTTTTACCATAACATTCAGTCCACATAAAATTGGACATGAGCCAATAAAATTAAATCCTTTTTCTAAAAGTTATGTACTGAGCAACTTCTTTTTTTTGCTAGAATGTCTTTTACTACTTGAAGGCCAAATTTGAAGTGGGCTGTACACACTAGTAGAAGTTTAGTTGAAGCAAAAAACAGTTGCTGACCATATCTCCCCTTACATTTTTTAACTTAATAAATAACCATATGCATGAAGTCTAACTCAAATTACACTTTAAACCAAGAAGGTTCTTTCTTTTCTTCTGATATATTCACAGAGTTCTAAATAGAGAAATTCTAGCCTGCTCTTCATTTTACAAGTTACTAAATTTCTGAGGTTTATGCTGTTGTATAACTTTTGCATGGCTAAAGGTTATAATTCAAAAAGGCATAGAGTCTTCAGCTAACTGAGAATCAACAGCTTTTCAGAATAATAGTTTCCATTGCTAACTGTTTTCATTGATGAAAAGTCAGTTTATATTTTCACTTTCAGCCACTGCTTCTTTGAGTTTCTCCTCTCCCAGCCTTACACACTAAATTCAGTTGGGTGAATTTTAGATTTTGGAAATGGAATTGGTTTTGTGTTTCTCTCCTCTCCTTCAAAAACAGCAGGAAAAATAAAGAACAGAAATCCAACATTAACAAGACCTGAAAAATTTAACACTAAATATGGAGAGAACACTCAGCCAGAAATTTCAAGTGCTCATATTTAAAGGCCCACATTACATAATTTGGACGACTTTAGTACTTAGTGTAACAAATAATTGACTAAGGGTCCCCTGAAATGTGGGAAAACAAAATAAAATAGCGTAGTTATTATCAATATCTAAGTCCTTTATGAATCAAAAGTGACAGCAGTACCAGCAGCTCAGGGAAGCATTAGAGTTGCAATTTAAAAAGCACAGAAACGTGAATCTCACCCACTTGAAACGTGAATAATATCTATGCATTGATGCTATGATGAAAACATTGCCTAAATAAATGTTAGAGCTCCCACTCTGCAGATGCAGAACTGAACTGGAACACTTTCACAGGTTTACCACGAGAATCTGCCTTAGCCAACAGGACAAGACAAAGGAAGACTTTTGATCCCGTGTACTGCTCATCCCATTACACAACAGACCCTTCAGGCTATTAAGATTCTTGCTTTAGCCAAACTAATGACAGATTTACTCTGTAATTGCTATAGTTGCAAAAGACTAATAAAATTACATGGATTTCCCTGTTAGGAGAGAAAAGTACAGGTTGAAATCACTTAAGTAGACATAAGCCCTAACTAATGTATAGGTCAGTACTTCTGAAGTTTTGACATAACTTTGAATTTTTTTCTTGTTTTAAAAAAAGACAAGCATGTGAAATCAATAACGTACACATTGTGATCATTTTGGAGTCAGCAGAGGAGCATCACAAAAATGAATAAAGCTTAGATTGTTTCACACGAAGTTTTCCACAAATCCCGTGAGGAGACAATTCATTCTTTCAGCAATGCTGCTTTTCTAAGCCATGCATAGATGACTACGAGACTTGTGCAATTCAAACCTGGGATTTAATTGTTTTCTGTTCATTATAAATAATATTTTTCTTTAAAAAATTTAGCCAGAGTCTGACCTCTTGTTGAGCATCCTGTTTGCAGAGGTCTTGACTACAGAGTATGTTTTCTTTTGCTCTACTTTACATTTCTGTCTCTGGCAATTGTTATCACATATGTTCCTGGCATAGCCACAGGCCATAAATTTAACATCTAAACAAATACTGAATAACAACTAATCTTAAGTGTACAAAAAAACCAGGAAAAATACCCTTTTTTTCCTTACCATGTTGAATACAGCCATGGTTAATATTATAGCAGTGGTTGTCAATGTAAGAGTGATCCTTGGCCAAGGACGGTTTGCAATTATTCCAGATGATTTCAGGATCCACAACAATGAAGCTGATGCTTTCTTGCTACATTGCTAAGTGCAAAAAGTTTGGAAAAGAGAAAAAAAATATCTTTAGTATATTAAATTAGTATAAACAAGGGTAGAATTAAGATATCCCAAGACTGAGGGCAGCATTAATCTTACAACATTGTAGAGAGCTATTTAACTATTATAGTCTCATGAGAATTAGGAGATAATGATTAAACATGAAAATAAAGAAAAATTTATTTAAAATATCTGCCATCTGTACTAACATCACTTCCATTAAATAATTATAATTTGCAAGTACCTTGCTAAACATTCAATACATATTGCTAATAATAGCAAAATACAGAGTTGACATCAGTGTCATTACCTTTAACATCAGGAAAACACTTGGAAATTAACTGACCTGCCTTGACTGAATTGAAAGAGTCACGTTTAGTAGCCTCTGGAAACTTCAAAATGTAAATAATGACTCTGCAAAGTCTTTGACATAGAATAAAGGCTAGATGTATCCCTGGCAGTCCAAAAAAGAGGAGAGTTTCCAGACTTTTCTTTCATTTCTTTAGAGTCTTGTTTGATAATTAATTTTAAATGGAAAATAGCTCAGCAAAGCAAGTCAACCTTCCCTAAAACTGTCTAGAAGGCAAAATAAGCATTTCATAGAAAACTGGACATAAAATTTGACATAAAAAGTATTAAGTAAAATTAAGAAAAATTTTCTTATATTTTGGTAAAAATTAACAATAAAAAACTCTGACTCATTTAATCTGCTTCTGAGAAGACATTGCAGTCTCCATTCATACATGCATAGTGCCTAGAGGCACAAGAGGCTCACAGAGAATAAACAATGATTTGTGACACATTCAATAAACATTAATTTTCCCAAAACTTTAGCAATGAGAAGATAAGGTTGCCTAGAAGCATTTTGTGCCCTTTCCAAATGTCAAATTAAGCTTTATGAAACCACTGTAAAAAAGGCAAAGAAAATTTAAGGAACATGACAATCCCACAAAAATAATTCGGTTTTTCAACATGTTTTCTCTATTTACTTAATATTACACCACTACCCTACACACTACCCTTTTGCATGAAGGTCTTTATCATACTGCACATAAGAATCTTGCTCCTAATTATACATTATTTGGAGAAATTCACTGTATATGCAGAGCTTTTGTTTACATATTGTTTCCTTTCATGACAGGGAGTTTCACATACTGAATTGGACAAATTCTGAATTCAGTTCCAGAAGGGTCACTGGAACCTTAAAGATGGACAAAGAAAAGGGAAAAAACAAGCAACTTTTATATATACACACTTTACTCTTCTCCTTTATTAAAAACCCACCCAAAAACATAAACTCAAAGGACATGCATTTTTGAACAAAAAATTCCTGCTCAAAAGCCTTTTTAAACTCCCCAACCTTGTTCTTCAGCCCTAAGCAAATTTCAAGATAATTTGAATCCACACATAGATTTTACAAAAGTTTTGTCATCCCTCCCACTTCAATATAGTAAAAAGCACAAAGCATTGATTGCTGCTGTTGCTACAGAAGAGAAGTGTTCCGATGGATGCAGGGAATGGATCTGTGTGAAAATGAATCATTCAGTAATCTGTCTAGTCTGCCTAAACCCCAATGAGTCAGGGAGCATGGATTTATGGCAAATTAAAACAGTCATGGAATCGTGCCCTAATTACTCTTTACTATAGCTCACCTGGAGCTTTACTACAACTTCACCTACTGAGTTCTGTGATTTTCTTAGAAATTTAAAAGCAGCTGGAGAAGTTTGAGTTGCATTAGACACAAAAAACTAGACAAGTACACTGAGAAAGTACTAGGAATATAAAATAGCTAAGAAGTTATATATATAAACATATAGTTACATATATATGAAGTTATGTAAAGAAGTTATATATTACATTATATATATGTAATACATATAAAGCTGTACACTGTGTTCTTTCTGAATTACATTACAGGAAGCTATACTGTTCAAGGAAAGTCTTTAGGATTAGAAATTCCAAGAGAATAAGCTAATGATGGAAATAAATTATCCATTCTAAACGAGATATATTTTATTATGAATTTCACAGGGTTTATGTTATCTGATGAAAGGCTAATCAAAGCAAACATGAAGACCTGGTGATGATCAAAAGGGCAATGAGAGTTGATGAGTAACATCATCAACAGAAGCCACTAAATTTGCTGCTTCTAAGATCACTGAAAGAGCTTGCTGTAGTTATGATTTCTGGTGCAAAATCTACCAAGAAACCTCAATGAAAAAATCTTCCTCTCCAGAATGCCTTTGCAGACAAAGCCTGATCCCTGCCTAAAAGGGTAGCAGGCTGGCACAGGACAGTTAATTTTGCAAGTGGACAGAAAGAAACTTGGAATTGTGTAAAACACTGTGGTGTATCTTAAGGGCATATTTGAGTATGTGGAAAATATATGAAATATTACATGGCATTTTGGGGATAGGACACAGGAGACCCACAAGTGAAAGTGTGCCTGTGGATGATGATAGTCAGGAAGTGTATATTCCATTAGTCCTGATCCTCCAGAAAGAAGGAACTATACCATCAGTGTTGATGATGTTTACGTGGGTGCTGCTTGTTGTTATGTGGGTGCTGTCAGAGAGCTGTTCTGTCCATGGTTCTGTGTGATTGGTCCTCTGTGTATGGAATATGCACATTTTCCTATTGGGAATACATGCCCAACCTCACTACAGGTTGCACCTGGAATTTCAGTGGGAGTGGGACAGGAGAATTCCCTCCCTGGGTTTTAAATTCCATCAGATCTTGCATCAGTGGGTCAGGAGGGAGCATTTCCCAGCTCCTGAACTCCACTGGACTCAACAAGCTCTAGCAGTCCTTACTTTCAATTTCAAGACTTTAAAAACCACAGCTCAGTAAAAAATGCAAAACAATGTTGCAAAAAAGGTTCTTTCATATTCTAGTAATGTTACATGATGTAAATAAAGTTTTCTCTACTCATATGAGCAATTTGTGCTATCCTAATTCTGAGAATAAAATTAGCTTTCAAATGGAAAAATCTCTGCTTAGTCCTAGTATCTAAATACAAGAATGTCAGCATCAAATGATGGTGACTTTTCAGACTTTTCTACTTTAACATCAATGCTTCCAAATGTTAAATTTGAACTTTCTTGATTTGAAAGTAATCATTGAAAAAAATTACAGTACAGAATTGCTGAGACTGTTTAGCAATGTCCATGCTGAGAACAGCATGTATTGCTGAGAACTCCCTTTGCTTTCAAAGTACCTGAAAAACTGGTACAGACTTATGTAACTTCTGTACTAAAATTCCTTGCAATAATTCCAATTTTTCTTTGCTTACATGATTTTTGAACAATATCATCTGACCTTGCTAATATATGTTAGCAAAGAGGACCTTATTGAACTGATTTTCTACATTTCTTTAGAAAATGTTTTCCTGCTACCATTAAGGGGAAAAAAAAAGAGCAACTTTATCTCTTAGAAAAGGTCTGGAGAACAACATAAATTTCAGGAAACAACATATCATTCAGCCAATGTGATCAATCAATAAAGAGATTCTATTATTTCCATGGCTCTTGGTAAAATTGCAAGACGCTGCTGGCTGTAACCAGAAGAACCATGTGAGTGATGTTAAGAGTGCAATTTTTAAAATTAAATTCTAAATAGTTATTTCCACTTGTCACACAGAAGCACAACAGTGATGCATTTCTTACCAGGCCGTTTAATGCCCCATTCTGAGTTCTGGAGTGGAAAGAGCCCTGTTTATTTGGTAACTCTGCCCTGCCCACCTTATTCATTAAGCCAGTGAGGGTCCTGAAAGGAAAACTTGTGACAAAACCCTAAAAATCTTTAAGCCATTGAGTAGATATTCCTTGGAAAACATGAAAGAATACACTGTTGAATAATAATTCTCTGTGTGAATAACAGATTTGCTGAACTTCATTTCACTTTTGAGCAGTCCAGATCCAGTCCATACGTACTATAACTGCGGCAGTTCAGTACAGCTAAAAATTTGGGGAATCTCTGGAAGAAGAACTGGAGGGGTTGCAGTAATCATTAAACCCACTCTTAAAAGAAGACTTATGCAGGTTTATTTCACTGATTCCATTATACATTTTTGTTGTAAATATTATCTCTTCTTTGCAACTTTCTGAATAAAATGGAGAATGAGATTAAAGAAAGAATCAGTTTTTGAAAGCATGCAAGTCGGATAAGACATCAGATCTCAGTAGCATTAGCGAATATCACAGTGTTTATTCTAAGTAGAGCTTGCAGAATATGGTTCAGTGTTTATCATTTACTGACTAGAAATAATAGGTATTTGTAGTATGAGAGGTGACTAATGTATTACTTTTTCATCTGAACATGTTAAATCTGATATGACAGCACAGCATGATAATGACTAATAACTTATTTTGAATATTCAGGACATTAAAATGTATCCAGTGTTGTCTTTCCACACACAAAAAACTACTTCAGAATTTAATAAGATGAATGCTGTCTTTCTGAGTGAGATCAAGGAACTGGTGCGAGAACTAATTGTGACAGCTATGTTGTAGATGAAAGACAGTGTTTCAAGAGCTGTCACACTTCTCCTTCACATGCCAGTTGAGGTTGGAACATCTTCACTGAAAACTTCTTATTTACACAAAGCCAGTGAATCACATTTTCTATAGTTCTATTGTTGTTCTTTTCATTTTGCATTCAAATACAATTCGATATTTCACCAATACTGATGCTTCAAAGTATGCAATCAAGAGAAACAAAATTCAGATTTTTTACATGCTAATTTTCACTCGGAGTTGAAGAACACACCAAAGTTGAAACCCAAGGAGCTTGCTGACAGCAATTACACTGACCTAAGCTTGGAGAAGGGGGGTTTTGCTTTACAGACACAAGTTTTTACTTTACATACTAATTAATGCTCCTAATGTTGACACACAGGACCAAAGTACTTCTAAAATGAGTACTGTAACACCGAGCTTTTGAATTCCACAGTGGGACCTGTAAATCTAAGCCAGGAATTTTGAATCATACAAAATACATCCAGGTGAAAAGTGTACTCAATTTCTACTTCATGCAACTGGCTGGACAAAATCTAGAATCCCGAATGAAGAAATAACAGCAAAAACGAAAGTCAGCATCACATTTTTAATTTCACCATACTTTGCAGTGTTAATTATCCTTTACAACAGGTCATGTTAAAATGGCCACGTGGTTCACTGCAGCTGTGTCATTCAAAGGAAAGAACATGTCAGTGACCTGCACAATTATGCCTGTAGGTAGCAGAGTTCTGTCCTGGCCCTTCCTGTGCTGCTTTCCTCACTCAAGAAAATGTACAATCACTGTGTTATATGCTATTTTAAGATGTTCTCAGTCCCTACCATCAAGGTTTTTCTTTTTCTCAGAAAATATGTAAAGAGCCACTAGTTTTGAGAAGAATCAAACCTGAATGACATTTTAATGCCAACGCTCAGGGCACTGAACTAGAGGAAGGATTTCTGAATTCTATGTTCTATATTGGTCAAGTCTCAATCTCCAAGTGAGATTCTACCATCCAAAAACTGTCTCACATAACAGAAGCTCTGATCTGTGCCCATATTCTGCTACTAGCACATCATGGGTATCAGCTCTCAGGTAATGCATGTACAGATTGTTGAAAACTATCTGGATGCTCTCTGCTTTCCTGCCTTTTTAATAACCGTAGGAAAAATTGTTTGCACATTAGGAAGCATACTTGGGTACCTCTTTATTTGAAATTAACTTACAATCTCATCATGGGCAAAGACACTGAAGGGTAGCATTGCTGGATTTAAAAAGTCATTAGAAGAGAATTTGTGGCAAAGCAGACACAAAGAATGTGGTTTTCACCAAGTTAGGAAATTCTTCAGCTGGCTTCAATCATGCAACTAATGTTGTAAACATGTAACTCAAGAAGCTGAGTAACGAGAAGGATTTTTTTTACTGAAATTGATATACTTGTAACAATTCCTGAAGTCTGAACATGGTACTTAACTAAGTGGTGATGGATTTGCTGTTGTAGTGACTCTGCTAGAGATTCATGAGAATGACATTTAGGATTGATGAGCCTCTTTCATGGACCCTGTTGTGGGTGCCAAATGCCTCTTTAGGTTCTCCTTGCCTAAACATCCTTGTTTTAATCTTCATTTACAGGCAAAGCCTTTCTATTGAAGGAACTAAGGGGCCTAGATCTTTCATCTACATCTGTATTAAATGACACTCATATCAGAGGTAAAATTCCAGATTGAAAATAATTTCCAAGTAGTGCTGGTGCTGGTATTCCTTTCCTTACCAAGCTTTTAAATATCTTATGAGTACACAGTCGTTCTGACTGTACCTAAGTCCCAATGCCAATTGCTTTAGAGTAAAATACAAACCCCTGCAAAAAGAGGCAAAGATTGTGGATCACTCTTTATACAGTGATGTAGTGTAAACAATGTGCTCTCTTCTGGCAGGGACAGTGCTCATGTACTGGCTACGCTTTGTCAGAGATTTCAGTAACCTCAAATCAGAACATCTTTCTCACCTATGAAGCCAGTTATTTCTGCTGTTTGTTTTGTTGGCATTGTGTTCTGCTAATTCCATGATTCAGTTGGGTATTTAAGAGAGACTATAAACATGTTGAGAGGAGATTACATTATTTCTATCTTCTCTGTTAGTTTAAGTAGTCAAACAAGTTTGTAAGGTATAAACAAAAAAACCATTTCATATTAATGGAAAGTTACTGGCTCAAAGAGAATGCCACATCAATTAAGTGCATGTATGTCCCAGGTAATGCAAACAGATTTTTGAGACTTTTGAGTACTTGTGTAAATGCATAAAGAACATCTGCTTGAGATTCACACTTCTTTGGCCAGCTACTTCCAGCTACCTCAGCTACTCCAAAGATCTTTCCTTTACATGCTTAGTGTGGCTTTTTTCCTAGTAAATGTATTACATTTTCCAATGTATCATTTAGGTACCAGGTGTCTGCTTCATTGCATTCACAGCAGGAGGTAAAACACATCTAACACTTACCAGACCTGAGGCATTTCACATGCATTCTATGAACTCATCTGTACTTCAAGAAGATAGAGAAGAGACACAGAAATACATGAGCTGAAGGACAATTACTGTCCTCTATCCCTCTATCTGGGAAAGAAACTCCTCAAGGAAAATTCAAAGAAAATATTCTAAATTAATGAAAAAAGAAGGGTTTACGTTTAAAATATGAAAATATAAGACAAAAAGGATCTTTATGACCAAAAATACTCATAATCTTTAAGAATATGAGTATCTCTGAACACTGTGACTATCCAGAAAATAAAAACCATATAAAAAAAATTAATAGGCACAAAAAAAGTAATTAGAACATAGAAGATATAAATTCCTTTCAAATTTCAGGATAGATGTCCTTTTAGCTAGGATTGAGCAAGGTTTAATATCCATGGGAAAATGACAGTTTCTGTGAGAACTGCCAGCTCTCCCTAGCCTCGGCCTGCTTGCCACAGACCAGCAGGGGATGCCACAAAGACAGGATCTGGAAGTCTGTAAATTCCTTATTTGTTCTACTACAGGGCTGCATCTTTTGATGGAAAAATTCCTATTCTTCTCTAATGGTTGAATTATCACTTCACCCCAGACTGAGCTGGGCCATGCTGCAGTGCTGCTGAACAGCAGAATCAATTAATAAACTCAGAGAGAAACAGTGAGCATAAATCTCTTCTTACAATATTGCAATTAAATTCCATAAGAGCTAGTAATTTTAGCATTATAGTCTGGATTGGGGTGGGTTTTTTTTGTTTTGCCAGTGAAATGAAAATCATACAGAGTAATTTGTTCAATGTTAGTTTTTGTGGGACTTCCTCTGTGGTGGTTACAGCCATTTGTAATAGGTGAAGACTGAGAGCTCCAAGTATCAAAAGTACAGAAACAAGCACATATAACACAGTGATAACCAGGTGTCCTAAACTGAACTTAGATTTTGCTGCCTTTGCTGGCATTTCAGGTTGCACTCCGTAAATTTTGTAACACTCCAATAAATATTTGACTGCTACTGCAAGCATCAGACTCAGGTGCTCAGGTTGGTGATGAGGCCTGACCCTGGCTGGGCACCTTGGGAACACCAGGGTAAGAAAGAGCCCAAAACACTGGGCACAGAGAGGAGGAGGGAACACAAAGACAGAAAGAGAAGGGGGAACCCCAGATGACTGCACTGCAGCCCATGGAACACCTGTGCTGGAGTAGGTGATGCTCCTGAAGGAACTGCAGCCTGTGGAGTCCTTGAAATTAAGCAGGGTGGAACTGTGAAAGGAAGGAGCAGCAGAGAGAAATATCTATGCACCAACCACTCTCCACCCCTATTTTTAATGCTGGATGGGAGGTAGAGGACTCTGGAGCAGAGGAGTGAAGGTAAATTTGGGATAGGGAGGAGTAATGGTGTGGCTTTAGTGTTTGTTTTTGTTTCTTACTACAAAAATATATTCTAATTGGCAATAAATTAAATCAATTATCCCCAAGTGCAGTCTACATTTTCTATGAAAGTAATTGGTCAGTGATCACCCTGCCTTATCTCAAGCCCTAAGCTCTCTCATCCTATTTTCCTACCTCATCCTTCTATGTGAGGCAGAGTGAGTGAGCAGCTGGGTGAGTGGCTGGCCTGTAGCTAACTCACCACATTTCATCTGTCAGGGTCACAGAGGCACAAAAAATTCTTGAGTTTTCCACTGCATTTTTAGAAGAGAGATATTTGGTGATTTCAAACTCTGTAATTGTGTGCAAGTGCATGTACACACAAGCAACTCCACATTTACTACATGCCTTCTATAAGGGAATCCAAAATGTACCTCTTTAGAAAAAGAGGTGTGAAAAAACCCCAAACAAACCCAAACCAATTCAGTCTTAGGATGAAAAAGCCTGATTTCTGTTAACAATGTCATCGTTATGTGATAACTCAGATATTAATATTAGTTTCTTCGAAATTTTAGACTTTTTCTTCTAAGAAGAAAACATTTACAGTGATGGGTCAGATAGTGCAATAAATATGATACCAAAATATAACATAGGGTGTCACTGTGGTTAAAGCTGCAAAATAATACTTGGATTTTGACACAAAGGAAGAGATCTTGAGGAGAGAACAAGGGAAAGGAAAACCTACTGCTTCTTTTGTTAGCTGCTTCTCACCTGTCACCTTAAAAACTACATCTGTGCACATGAAGGAAAGACAACACTGCATCAACTCTGGTCATAGCGTTCTGAAATCTTCTTAGCAGCATAGTTTCTGTATTAGAGCAGACAAACTGAACTCACAAAGACATGGACATAAATAACTCCTCTTCAAGTTCATTAGGTTAGAACAAGACAACTGGCAAGTCATCAGAAATGCAATTATATGTCTCCATTTCTATTTACAGAATTTACAATACTTGTGTGACATGGGCAAAAAGGCATTGAAAATAGGTGTTAGATATTACTCAAGTGGCACAACTCTGCAACTCTTACTTGGGAGGTAGCTTAGCCATCCCTTTAAATGCAGAAAAATGTATTTTTATTCCTCCTAAGTAACAGTATAAATAAAAGCCCCCGGAGAATGTATGTGCCAGCACTTCTTGATACCATTTCATTAGCACCTCTTTTTCCTACAGGAAAAGGCTGGCTTTTCTTTGAAAGATTTTTTTTTAATTTGTTTATTCAAGAGTAGTACTCTGACTCTATCATTTTACTTTCAATTTACTGTCAGTAACAAGCAGCAATCAAGTATAACTTTACATGAGAACTAATTTTTGCTGTAAAGTGATGGCAATACCTCTAAGACCTCACTCTAACGATTAAAAATATTTAAGAATATCATTGCACTACATTTCAGATTAATTCCTGAGTAGTGGCAGCATCCCTATCTTATTGGAAAGGTAACTGAAATGTATATTAATTATATTTTCTTAAAAACATGTCCTGGTTAATTACAAGCCTCACAAGAGAAGAGAGAGAAATTATAAAAACCTACTTCCTCTGTTTCTTTTCTTAACTACCTTGTCATGCTGTTTTACTGAATACTGAAGCAACTGTCTTTCCCACGTGCTTTTTTTATAATATGTCTTTCAGTTTTCTCTATGTGAGCTTATGCAAAGACAGAGTAGTGGGGATGCCACATTCATATTGCATTCACTTTCTTACAAATACTGAACCTCCTTATCCTTATTACAGATGGAGTTCCATGTTGTATCTATTTGAGAACTGAAAGGAGGACATGCTGAAAGACTTAAAGGTTTGCCCAAATATTGAATTAAATTCTCAAATTCAGCATAATACTGCATACACTAATAGGTATTATAATAAAACCTAGAACACTCAGTGACAACACTAGAAATTTACTGAAACAATTTTATATTTCAAACAAAATTGTTATGGTGAAATATTCTTTAAACTCAGAAAATGGTCCTTTACAATACTTAAACAAATGCACAGTCCTGCAAATTAAAGAACTTACAAGGTGAGCCACCTCCTGTAAGCTGCATAGCAAAAATTTTTGAAAAGGCAATCTATCAAAGGATAATGAAAACCTCTCAGATGATCCAGCTTCATATGAGAAACAGAATATTAGTGCTGATACAGACAACCACTACATTGGCGTTTTCTGCTTTTCAGATAGATCAGGACATTTTACAGAAAACCAACCTGGACAAAACAATGTCTGCAGAAGCCTGAGCATGCAAATCCTTTTTTCTTTAACTGGTACTCTGCAAAGGCAGAGTGACTTGGCAAAATCAGAATATGTTATTTCAAAGAAACCATCAAGTAATGGATTAGATTTCCTTGAATACCTACCAAAAGCTGTCCAGCGAAACAGATAAACAAAATGAAGGAAAGCAAGAGAAATGCAGCCCCAAACGAAATTCCAAGAATAGATGTTCTAGAAGAAAAGGAAAACGGGTGTTAATTTCTTTGTTGAACATTTGTAACATGACATTTCTTTATTTATAATACTGATGATATGAAAAATTACTATGTGCAAGTGTCAATTTCCAAACATCTATACCATGGAAAACCAATTCCAACCCTCAGCCGAGTGACAGCCTTTCCCCTGCCATTTTCTCAATCCAAGAATGCTTGAATTAAATTACCTCTGACTTGCAAAGTTATTACCATGAGAAGCTAATAATTTCCACACGTATAAAAACAGAGTACATTAACAGAAGCAATGCTTTGTTTTGTTTTAACTTTAGGAAGCCTGCATTAAAGAAGATCTTTATTGCTTTACTTTTTTTGTTGTTGATTTTATAATAATATAAAAGCCTAACAGACATACAAAATAAACTGGCTGGTGGTGTGCATTCACCCCTAAAAGGCAGAAAACTGCACAGGTCAGTGATGTCTTTTCAGTGTCTCACAGCAGAAGCTGTGGTATCTGTGATGCTGATCACTCTTACTCAGTGTTACGTTCATCCTTTTCTTGTGTGTTATAAATAGGAAGGTCTAGCCAAAGTAGCATGCCTGGATACTCAGTAAACAGGGATTCAGTAACAATTTGTGCATTCCTTCCTTCATTCCTTCATTCATTCATTCTGCAACCATGGAAATTTCTTTATAGGAATAACAGAGTAGAGCATAATTGCTCCATTAGGCACCATGTAAGAGCTTCCCAGCACATCTGCCTAGGAAAAGATGCAGTGGAACCTAATTATGTTTAATGAATGCCAAGAGAAGTCCAGGAGCTCTGGATCAACTGAGTTGTTTAAGCATGGGAGCTAGATGCAATTGAAGTCCCTCACCTGAGTACCTGCTTTCAGGTTTAACACCAGATTTGTCACTTTTACAGAAATAAAAATACTTCTCAACTCCTTTGAGCC
Organism: Sturnus vulgaris; assembly: GCF_052056855.1. Taxonomy (NCBI): domain Eukaryota; kingdom Metazoa; phylum Chordata; class Aves; order Passeriformes; family Sturnidae; genus Sturnus; species Sturnus vulgaris. The sequence goes on from NC_142243.1 coordinate 86,452,140, forward strand.
TCAGCAAACATCTTACTCTATCACACATTATATGCCAGAAATATGAAGAAACATTTTGATCTGTTTAAACAGCAGTGTTATATAAAATATTTTCAGGAAAGAACAAAAAAGCATTAACATCACCAACCACTCTGATGCCATTAAAAGCATTTTGGATAGTAATTGATGAGCTTCCCTGCCAATCATTCAGAGAACTTATTATATAGTAAGTATGAATCATCAGATTTTGGGCTGATGCACACAGCTGATGAAAAATAAACAACTGGCAATTCCTAGCATATATTAATCATGAAATAATATTTCTTTAAAAAGTCATTTGAAGATCATTATTGCATTTGAATACATGTTCTCCAATATTTTCTCATTGAGACTGAGACAGCAAGCTGTGTATCAGAGTATTAAAACTAGTCTCTACTCTTAGGAATTGAAAATCTCATATGCATCTGGAAAGATGAAAGAAAAAAAACCCAAACAACTAGGAAGCAGAAAAGAAACGGGTTTATTTTTCATGTATGCATAAACACTTCCCATCTTATATGTCCTTCATTACCATTCAAGGAACCTTTCCTACATTTCAAAATATAATTATGCTTTCTCTGACATGAAGAATACAAAAAAGGGGCCTCCACACCTTAAAAAATGACTCAACACAAGAAGAGCCTTATCAGTCAAGTTTGGAGTGCACCCTTTTAGAAGAAGAAATTAAGATGTTAGGAGAGAAACTGGAGAGCAAGGGAAATAAAATTAACATGGCATAAAGAGAGCTTATGCAAAGAGTACTTAATCTCCTGGGCAACAGGCAAGAACAAAAGGTCTTTGTAGCTGTTTCAAATAATCAATGATGTTATTGAGGGAGCCCAAGAATTACACAGCAAGGTGAGCAGGACAAAGAGAAAAAGACTGAGGGTAATAAAAAGTGGTATCTTAGAATCCAGATTTGAGTGGTGAAAACAGAGAAAAAAAAACCCTAGTGTTTTTGCTGCCCACATCCCATTCTTTTCTGGAAACAGAAAGACTTCTGTTTCACTTAGGCTAAGACAAAATAGTTTAATGCTGCTCCAAGAAGGAAAGAAGTGGACTGAAAATGTTATGAAGGGAAGCAAAAATGCTAAAAATTAAATGCCACCATAAACGAGTCTCATTTGAGGCAATGACCATAGGAAAGCCATAATATGATTTATTTTTGGTCACTGAAACATTACAAAACCAGTACAGGTCTTTACAGTAAACTATCCTTGCTTTTGTTGTGTAGAGTTATCAAATGCATTGCATTGACAGATTTGGGCAAAATATTTAGTCAGAGGAGCACCTGAAATTGCATAAGCCAGGTAAGTTTTTACCTGCCTCTTCTATGCTTATTCTGCTCTCTGCTACAGTTCCCTACCAGAAACCCAAGCCAGACAACCCTTGACCATAACTACAGAGGGACAGTTTAAAAGTGAGGAAACAAAATGAGAACTTCTCAAGCTTCAGGTAGTTTCATGTCTAAATAACTTATGATCTTAGTGAAACTTACATTTTTCTGGTTTCATTAGGAAACATCTGCTTTGAACAATTAATTTTTATCAGTGGTGCAAGATTGGAAAAAAATTATATTTATGTATATCACATTGGTAATTATTTAACTGAAAACCAGAAATTTATTGATGAAGATAAAGATACTTAAAAATACAGAAAAGAATGTGTTTTTTTCCCTACAATTTTGTAACTTTTAGAAAAATATATGACTTTTGGTACACCTCCTTTAATGCAAAGAATTTCCTTAGCTTGTAGATAATTGTTTTCCATGTTCTGAATGACAGGACTGCAAATTCTCTTGACGTGATAAAATCATAATGAAGCCAATGCAGCTGACAATTATACAAGACAATACTGAATTCAGACATTTTTGGTATCTAATAGTAGCTATTTATTTCTTAAAGGAATTGATACTTTCACTAAGCCATCAAAAGATTCAATAACTGTGGCGACTGTATGGAAGTTTCAATGCTAAATCAGTATCAGTTCAGTTTTGCAATTCCACTTGAATTTTTGGTGTTTCAATACAGCAGGAAAATAGCTAGTAATGATGGTTTCCTTTCACTTATACCATTTTATATCTTACATGCCTGCTTTTGGACAAACTTTTTAAGTACTACCTTTCCTAGGACGAAATTCAGTTGTATCTCATCAAAAATATTATGTGAAGTCCTCCTAACTATGACTGTTAGTTTGGCATGACTCAGGACAGAAGGACACAGTTTCTTGAGCACAACAGCCTCAGAGAGTGAAGATTTAGGAAGAATCTTAAACGTTGCCTAAATACAACCCCTTACTTGAATCCTACAAATATCTCCTCTTCAATAGAAATATACTTTCATCAATTCACCAGTCTACATTTCAAAAAACCAACACTACCAATTCCATGTTAGTACCAATCCTGCTTGCTTAAATAAAGAGTGTAGGGTTGCTGTGAATTAATAGAGATGCTTCTCTCACTTGGTAAAGCAAGAATTCTAGAGAGCCACTGCAGGCCTGTTCCAAGGAAATGTAATGATAAAGATTTGCTTTCATTTCAATGCCAATGAAAACCTACTACTCATCATACATTTCACCCCAAGATATTGTTTTCTTGATTAAATTTATAATTACCACTTTGTGTAAAGCTTATTATTAAAACACCACATCACTTTACTGACCCAAGAAAATTAAATCATTAATAAATTATTTCAGCCTTGAAAAAAATGTCTTGTGAACTTGAAGTTATTACTTAGTACTTGGAACTTGCTGGATGTTATCCATAATCAAATATCTCCAAATCTACTTTTAAGTAGCAGGCTGTGTGCCTGCAGAGAAATCAATGATATTACACTACTGCAAAACCAGATTAATGGAATAGTGAATCAATAACACCCAGTGACAGATTTAGTTCATCCGCCTGTCTTCATTAGACCACTATTTAAAAATCCTGGATAACTTTTGGAAGAAAACAAAGCAGGTAGCTAGAATTTTAGAAGGAAATAACATTTGCAGCATTGTAGTATGTTCAATTTAAGTTGCATTTGCGATGACTACATTCACTAGTGATTTTTCAGCTTATGTTGTTGTTGTTGTTGTTGTTTTCTTAAATGGCAATGCTCCCAATTTTCCAGAAAAAATGCAGATGCCTGTATAATACTTTGCCTTTCTCTCTTCCATTTTTGCATCTATTAAAATAATCCACAGACCACCTGAAGCTGAATACCATTCATGTTGGTAATACCTGATTTTACACTTTTGCTTTTACAATTTAATATCCAGCCCTATGAAAGCATCATAAGACACTTAACATTTTGGTAATGAAAACGACAAAGCATTTATCAGTGTCTTTAGCTCTGATGTTAGAAATACCAGAAATACCAGGTTGGAAGACATTTTCCTTGGCTGAATAAGCTCCCTAGATTTCAGTGATATTCTGATATTATTTAATGAGCTAAACAGTTCGTTTAAGCAACATAGTAAGAATAGAGCAAAATTACTATGTGATTACATGTAAGACAGTTGATAAATCTAGATTTTCATGACTGAAATCAAAACCAAAAAAACAGATTCAGAAATCATACTGCTGGCTAGGAATAGTTAGATCTACCTTTGGCTTTTGGGATGTGGCAAAACATTAATTTCCCTGAATAAATTCCTTTACTTATCAAAATACAGTATAAGATCATAAAATAACATTTGCCACGTATCTTAATTTCCTATTTTTAATAATGCCCAAAGTCACACTCAACCATGTGCAGGATACAACTGAATTCTTGGAAGAGTGTCCCTTGATTTGTGCCTCCATTTTAGAAATTTGCTAGGAAACTGCTGCTGTAACATCTGAATAGAAGTCCATAAAACTTTATACACATTATAAGTCTGCAGAATGGAAAGTCAATTTATAAAGTCCTAACAGTTCCTTCTGGCTTTGAATTAAAATGTGAGTAAATACTACAGAACAAGACCAATCACTCAGCTGTGATTATAAATAATAATCCTGAAAGTACTCTACAGGAGAAAGGACTATGAGTTAAGAATTACTGTATGACAGGGAATATGAAGTGTTGGCTTTAGAAACAATTGCTATAAAGCAAACACCAACTTTCCACTGTGTAAACAATCAATCGCAAAATTTAATTTTAAGAAGTCTAATAAAACATCCTATATTGGAATTGTCTTCCAGTTTCTAGCCTTTCTAGAATAAGCACAATCTCATAACATATAATCTCATAACATATAAATTCTGATAAAAGGATTTATTCCAGCAATTGATTTTAATATTCTAAAATTAATTTTATAAATATAAATTTTATTATTATTAATGCTGTTTTCATGCTTAGTATTATCATAGTGATACATTAAATACATTTCTTTATCTGCAATCCATTTTGTCTCACTCCAGTGTTGAACTGTCACACTTATTTTTAAACACAAAGAGAAAAACTAAAAGGAATGAAGAATTGTTACTAATGCTTGGCATAACACTATTGACAGTGTTTAAAACTAGAAACAAGCCTAACTTTGAAAATCGGCTGAAATCCCCAGTCTTTTCTGTTCAATTCTGTTTCTATGAATTAACATCTGTAAGCTAGCAATTCCAAATTTTTTTACTTATATTTCCTTTTTTTTTTTACACTAATGAGCAAATATACAGAGGAACGAGTACACATTAAATATCACTTACTTTGGCAGTACCAGAATCTGTACAACAAAAATGCAGAAGAATATGAGACAGGCACAAGTTACATAATACTTGAATGCAGGCAGAGTAGTTGCTCGGTACTAGAAGAAAATAAAAGCAAATGTTAAAATCAATTTCTAAAGCAGATGAAATAGCACTCCGCTGAATTTTCAGCTTAAAGATGCACAGATGTATCGGCAGTTTTTAGTGACAGTAAATTTCCTGTTCTTCAGTGACTTCACATCCACTCACATAGGCCTAGGGATTATGATAGTATTAATACTTCTGCTATTGAAGAACAGTGATGTCAAATGGCTTTGCCTTGTTCCTCCACTGAACAGACTATCCCAAACTCATCATAAAAAGTTTAATTAACAAAAAATTCCCCTCCTAAAAAAAAATGAAACCCCAGCAAAAAGAAAAAGTTAAAGCATATATTAAAATATTTTTAGGAATGGCCAAGCATTCTCCACAGATTCCAAAATTCTTTGTGATTAATTCCTCAAACTGATTTTCAATTATTGATAAATACTCAATGGGCTGAAACAGTTATAAAAAATACAATATTAATTTAGACAGGAATCTTCTGAGCACAAAAAGTAGCAAAGTGTAAGCTGTGCTACAGAGCACAGCTAGCAACCATACTGATATTTACTGAACTTATATTATTACTTCAATTAAAATATTTTATGTCTTTGTTAAAAGGCCTCATATGTCCACTGTTACTACTAAACACTTGATATTCTTAGGAGAGAGTCAATTTGATCTGTTTTGTCATGAGAAAAATCTATTTATCTCTAATTAGTCTGTCTAGAGACATGAGAATTAAGCAATGAAATATTTATCAGAGTTGCTCTGCTATTTGAGATAGATATATCTAGGTTGAAACCAATTAAGTACTCAAATGGAAATGATCTAAGTAGCTATTAAAGTTACTTACTCTATCCTAGCCCTTTTTTTTTTTTTTTCCAAAGGATAAAAGTTCAAGATTTAATTACTAAAAAAAGCCCCAAAGATTATTTTCACACAGTTCTGGAGATGCAAACTTCAGAAAATGGGAAGTGCATGAGCTGTGCCTTCCAACTGCAAACACACAGCTGTGTCTCTGTGCTTAATGCCAAGTTCTGCCTATGAAACCAGTGCACCAAACTTTACATGAATATGTAGAAATATTCAGCAACACAACAGCTTTTTTCACTTTGAAATTGTATGACAAAAGCAATTCTTATCACTAATCTAACTGAATTACAAGGCACAAACATGTCTTTACTTGATGGGTACCTTTGCAGCAAGTTCTGCTCTTCCACCTGTTGAATATGTTTGTAGGGATCCTGTTCAGCAATTTCGAACCTTGACCTACTATTAAAATTTCACAGAATTCCAATCTACTTTTAAATTTGTTTCATTTCCTAATGAAGGCAGGCAGCTCACTCCTTAGGTTAAACAATTATTTTACTTTATTATCTTTCTGTACCTTCAAGTCCCATAGGGCCAGGAAAGCTTCTGTTCGAATCAAAAGCAGACCTTACTGAGTTCTTTAAAGCCAAGACTGGACTGGTGAGTCATTAAAAGGTGTCGAAAAAAGATATTAAAAAGCTGGATCCAAAAATTACAATTAGCTCTTTGCTCTTCCATAGCATTCTACATCAGGATATTAGACTCCTACTGGAAGCATTGACTCAGCCAAATAACTAAGCTCCCAAATTTTCTCCCAAGTCAATGCCCAAAGTACACATATGACGTTTTTCTATCAAGTTCTCTTTCAGAATTCATTGGTTACTAACGCCCACATTAAAATCTCACGTGCTGCCAGGCACAGCTTTGATCCAGTCAGTGAACCCCCAAACACTAAGCATGAGACCACACCAGATCTTGCTGCTTCTCTCTTAGGAAGTCTTCAAAACAGGCTCAAGGAACCTTGAAACCTTTTCCACCCTAGTGCATTGCCAAGCAACACATGCCTTTTTCAGCTGGCCATAGCAACTATTCTGCTGATCTGTGAAAGAATCTGAAAATCATTTTAGATGCCTTGAACTGAAAGATATCTACAAAAATAACTATGTATGTATTCGACCACCACATGGGACACAGAGGATACTTACTGGACAGTGTGAGCACAGCATGGTAATACTTCCTCTAGCCCCTTCTCAACAAATTCACCAATTTATACAGCCACTTGTGGTCCAACCTACCTCTTAGTTCCCCAAAGGACAGCATAGCTGTTCAGCTATCAGCTGCCCTATGCTCATGAGAAAACAGAAAGAGGCAACTCCCCAGTCTTCCTGCTGAAACTGTGTCAGTGTGTAGAAATACACTCAAGGTCTACAGGGCTATAAAACAGTGAAAAGGCCTGACTTATTGAACTTATTGAAAAGAACTTACTTCTTTTTCCAGAGTCTTATTATAGAAAAGAAGTGATATCCTTTGAATGTCTTCAGATTTAAGCCACTGCCTAGAAGAGAGAAGGAACATCATCACTGACATAGGAAGAAAGTAGTCCTGTCCTTTTCTATTACTGAAATGCAGCAAAATAAGAAAATAAGTTGGAATTAAGTAAGTTCATGTGTATTGCAGTGCATATGATGAATTTCACTGAGTGATAAAAAGAGTGGAAACTGAAAATCCTCTCTCCTTGTTGGCTTCTATTGCTAAAGTGCATGTGAAAAAAAAGCTGAGATGGACAATTATTTTTCTGTTGATCATGCCTAAGGAGAATCGATGGAATGATGGAATTCTAACAGTGATATTCCACTCATGTCCAAAATACTGGAGTATCTCCAGTGGACAGAAGAGGACCTGAGACAAAACAGGCCTTGACAGGGTACCTTTGGGAAGGGCACTGTTACGATATGCAGGAGTGGTGAGTAGGTAAGTTACATTTCACAAACTTCTATAGCAAACAAAAATGTAACAAACAGTATTAAAAGAGGTGGAGGGATTTTGTCTTTGAGCTGTTTCGGTCTCTTGACTACTGACCCTGTACAATAGGGGTAGATTTTGATCTTTTTGCTGATTATAAAGCCTTCCCTTGCATTGAAACGACATATCTATTTTAAACTACGTGGATCTTGACAAAAGCTTGACATAACTTTTACAGAATGAGATGTTCTAATATGAAAGTCTACATTTATTTTAATAGACACTCGAAAATATATAGAATGTTTAAATGTCAAGAGGGTTGGCTGCTTGTACCTCAAGGGCATGACATAAATTTGAAAACAAAAAATTAATTAAACAGATTAGGTCTGTGGACATGCAGTACTTAAGCTTGAACAATAGTAGTAGGGACTGAGATTTTTTCCCAACATTTCCTGCAATAACTTTAAATTAGGCTCTAAACTAGTACTGTAGCTAATGCCTTCTAAATAAAAGGGAATGTCTCAACTGACAGTCTGTAATGCAAATAAGCAGCAGCAGTGAACCACAGTGGAACATATCCTAAATTAAAGTCCTGGAGAACAGAAGTGGACAGAGTGGAGTGCAAGCTATTAGCTTTAATTTGTGAAATGGAAAATATTTGTTTCCTTGCCTAGGAGACTGTCCCTGCTCCTGTGCAATCGAGTTGCATTAAAAAAAGGGTCTGTAAACATATTCAGTTCTCAGAATGCTTAATTCAAAAATGTATTTCCCTTTTTGCTCTGCAATGGTTTCCATCTATGTGTGATCATAGTTAGGATTCTGAGAAGAAAGGGAACTGGAAAGCTGGTGTACATATAGCATGATTTTGTTTGGGCTCAGCTGCAATCTACTGGAGAAAACATTCACTTTGAGGAACATTTTTGATAAACTGTGAAAATGGAAAGGTTTTTTTTCCATTTAGCTACAAAAATTGAACAAGAAGTAACCCTCTTCCCCAAATAGTTAACTAATTTCCTGATTTTTCTTATGGTATCTGACAGGTGGATTGATTTAATTACCATCAGCACTACTAAAAAGTTCTCTCTGCAGATCTGCTCCCCAGGGCCCAATTTGGTTACACACGTGATCGCATGTGAAGTCAGGAGTGCCATTTAGAGCACGTGCTGCCTCATACTCCACATTACAAGCTCATGTTTTCAGAAGCTTTTAGTTCTTCTTAAAAGTTCAGAAAAAAACTATACTGGTTTTATGTAGCAGACGCTGAGAGGTCTGAGATGAGGGAAACAGTACAACACAAATGGAAGTGGAGACTGAGTACAGAAGAGGGAGCACAAAGTCACATACCTTTGGCACCGACATAAGGGCTAAAAAAGTTCTGCCTTCAGCCTGACTCCCTGATGAGTCTGAAAATTGCCGAAGTATTTGCAAGAACCTGAGGACATGTCTCTTGGGAAACTAGGTACCAAAGTTGGACGTAAATTCTTTTGCAATTCCAGGAACAATACAGACAGATATCTGAATTCTGCCTGTATCCACAAAGGTGTGTGGCTTCACAGGGCTTGTACTGCTTGACAATGTACAGCAAGGAATTATGCACAGAATATAGCAGCACTGTGACTCAAAGGAAAAAATGAGCAAAGTGAGTGTGTCCCTTTAACACAGCAACCTACTCGCCAAAGACCAACTGGCTTTAATTTAGCACTCTTTGTAGGTGCATATTTAGCTAGCAGATGGCCATCCCTCCCTCTCATGTCCTACAGCAGTTCCCTAAGCTCCAAGGCTTGGGATGGCTTAGCTAGGGCTGCTCATCCCCAGCCTCTGCAGGACAGGTGCTTTGAGCCAGGAGTGCTTTGTTCAAGACACAGGGAAAAGAAACCCATGGAGAAAGTGATGTTACACCCTAATGGCTAAGGCACAGAAGCTCTTTGTTCTTGACTCACTCTTGCAATAATGTTTTTTAAATTTTCTTCATTCAGTCATAGACCTATCTGCCATGCAATCCAAATGTTACACTTAAAGCATTTAGAAATGCCAGTTTTCTCATAGACTTCCTTAAAAGTTTTCTCCTTGATTCACGAACCTTTTTGTTTAGTTTCAGAACTAATCGTTCACTGTAGCTAATCATGTTATTTTCATTTACAGATGAAAAACTGAGGCACAAAAATAGGTACAATAATAAAGAAAACAAAAATGTGATTGGTTTTGTGTCTTGAATGTAGGAAGTACTTTATTTGCCTTTTTTTTGTGTGCTTAGCCTTTACAGCGTTAAAATATTGAATTACCTTGATGTTTGAGGAATCAGCACTTTTTGTAACATATTCCTGAATATTAATCAATTGAACAATAGCTTTTAAGAGATTGATTCAGCAAATCAATACAGAGCTAGGTAGAGAATCTAGTTTTGGAAGGTGACATTCAGACTTTCTGATATATAATTTCTTATCTTTCTGCAATTTCCCATGTAATTCACAAAATACAATGAAACTTTTTCAGAAACCTTTTTTATTGCTAAGTTTCTCTGAATTGTATGTACTAATTAGATAAGACAGGGATTGTCTAAGATAAAACAACATACAGTAGGGTCACACCAATATTTTAATGCATTTATACAGATGCTTTACTTCTGACATCAAAACATCATTTTTTAAATCCTTTTATTAGAGCAAGTGTACCTAAAGACATAGAAAGCCTGCCAGAATTTATAGCTGTTTTAGGCAAATCTGTTTTAGCATAATCAAAAGGCTTTACCTATCACCTACCCTATTTCACTGTGTTCTCTCTATGACCTATAAATATCAACACCCTTCTAAATTTACTGAAAATTTTTTTTAAATCCAAGTTCCATTTAAGAGGACTAAAAGATGAAAAAAAACCCCAAATGTGACATATGAACATTTAAAAATTAGGTGTAATATTCAGCTAACTAAGATTCTGAGTAACAGAAGTAGGGGAAACATGTAATTCATCACAATTATTGTCCACATTTTTGAATGATAATTCCCTTATTTCATCAGAGAAATATAAGAAGCTTGAACACTTCTTTTGGACTGGAATTGATTTCTTTCTATCCTTATGTATTCACCAGGAAACAGAAAACATCATACTGCCTCCAGCTCTTCCTAGGACACAGAAAAAAATACATGGCATGTTGTCTCACCCAGCAATTCCAACATGCCATCAAGATTAGCCTTTTCTAATAAACCAACCAACTAATTGAGAGACATCAAACTATGGTTTTAGGGAAAGTTTCTAATACTGAGGAATTGTTTCTGTTACAATTAGGAAGCATCAGTTTCCACGTCATTCTGACTCCTGAGCCAGTCATTTCTTGTGTCTTACATCTGTGCCCCCAGATAAGATAAATCTGTGGTGTTGCAGCCATGAGTCTACAGACACAAACAGCTACAGAGCAAACTCCCTTTGCCAGGAAGATCAAGACAAGTCAATACCCCTGTCACACCATGATTCACAGGCACTGTCTTATATAGTAGAAAATGTTACTTTACAGCCTAACTTCAAACTGTGCAAGGCTTCCCTATGCCACTATTTGTGACACCTTTAGTGTTTTCAGACTTGGTGTGCATGTGTGGACAAAAAAATATTAAACACTGCCCTCTGTTGTAGATTTATGTCAAAATTGGAATGGATAAAGACAATAAAGGATAGAGGATAAAGCCATACTTTTGGGCATTGATTCCGTCAATGGCTTGGATCATCCTCTCATTCAGTTCTTCCTCAAATCTTCTTTTCTGTGATTTTGTTCTGGAATGAAAAATGTGGGAAGTTTCATCAAAAACAACAGCTATCATAAACTTGTGAGTTTATCATAAATCTTTAACATTTAAACATTTAACTGCAATAGCAACTATAGGCATAAGGCACAATGACCCTCATAATAAGCCCTTAAAAAAGACACCATAAGCCACAGTCTCACACACAAACACACACACTCACAAATCTAGAACTTAGCTATCAGGGAACACTTAAATACAAACACAAGAAAAGATTTCATAAAAAATCAAGAGAGCTCAAGAAATTCTGGTCTAAGGAAAGTCTTCCACAAATTCTTGTCTAAGGAAAGTCTTCCACAGTGTTATGAATTCATGAAAAAGAATGAGAATATGCTCAAATTCATAAAGCATTCTTGTATCATGCTTTTTTTTTAAAAAAAAAACATTGTCAGAACTGTATGATGAGCACAATGTATTAGTGCACTGAGGCATAATAGATATCTCCTACCAAAATCCTACTAACTCTCTTTTCTTAGAAATACTTTATTATTTTTATTAAGAAAACTGAGCACTCTGAAATTAGTTTCAAGCATACGTCATATTTCTCTATGAGCCTAGGAAAAATACATAGACAGATGAGAAGACATTGTCCAACCACAGTTAATACTCTTGGCAGATCCTTAACAACATAAAACTATTGTGTAATGCATAAGAACTAAGACTTTCAAAAACAGAAGCCTACATCAGGCTTCAAACCCTACATTTTCATATTCTAGTAAAATACTGATTTTCAAAGTGCTTATGATCACTGCATCTCTATCCTGTGAGAATGATTAACTAGCTTATCTAGAATCCTAGTTACATGCCTCTCTCACTACGGACATTAGATATGGACATTAGTAATGGAAGAAATTCCTTCCTTAATATGATACCAAGACACATGTTTTGCGCCTTCTGAATCTATTCTGGAGTGGTGTTTAGAAACAAAAAAGCAAGAACACTTCTGAATCTTCAAGAACTGTATTATTTCCAAATGCCACAGTCCAATGGTCTTTCAATGACTGATAGAAATTCTTTGGACATACTGTCCAAATATAAATGTGCAGTTTTAGAATTACACTCTCTTTATTAATATCATGCATGTTCAGTCAAATCTTTTTCACCTTCTGGAACTTAGCAATATATTAGGCAATTGCATAGTAACCACAGACAATAACAATTCAGATTTTTAGAAGGTTTATTTAAATAGACTTTACGGTATTTATGATATCACCATCTTGCCCTAGTCATCAAGGCACCAAGCAGAAGCATGAAAACTTAAAGCTATTGTGATCTTGCAAACATTTTGAGTAGTAGGAGCACCATAAAAGACCACAAAATACCTTTTGGATATCTACTACTGCAAACATACTAAAGACTTTAAAATAATAAACCACAATACAAATACAAAGCAGTTAAACAAATATACAAAATGTCTCTTTTAGTATATATTATTAGATGTTTTAAGAAAAAATATTAACAGCCCTTTCCATCTTCTCTGTTCTTACCCCTCTCTGGGCTTCCTCCCAATTTTCCTGTATATAATTTTCTTCCCACTGATAGAGTACCTGGTTTGTAATAGGTCACCAACATGCCAATTCAGAATAAAGCTATTTGTTACCAGGGAGTGAATTTGCAATTCATAAGTAACATGTCTGCCAAATCTGTTTCCATAGCCCTTCTTTATGTAAGAGGTATCAGCACTTACATGATAAAACAGTCTGAGTGAGCAATGGCCCCCAATATTTGAAAGCATAACAATGTATATTTATTTATGTGGACTTTCTATGAATTAAATTTTAAAGATTGATTTACCTCTCTCTGCAACGCTGAAAATGATATTGCCCCATGGGAACATCCTAAAAACAAACAAACAAACAAAAATACTCCTATTAATTAAAATAGACTTTAATAATATTACATTTCTTTTAAAATAGTGTTGAAAACAGCGTGAGAAGGAGAAAAGTTTCCAGTGTAAATACTTTCTGCATTTGATTGAAACTGTCTAAAAGAAAAATCTAGCTAGAAGTGAAGATGGAGTGACCTGGAATAAAACTCATCTATCAGTATAAACACAGGATAAATGAATACAACAGTCTGAATCCAAGAGTGTTTTGCTTTATCACAAATATTCCAATGCCACCACTGTTTGGATGTAGCCCAAACTCTTGCCAGCTTCAGCAAAAACCAATTTTAAGTGGTTTTGAAAAAAACAGACCTGAGTGGCCAAATACAGACAATGGTCATTATCTTTTAATTAATAGCAACAGCAGCCATCACAGCCACATTTGTTTTGTGATTAATAATGATGGCTGGGTACTTCCTGTAATGAACCTGTCACAATGCACATTCTGAAGCACTATATTTATTAAAGAAGAATATGTCTCATCAGGACAGGAACAAAACTGAATGCCAACATTGAAAACTATCAGAATTTTCCTTTGCACATTCTCTTTTAAGAAATAGAAGATAATGCAATGTACAAGCTGTAGATTGACAGTATCTTACTGACAGCAGTATAAGAGTGTTAGTAAAATTAAAAACAAATCCGTTCAGTGGAAAAGATGCAACATTGAACTATAATACTCTAAAACTCAGGCCTTCAACCACAGCTAATGACTTGTAGGTGCACCTTCAAAAAGCAGATGTTACAGTGAGTATGGATTTGGTTCCTGGGGTAGTCTGAATAAAGTCCACTCAAGGTACCACAGGGACTACTCTAACTTCACAGCCTTTGCTCCAGGTTTGGCCATGTTCCAAACGGAGAAGGTAGCTAAACAATCAATCTCTAGGAATTTCTCTGTATTAAAGGATTTCCTTCCTAAAGATGTTACATTCTGGCTTTATGTTCAAAATATCTTTCCACAAGAAAAGAGAAGCCACTGTACATGCTGTGATTTGGGGGGTCAGCTCCCTGAGCCCCAAGGGTCAAATTTTGTGCTAGATTCCTTATAATTCAGAGATGCACCTACAGGATGCACTTGTGGCTTCTTAGAACCTAATCCAAAACTCCTATTCCAATGGAAAAGCTTCCAGCAAGTTCACTGGGTTTATGCCCTCTACAACTACACGTATCTTCTTTTACCAGAAATAACCAGGTATTTAGCAGCGAGCAGCCTTTTCCTTTCAAATATTGCTATATTGTACGAAATGACATAAGTAGGCCCCTACTGTTGTGCTTATCTTGCCGTTTTCAGTGGTCATGCTGTCCCTGTGGTGCAAGTGTGCGAACGGCTTGGCTGCTCCCCAGGACTCCAGGTAGCGGGTCATGCGCACAGAAGCTCTCATTTTGGCTCCGTCAAGAGTGTGCCGAGGCCGAATGTGGTGCTGGGGGCTTCGCTTCTCTCCCTGGTTGACAGAGGACAAAAGGTGACATCAGCCTTCGTGCTCATGACCTTTTGAAGCAGCAGTGCGTCATCTGGCACCACACACCTCCGTGATTAGGGACTTGTAAATGGAGAGATGCTAAGAACCTGCAGTTCTTAATGATATTGCTGGGAAGTATCAGAGACTTATTTCTGGAGAGCGGGAAACATTTGCACTGCAAACATTATATATTTGTAGGCATCAGTAACAGCTAGGATCAATATCTTATTGTAGTGAATTATTCAATAAAGAGATTAGTGATCCTGCTCAAAAAAAAGTATGACTGGCCACAAAATAAAAGTACTACTAACCTTAGGATTGATTACAAAGTAAGTCTTAACATTATGCTCTTTCAGATATGGGTCCCTCACATCTCCGTCCCCATCTTCCACTTTGTAAGCTCCATTCAAATGTGCCAAGGTGACTGACGTGATGTGAACACGGCTGAAATTATATTTTACAAGAGGAACAAAGTCACAGATACCGATCAAAAGCATAATTTAAACCTGATCAACCTTTTTTACTTGCTTTTGGATGCACCTTTTATTCGCTGCTCACTTCTTTTGCAGTCCCTCTAATCTAAGTTTTAGAAGTTCTAATGGGCATAAATCTAAAGGTTTCCATCCAGAAAAAAAAAATGCTCCTTAAATCACAGGAAATACTTAGTTTGGTTTGTTTGTTTTGTTTTTTTTTTTCCTCAGGACAGCATCTAAGATTTGGTTCAGGCATCTCCATGAAGGCTGATAGCTTAAGACATGGTGCCTATGCATTTGTCCATGACTGAAAAATCCACGTGTCCAAAGGTTAACAGAGAAGACTCTTACCCCGGGACTCCCCCAGCTTCCATGTGGTTGGCCAGGGTGACATCGTGGGACCACACATCGTACTGCCACTTCTGCAGCCCAATAACGCCGCAGAGCACGTTCCCAGAGTGCACTCCTACCCGCATGTTAATATCCACTCCAGTCGCATCTCTCACTTTCCTGTGGTTGAGAATAAAGCCTCTGTTAATATACATAATAGGCCCTTTGTTTGCTTTTAATTTACCAGTCAAATGATATGGGTGGCACACCCCTGGAAGTGCTCAAGGCCAGGTTAGATGGGGCTTAATGCAACCTGCTGTAGTGGGAGGTGTCCCTGACCACGGCAGGGAAGCTGGAACTAGATGGTCTTTAAGGCCCATTCCAATCCAAAACATTCTATCATTCGATGCAAGTAGCAGCAACAGCAGTAATAACATTTACCTCTTCTTAGCAGTGCTTCCATTCTTTTAATGTTACAACTATATATTACTTTTCCTATTATATGTATTTGCAACAATTTGTAGAAATATTAATTTTCAATTCTGTGTCTGAAGTTCCTTCTTTTATATTCATCTGAAATTAATTGGGAGGGCTGTGATGAATAGTGGAAATGTTTAGTCTCATGTTTTTGTTCTACAGATTGCTTTTGGAGGTCTGGAACTGCTTTTATGCACCCTTCTATCTAAAGACCCTAATGTTGACATGGGACACCTTCTTATATCTGCCATATCTGAGAGGAAGGACAAAAAACACAGCACCTCAGGATATTCCAAGGCTGGGGCTTGTACACTCTTTGGGGACATGGGTTCAGTGCCATTCAGGCTGTGGAGAACATAGCCTCAACAACCTTCCACATGCTTAATGCATGCTGCACCCACTAGAACATTATAGAGCAAATGAAAGGCTATCCTCACTGTCCAAACCACATCTAAACCTCTGACCTTTCCAGTGACAGAGTTAAGTATCTCTTCACCCCATCCCAAATCTCAGAAGGGCCCTACACATAGGACAGGTGTTTATCTTTGCAGAAGCAGCTCTTCTGAACCACTGTTGGGTGACTGAGGTCAAACAACCAGAACATTTCCAAACATATGTCATATGGGTACCTAACCACATATGTAAAGAGTAATAAAACTAATTCAGATATCTACAGGCTTAGACAGCTCGAAGAAATGGGAAGATCATAAGTTAGCTGGATTTACATATTTAAACTCCAACTGATGTGGACCTAAACCTAGCTAGCAATAAGGAACATGCACATGGAGAAATTCGGGGTGTTAATGGAAGAAACAACTGCAGAATAAGAAACCCAAATGGATCCTGTTGGGTGTATAGTTCTAGCAACATCTTTGGTCTCAGTGATGATAATCATCAGCTCTGTACCTTCTGAATCATTGAATTAATGTGCCAGTTTTGGGGGATTTTTTTTATTTTTTTAAAATGTGTGTGTGTGTGTGTGTGTGTGTGTGTGTGTGTGTGTGTGTGTGTGTTTTTGGGTTTTTTTTGGTTTTTTTGAAAGGGAACATAGAACGCAACAGGTCTAAATTGACAAGGTAAATCCTGCATTTAAGGACTCATTCTCAAGTGTTTGTTTTCTGGGAAATGAAATTAACCGGAGCATAACTGAAAGTATTTTAATTCCGTCTGTCTCTCTCAAGTGTTTATTGGCATTTCTTTTCATATTGCCATTTTACAGTGCTGTTGTGTAGCTGACACACTTGAAAATGAACTGCCTGTAAATGATCTTTTTAAGCATTTTGCAAAACAAAATCACCACTTTGCTCTGCACAAGGTATATGACACAGGCCTAGCACTTTGGAAAACAGTGTTTTAAAAAACTGGGCAAAATGGAAGTGGAACATTTATCCTCTAGGAGTGCTTGTCAAAAGACTGCCCTTCCATATTCTGCACAGCAAGTGGAATAAAGTCTGCTTTATAATAAGCTCTCAGGAGTTAAGCAGGGGAGCAAGCAGAATTGTACCAGAACTGCATGTCTTCTTCTGTCTCACAAATTAAAGAAACCATGGAAGACATTAAATCAGCAGTGTAACTCTAGACCGAATTAGAGTTTACTACTTCTTCTCTTCTGAACTCCTTGAACAATTGCTGTGACAATGCAGGCACTGAATACATTCACTGAATTCAGGCTATCACATCCCCAGAGGATGTTTGCATTACCTACAGAAAGCATATCTGAAACTTCCCACCTTTATTTCATTTTCTGCTCCCCCTGTCACTCTGGTTTCCTTCAGCACAGCACAGTCTATGTGTCCAGCCTAGCTGAGCAGTCAAAGTACTCATCAAGGCTGTATTTTTTTTATTGCAATGTGAAATTTGAGTTTGTAAGCATTCTGCATTTTTCAGAGGCATGGTTATCTTGCAGGTAATTGTAGCAACTTTACTCCATACGAGCAAGAGTTCAGGTCATTAGGAAAGCATCTACATGCTTTATTTCAGCTTTATTATAATTCTGGACCAAGGTATCTAAGACTCACCTAGCCCTTTCTTACACACTTCAACACATTGAGTGAGCCTTAGGCATTTAAATCCCTGCAAATTGCCATGTTTTACAGCATAGCTTTCCTTTGGGATCAGACCTGAAGAAATGAAATCACACCTAAAAAAATTATTTTATTTTCTGTCTAGCATTCAAAATGGTATCACCATCTTATATCCAACAGTTTCTTTCACTTTCATCTGAAATGGAATTTGTTTCATGCTACCAAATCAAAGGAAGTCTTTGAGAAATTTGTGACTGAGAAACATGCAAATAAGGAAGTCGCCAGACAGACAAGGGGGTAGAGTCTGAGCTGAATGGACACAACACATATATTCACACATAAACATATTTTGCCTTAACAGATAAGCTCTGTCCTAAAGCACCCAGTTAAGGTGGTCAGCTCTCAGCTTCCCAGGCAGCACTGGCATTTATGGCTTGATAAAGTGAGCATCCCACTCTTGGGGAAGCAGGCTGCAGACTATAAGAAACATTGGATTTGTTCCAATATAGAGCAGAGAAGCAAAGCAATTAATCAATGGGACTACAATCCATGTTTTAATTGGAACAATCCATAGCATAGGGAAGATGAATTGCTCAAAATGAAACTACAAAACATTAGGTAAGAAGACTGATTAAGACTTTACAGTACAGATCATCTGACAATTTGGCAGAATTCCTCCATTTTTGCTTCAAAGAGAAGTGGAACTGAAACTATATTCAGGTGGTAAAATCTATACAGAACTACTACTACAAACAGAAGACTACTTTATTTCAGTAGCTTACACACCAAGGGGGAAGTTTGCACCTTAGTGACTGAATATAACAATAATTTCAATCTGACAAAAAAGATAGATAGAGCAAGTCAAACACTGAGTCACACACTGCCCATAGCAAGAGTATTACTACTTCTCATTTTACAGGGCACAGAAGTATGTCAGGCTATGCTTTCATGCAAAGATGCAGCAATCACACAAGAAAATATGGAGTTGATTAATAATCAGCAATTTTCATTCAACTGCAGGCTGTGACACTTGACATAATACTTTGAAAGGACTTGAAAACACAGGGTACAGATCCCTCACTCCTTCTATAAACAGGCTGTGGTAATCAGGCATCTGTCTATGGGAGCATTGTGGTTTCTGACTACAGTAATAAAGTCAGATCAGAATATGCTTTACAACTAACATATAATTTCCTAGTCTGTAAGGCTGCTCTTACCAAGAACCTGATCGTACTGCATTAACAATGAACATACTTGATAGCAGCCTGAGGAGAAAGTTATTTCAGAGGAAATTGGAAGTTCTAAAGTGTGAAGAACTGACAGATTGCTCTCTGAGCTCAAGTAAAACATTGCATTATGATGTGTGATATACTTTGGTTCTTTGTGAAGGGCACTTTATGGCTCAAGTTTCGTGTTGCTTTTCCACCATCCTGTAACCTCCTATAATTTTTTCTCTTAAGTAACAAAGCAACAGGTTGATCAGAAACTCTATGCAAATACTTTTAATTCACATTTCTCACACAGCACACAGATGTTTTGAAAGGCAAACCAGAAAGCTCTCATTTTCACTCAAAGGCTGGGGAAAAAAATCCCAACATTTTTAAGCCAACCAACAAGGGAGGGGCAGAACATTGAGACTGACACCCTTTTACCAACTACTCTATAGAAGGGATGGTAGCTTTACTTCCTAGTATGCTAAAAAAGCAAATGGCTTAATTGCAAGAGTGTTCTAGTATATCTAAGTGAAAAAGAGAAAGCATCTAGTGATAGCAACTGAAATGCAACTAAATTTGTAGACTTTAATCTCACTTGGCAAGGAGAAATACTTCCAAGTACCATTTGAAAAATAGATTTCTTTGGACACTAAGTAAGGTACAACGATTTTTGGATGAAGAAACAACATTTTAGAGAATGCAGCAACTTGATTCCTGTACTGAGGTTAGTTTTATAAAAGATTGCTAAAGAAAGAAGATCAAAATACTAGTTTCCAAAAATACTACACCTTTTCCATGAACACATAAAAGGGAAAAGAACCAAATTTGCTTTAGTCAACCTACCCATACAGTAACTACCCTGGATTGAATTAGAAGACCAGATAACTAAAAGCCAAGACTCTCTTGTGACCACAATTACACACATATGAGGGTAGCATTTAAGAATTCTAGGAATAATTTTGTATGGCTACTTCCTTAATCATTAAGATCAACACAGTTCAACATAATTATCCATTTCATGATGAGGTGCACACCACACATATAACTCACAAGGATGGGCCAATTTCTTACTTTGTTACATGGACAGTGGTTAACGTGATCTAGACAAAAACTTTAAAATTGGAACTTAAACTTAGAGACGAGCATACCAAGTTTCAAAATCAAAGTCCAGCTTATTAGAAAAAACAAATCACACAGAGGACTCCCAAATATCCAGACCACCACGTGATACACATTTTTGCCAAGTGTAGCTCACTTAGACATACTACAATTTTAGTGGAAGAAAACTGATTTTAAAGGCTTTTTTAAAAGGTTCAGTACTTACTTAATGGCTTCACACATGTCCAGTCCCATTTTCACACAATTCTTGGCATGATTTTGAAGAGATATAGGTAGTCCAGAAACACAGTAATAGCAATCACCTAAGATCTTAATTCTCATACATTCATTTTCCTGGAGGAAAAAAAGCAAGGTGAGACATTGAATTTTAAATACATAATGAAGGGTTACTGTTGCAAAGACTGACTTACACGACATTAGCAAAGTTATTCTACTAAAGTTTGTTTCAGTAGAGAAGGGCTTGCTAGAACAGAAATGCTGAGAGAGTTTTGTACGGTTGATCCCCTCACCAGTTGTGGTCCTTAATGGGCAAAAGCAAGAAGTAATTTCACTGCAAAACATGTTGACACCTGAGAATAAAGGACTGTCATGTCTTCAATCTAAATAAAGACTTTTTGTTTCAAATAAAAATCAAAAGATGTAGTCTTCCACATTTACAGCTATGAAGATGTACAATGGAATACTTCCAGAAGCTAGCAATCATGAAAGTATTTCTATATTTTATACTCTAAGGCCATGCAAAGATTTTTATTTTCTAAAAACTGAAATTTAATTTTAATTTAAATTAATTTTTAAAATACTGGACAATCGTTTTTCAAGAAATAAAAACACAGGAAAAGTTTATATGTTCTGAGGTTTCTGATTTTACCTTCACACATGAAGTTGGATTTAATTTTTATAAAAAATTACACCTAAATAAGCAAAAGAAAAATTTCTGATTGTATTTGATTTTTTTCTTGAGTAATAAAGAGGCTGTGGTCAGTAATTAAAATTGATTAGATCAATATTGTCTCTTCTCCTTCAGTCTCATTAATGCTTTTTCTGAGATCAGAAAACTGACTAACACTTTTCTATCTCGAGTTTCTTAATCCTTGTTACTGCAAAAAGTCTATTTAAAGAACTGTTCATCTGCAATTAAGCTTTATTGGGCTTCATGAGCTGTCTTTATTGGTCCTATTAGAGAGCTATCTTGGGTTTCACAGACTGTCACTCTGGCAGAGATGCACTGTTGCACTCAGACCACAGCCAGATCATTCTCTTCAAATCTTCCTGCCTAAGTCTCAGAAATGCTGCACGAAGACCCCAAGAGGAAAAGAAAAAAAAAACCGTAAAGATGACTTTCTTATTTAAACTAAGAGCAGCAGCCCAGGGAACCCACCTTTGCAATCTGATCAAACTTGCCAAACAGCTCATTTAACATGTGCACCAGCTCCCCAGGCGAGCAGTCACTGGCCAGGCGAGTGAATCCCACGATATCAGCGTACAAGATGCTGCAACAGAAATGAACACAATCTTGGTCACAGCTTCCTTCTGCAGCACTCAGACCCATCAACCAGCAGCAAAACCTGAAAGAAAGCACCCTGGACTTCACAGGGATATGCCCACACCCAAAACAGCCACTACTAAATGTAGAGCAATAAATATAACTACATTTATAGGTAAACGTATATTTATTTTTATGGGTGTTGTGTTTATAGGTAATATATACCTATATTTATCTTATTAGGTAATATATACCTATATTTATCTTTATAGGTATTGTCTTCTCAGGTACAATCTTTATAGGCATACCTATATTTATAGGTATTTATAAACATTCTATACCTCTACCTGTTACAGTATTGAAAAAATAGAAATCTTTTCCCAAGTCACAAATCAGCAGTATAATAATAGCAATTTAATAGTTTTAAAGAGTATTTGTGCTCACAAGAAAAGATAAGCTTCCTGAAAAGTCCTGCAATATTTTTAATAAATCATTTTCTAAGAATATAATTCAAACTAACTTGTCCAATTAAAACAAAAAACAAAACAAACAAGCAAACAAAAACCCCACGAAAAATGTAAAGAAGAATGTTTGAAATGAAAGTTATTTATTTTTCAAGCGACTAGAAATTTTTAATTAATAAATAATTAGATCGATCAGCAGAATATTTTATCTCAGGTACTCTCTAAAATATATATGTGATACAGCTGCCTCTGTTTACATGATACAAATCCTGGGAAATTGTTCCAATTAAGAAAATTGCAAAATCAGAATCATACCACTGACATGAAGTACAATTTTGACTAGTATACATAGAAGCAGGATTTGATACTTCAACCTGAAAAATGAAGACATTATGTAAAAAACCTATTATTGTTTGGCTTTTTCTCAACAAATTCTTTGTATTAACACCCTTGTGGCTCTTCTGGAATATAGCATTGTCATCATTTGATCCCCCTTTAACCCTTTCTTTCATTTTTTTTTCTGAATGTTTTTAATAAATTTTATTACAGTACCATACCTTACGTTGGTGTGCCTTTTGACATATAAATTGTGGAAGTTGTTGGTGTTTTCCAGCTGGCCTGCCTTTGGACCTTGTAACCTCTGAATGATCTCTGCTTTCATTTCCATGGCAATGTGAGCAGGCAGTAAAGAAAGTAGAAGACGCTCCTAAAATTTAAAATGAAATGTCGAGAGTTTCTTTAAGGAGAATAAAGTTAGTATGGCGTCAATACCGTGCAGGGCAGACCCTATTGTCAATACTACAGAGGATTTTGATGAGGCTTGCACTCAGGCCTGGTACGAGCTCCAAAGTTAATCAGTTTCTTGAAGAGTGTGACAGAGATACACATTTCCAAGTAATACCTGCCTTCTTCAAGGTTTTGTGTATATTAGAAAAAGCTTAAGCTAAGCTTAACATTTGATGAATTTATCTACAGGAATCTGTTCAATATCTGAGTAGGATGCAGCAAATGAAACGAGTCACAAGGCCAGTCCAGAGGACTTCCAGGAAGATGCAGTCTGATTCAAGAAAGAATAAGCTACATCTTTTTTTTTTTTTCATGTATTTTCAATGCCCTGCCATAATTTTATCAGTTAGATGAAAATAAAATGCAGACACAGAAAATACTGAAAATGTTGAACTTTTGCAGAGCGTTTTGATAGGTACTCTCTCCTTTAATATGGCATTTGTCAATTTTCAAAAAGTTAACCTAAAAACATACTGAATATTAAAAAAATCCCAAGCTATATATTTTTCCTCCTCATTTGGTATTAGGGTCTTCTTCTTCATTTGATATTACGGTTTTCTTCTCTTAAAGCTCTCTGACACTTTCAGACAGATTCCTTCTGGCTAAGGATAAAAACCAGAAGTCTGTGAAGAGGGGGAAAGCATCTGAAAAAGTCCCTGACACAGTCAGAGAGAGAAACAGCTACACCAGAAAAGATGATGACCTCAAAATGTGCATGATCCTCAGGTGTTACTCAGAATGATTCATTCTCTTTGGTTCACAAGAGTATTTTTGCAGACTTTGCAATTCTGTTCATGAAGGTACCAGAGAAGTGCAGCCATTAATCCAATCCTCTGCCTGGGATAATTACTCCTGTTCAGGTCTGATGACCTTGAGTAGAGCATGGCAATAACAGGGCTATAGACTCTTCTAATATTTGCAGCAACCTTGGCTATCTATCTCTGTCAAGTATAATGAAAAATTCACATTCCTTATAGCCTTTGTGCACTTGTAAGCATAGCCTTCAA
This sequence comes from Sturnus vulgaris, assembly GCF_052056855.1. Lineage (NCBI taxonomy): Eukaryota > Metazoa > Chordata > Aves > Passeriformes > Sturnidae > Sturnus > Sturnus vulgaris. The sequence goes on from NC_142243.1 coordinate 86,476,193, forward strand.
TTACTTGAGGCCCTGTGAAACTGATCCTGCACATATTCGGCAAAAATCTTCAATTTCAGTGAATCAAGACTGAATTTTGCTTTGCTGCTAATTAATATTGAACCAATAATTTATTTCTTAAATGCAAGATTAATTTAAAATGTTTAGGCATTTTAGCAAGTTCCCATCCCAGAGACCAGTGTATTTTCATTGCTTATGTTTATTGGCAATGTTTCACTTCCACTGCTCCTTGGTAGAGATATTTTGCTAACTTGTAAATAATATCTGTACAACCAATCAATTTTTTTCATAATGGAAATTTACTCTTCCAGGTTGCTCTTTATCTAACAATACAGGACTGTTCAGACTTGCTAACAACTATAATTACACAGTTAATTAAGAGGTGAGTGCTCTTGGGTACAATTTTATATCACTGTACTCCTTTTTTACCATGGATAGTAAATCTGGTTCACTATCTTCTTATGACTTTTATGATTCCAGACACACAGTGATGCAGACACTCAGTGTCCAGGTAACTGCTTACATCTTTGAAACTCAGGCTGGTAAAAGGTCATAAAGCAGCAAATGTTCTCAAGGAAGCAAGCAAAAAACCAAGAGAAAAAGTTTTCATAGGAAGCACACAAAGTCAACTACAAGCTAAAGAACCATATGAGGAAAAGGTAAACAGAATGCCTTCGTTTTGTAGGGGACATCAGCAGAGATGGAATATTTCCTCTTCTTTTTGTCTTCAGGCCAGCCCACTATTCCATTCTGCTTAAACAGCCTGATAAAGCTGTTCACCACACCGGAATCCCCTCCAAAGAATGTTTTCTTTCCTCCATTTTCACTGTACAAAAGAGAGGGTTGCAACCAGAGGTTGCTTTAGAGAACTGCAGTTGGTGAAGCACACTGTAGGACACTTTGCCATATCCAGCTGCACATACAGCCTTCAGCCACCCTCTCCATCCTGCAGGGTGCAAGCATTCACACTTCAGTCCTGACGTTACCACTTGTGTGATAACATGGACTGTTAATTTTCCTTTCTTTCACTAAAAGGCAGATGTGAAAGAAGGTGAATCTCAACTAACTATGAACACTGCGGCTGGGCTGGTCAGCTAAAGATCCTAATAAATACAAAGCACATAAGTACACCTCTTCCTTCCTGTTTTGTCATCACTGTTGGCTCAAAAGAGCATAGTGGAAGGATCAAACCCACTTACTGATCACCACTTACCACGTGCTCGTAGTGCACCATGTTCTGCACTGAAATTACTGCAGGAACAATGCAAGGCACACCACAAATCACGACTGCTGCTTATGCTGGCTTTATATTTGGTAATACATTCCATTCTGTACTATTCTCTCAAAAAGACAGAAAATCTACACATCTAAAAACTAGTTGAACTGAGATACAAGACACTGACTTTTAGGCAAAAATCTTCCTTATTTGCAGTAGACAGAGAAGCCACTCTCAGAGCTACAATCTGTAAGAAAAAAGCTGAAAGAATTCGGAATGCAGGTCAAAAGGTACCATTTAAAACTCTTCAGACTGAAAATAAGAATACCTGCTTCTGGTGAAACTGCTGTACTATGACAATAATGAAAATATCCTCACAAATGTCCTTCCCTAGAATATTAACAACATCACCTTAACATCTTATATGGGGGATTTATGCACACAAGACTATTTCCTGACTGTTCATGTTCCCTGGACTATGCTTTCCTCTCAACCATTCAAGTCACCTCCAGCTGATACCTTTTAAGTCATAGGGCTAAAAGATGGAGCCTACTATCTATACTAAATACAACATTAAAGTGCCTTTTAATACTATAGGGTTAAGCACTTCTCTCTTCTGCACCTTGACCCCACTAGAAGGACAGCAAGTAGGCATCCTCCCTGAGTTCTCCAGCTGAAGATTTTCTGTGGTATATGTCAAACTGCTATTTGAGTTCCTGTTCTCTCAATCTCTCACATCCTAGTTGATCTCTTTGTCAGAATTCTCCCTGAATCATCCAGATGACTTTAGCAGTGATTCTTAGTTACATATCACTCCTCTAAGGCTTGACAAACTCTAGTTGGTTTCTTAGCTAGAGTAAGTTGGCATAGCTCAGTTAAAGATAGCATTCAAGGTGCCAGTTGTGCTTGAGTATCTTGCAAAATATCATGCTGTTGTTCTGCAGCTAGCAAGCAAACTATCCTCAAATACTAGGTACAGGTTATTTTTAGGAGTACATGTTTCACAAATCAACCTGAGGCAATAATGCTTTATTTATTTGCTCATTCCGTTTTTGTTATGCAAACTACCAATACTGATTCACTCATTTGTACAAGACTGTACCACTATCAACAAAGGTGGTCTGATGGGACTTACCATAATAAAATCAATTTTGTGCCTTGATGTCAATGGAGAAAAACTGTCCTTCAAGGCAATTCACAGAATCTACTACTGAATTTCTGAGGTAGTAATGCTCTCACTCTCTGTTGTCAAGGGAGGTCCAAATTTTGATCTTACTGGAATAAATGTTCACCTTTGTTGTTAAGCTTTTTCTGATATTCAGGAAGTGTGCAGAAAAACTATATATTTGTAGATCAGTAAAGCACTAGAGGAATATTTTTGTCCCTATAATTCAATAAAGGGATATTTTTGTCCCTTCCAATGTCATTTAGGGCACTAAATATTAAATTCTGCTTTTCTGTGGGTTAGATTTTGTTTTCAGGTTCCTGTGGCATATATTGAATTGTCTATTTAGTGAGTTTGACAAACCAGGTCAGTAAGCCAGAAGTAAGAGCTCGAGAAGCAATTAGCCTATGCATGGATTCTGCTTCACTACAAAAATTTGGAAATAAACATAACTAACATCAAATTTTAAGCTGCCCTTGAAATGTATAAAGAAATAACCTACAAAAAATGAATTTTCTGATTCCTGATCACAAAATGATGGAACAGTCAAGAAGATGATAGAGATGGTGATCTAGAGGGTATTTGTCAAATTACCATACTGTTAACCCAGACCTCGTGATCATGCTCTAAAATACACCTACATGAATAAAGAGTTGTAAATTGTTTTTCTTAAAGCTAACTGGGACTCCTAACTGAGAGGTGAGAAGATTCCTAAAAATTACATGCTATTATCTCCTTAAATTTAGCCTATGTTAATAACCTCCATCAGCCTTATTACTTGTGCTGAAGCCAATAAATTAATTTAATTTATACACAACAAGAAAGATATTCAATCTTGACTACAGAGACATCAAGAGATGAAGAATTCACCAACTTCTAGTGGTTAATCAAGTGAACTGTTAAAAACTGTTAAAAATGTGCTCTGTATTTCTTACTTTGAAGCCTTGGCCCCATTATATCTTTCTCAGCTCAAGATTAATGTCCCTACTCTTATTCTTGTAAACACAGATAACTGTCTTTTTGATCAGGTAAACAGAGTTAGGTGCAAAAATCTCCTCCTAAGTATTTTCTACACCCTCTTCTCAAAACCCTCAATAACATCCAAGCATTTTTAAGGGCTTTTTGACACAAATCCTAACATTTTGTTCCAGTAAACAAAGACATATATATACATTTATTTCCCTCAGTATGTTCATGATTTACGCTGTGCAACCTTCTATTGTAATATCACCAGAGTTCCCTGTCTGCTGTTCCATGTCTCCTATTTTCTCCAAAATACCATACAAAGTTGCAGCCTTACAATATCCTAGCTATGGCCCATACTCTTTTAGAATTATGCCTCTTCAGAAAGTTATTAAAAACTCTCTTGATTAATACTGTTTATAAAGTATTCAATATGATGATATTTATCATCAGACCAGTATTTACATTTTGTGCAAAAGTTATTGTCTATGACTTCACATATCTCCTAGATCATTAATAAAAAAACATAATAGCATAAACAATGAGATGTGATTCTTGCAGAACACGACACACACGCCAGTTCATTGAACATCTCCACTTGGAGAACTTCCAGTTACTCCACTCAAAACCCATTAGACTGTGCTCTCTTGATGGGAAGTGTCAGTACTTTTACGCTGAGCATCACTGCATCAAATATCTTACTGAAATCTTTTGATTATGGAAAATTACTTAACCCAAACCTGTACGCATTAAATACTAAAAAAAAATTTCATATTACTTGATTTCCTACCAAGTTGTTGAGTACATCACTCTATTTCTTTCCAAATACAATCCTATCATAGCAGAACTTTTTATTTCATACTGATTGTTTATATCTTTCCTATCTAGTGGCAGCCCCTTACTTGGTTATAATGGCTTTTTTTCCTGGAATACTTCCAAAACCCTTTTATTGACCTTGACAAAACCAGACAAGGATCAAGGGCTTTTAATGACATCTAGAAATCTCCTACATATCACACCTTTCATCATTTTGAACTTTTTTTATATATCTAATTGTAGCTTTTGCTTTTACTTGTGGCTAGTACAGGCTTTATGACACAGATAACATCTTACCTAATGGCAGAACTATGAACTCTCATCTGTGCTCATCTGTTCTCCTAAATGCTGCCCCCCCCTCCAGTTAACAATATTAATTTCTGATTTTTTTTTCCCCCTTGGAAAATGAGCTTTTACCCAAGCATAGCACCATAAGGCTTTTTGTTTTCATGACCCTTTTGGTGAAATTTCAAGTTTGGCAATGCCAGGAGCTATAATATCAATACCAGAAAATCAACACACACATATGCAAAAGCATCACCACTGTTTCAGTGTAGGGGACTGAAAGCTCATTTCAATTCACTGGCTCACCACGTATTTGGCAAAGACAAATTCCTTCATGGAACCTAGGGGATGTTTAATGTTTATGCATAGATTACAGTTTGCATATGCAGCCTGTTTATGACTAATTTTGCAGACGATGTTCACTACACCTTCAGAAAGCGTGCCTATCCTGCGGCTGTTCAAGCGACGAGTCATCAAATGGCACAATAACACAGTAACAGAGTAAAAGAGAACACACCAACATACACAGCCAGAGATGCTTAATTAACTGACAGAATTCCAAGCTTTGTTTCTGTCTGATCCTGTTAATTCTTGCTATAAGTTTTATATATTTCAAGAACTGATGAACAGATAGAAGCAGCATTTTGCAAAGAATCCGTTTGAGGAGAGTAACGTTTATTACTATATCAGTCTTTAATAATGGTGAAGTATTATTGTGCTGGCAATTGCTCAACATCACTCTCTTAAACAATAAACTCTTTAACTACACTGTAACTCTTTAACCACTATAAGTAGTGGTACAACTCACTTCACATTTTGATGAGAAGAATTTTGGGTTTTTTTCAATAGAAATGAAGAAAACGAAACTCATCTCTCTTTTTATGTATTTTCCTTCTTCCAAACCATCTATGAGACATATCAGGAAAGATATTCAAGAGTACTTCTTGAAAGGTATCTGTGCAGACCTTTTTCAAAGACCAAAATTTCCTGTTCATCTGGTCAGTTTGGAGCCAAACACTGTGGTTAAAAGCATCAAATCCAAAGCAAAACAAAAAACATTTCTAAGGCACAACACTGCATTTTATTTAGAAGATCACATCTGAAGCACATTGACAGCATCATTCTTCCATGGCCTTCTAGACGGTATATAGCTGATAGTTTTTTACCTTTGACATTGCCTCCAGTGTTTTAGCATCTGCTTACAGATTGCCAAGTAAATCATGTAAGAATGGATTTCTTTCTGTATTTCACTGGTGATTTGCTAATATTTTATTGGATAGTCTGCAGATAGCATACATTTGAGTGATCAGATGTTACTCACCACACAGAATAAAGATCAAAATCAAGAATCAGGCACCTAGCTGCACTTGTCAGGAACTCATAAACACTTAAAAGTGGGTCAGACAGAGCAGTGAGAAGCAGAGCCACACAGGAACAGAAATGAATCAATAGAGTCAATCTCTGTTTTGGATTAGTCAAGAGTAGAAGTAGCTAAACATAGTTTTGACCCATACAACCGCCAGTTTAAATAGAGATAAAAGTTTATTCAAGTAGAATAAGAATTTATTTCACCCATAAATTAATGAAAAGTGAACCTACAGTAAGGAGCTGTCCTACTTCTTGTGAAACAGTGATGATAAATTTTAATGTTGCAAGCTGTATATTTTAACACCTCTTTTCTGAGCACCACTATTTATTCAACAGCTCACTTCCTAGCCTTGAAGACAGAGGAGGCTGACTCACACTAGGTGGAAATCAAAGAACAGGCAGATGTCTGGAGGGTATATGCTGTTACTGCATTCATAAAGCAGACCTTTTGTTTCCTTACAATGGTCTAAATAAAAGGAAACAAGAATGGCTTGCATTATATTTCCATCTCAAGAATGACAGGTGTTTGCAGAAGTCTCCCAATTGCTCTTTAATGATTATATTCACCAGATACTAAAGATAGAAAATTTTCAGTGAAAAACTTTGCTCCCCCTGACAAAACTCTAATATAAACAGCGTTTTGAAAACCAATTCTCTTTATTTTGAGGAATCTGATCAGGGAAAAAAAGCAACAACTTACTGTAGGGCAGATACATGCTAAACTAATCATTAACGCTCATTACTAGGCCTAATCAGAAAACAAAATTTAGCATAAATAATAGCAAGTGTTAAAGCTGTCAGAATTAGCCTGGTTTAACTTCTTAAACATTTTCTGAATTTTATTCTATACATTTCATTTTCTGAATATTTTCCACGGTGCTGTGTGTACAATTTTGGAAGTGTTTTTTATAGTATGTTCCAGAGCTACTTCCACATGTAACTTTGCACACAGGGAACTCAGACTTAATCACAGAAAGACAGGAATGGTAACTACTCGACCTTCCAGTGCCTTGTCACCTAGGAAAAGCCTGTCCTCCGGGGACACCAAGTCTGTGTGTGCAACGCATTGAGAAAACTGGAATCCTGGAAATGCAACTGAGAACAATTCTGTCTGCAGGAGGGAGTCACAGAAGTAGAAAAGGCTCAGGAGAGGATGCTGTTTAGGATCCTGTACAAAGACCACCAGGTCGTTAGCTCCTGGCTGGAAGGAGACACCTTAATGCACTTGGAACTCTGTTGTGGGCAAAACAGTCTGCAGTCAGGTAATTTTAATAGAATTAATTTACTATAAACAAAAACAAACCTCTCACTGCTGATTGCAGTTTTGAAAAAAAACCAACAGAAAACGAAGATAAACACTGAGACAGACACTTACACAACCATCCATCCTCCACACTTCCTGGTCTCAGTTTTCCCTATTTTTGCAGAGCATTATGCTCTGTCCATCAAAATTCCTGTGCTGAGGTGGCGGGCAGGGTAGGAAGCTGAGACAGCATATGTGATAGTTTCTTTCTGTCACAGTTTGCTGGACCACACCTGCTGCTCTATGGTTAAAGGTCTCTGCTGCCCTTTTCCTCCATGTCTCTGATCCAGCCTCAAACACTGATGGCCTGCAGTGGCCTCTGGTGTGTCCCTGCTCCAGCATGGACTGTCCATGCGCCACAGCCCCTCAGGGGTGAGGGTACCTTATTTGGGTGGACAGAGCTCTCTACACAGATCAGCTTGTCTCCAGCCTCCAGGAGCTGCCTGTTTCCTTCTGAACTGCGTTTGGGCAGGGGCACCTTTGGTCCCTGGTTAGATAACTTTCTAATGCCCAGAGGCTAAGATTTTATACACAAAGCAGGCTTTTTCCATGACTGTTTCCTGTGCCCCATGGTAGGCTGGAGGCAGCTTTGGCAGACATGAAGTGATTCACAATGACCCCTCCTGTGGCCACCAACACAGGCTCCATACAAAGCCACAGTGGCCAGTGGTGCAGAAACAAGGGGTCAGCTCCAGAGGTTTTCAAGCTTTAACAGGAGATCCACAGGTTAAACAGTGTTCTCCATGTGCAACCCTACATCAAAACAGCCCTTTGGCAAAGCAAGACCTCAAGTCTCTTCCTATCCCCAGAGAGAAATGCTTATCAGTGAGCATGAGGTTATTTTGGAGGTAGAGCCCTAGTAGCCTTTTCAGGTGAAACTAATTTGCTCCAAAATGAAACCATTTAAAATTCACTGAAGCAAGTACTAGATTTCCTGTTTCTGCAGTGCTCCAGATGAATTCCCTGATGGCCAGGCTCTTGCACAAAGGCAGCTCTGCTTCCTCTGCCTCTCTCATGGGATGTGCAATCCAGTGGAGACATTTGGCAAATGTCCTTCAGCACACCAAAAGATGGGAGCCCATCTTTTTGTCTCCTTGAGGGATTAGGTCTGAATTCTCAGTCTCACATGTTGAAGGGTTTTTAAAATAGGTCTAATTCTTACCAATCCCATGTTCCATGTCTATTGTTTTGGAATCCTGGTTTACATGCTGACACCTGCATATTTGTACATGTGAAGATGCATACTGTAAAAAACAATACCATAGCAGCAGCTGATTGATTTTGGCAGCGTTATTTGTAGTGGCAGATATGCTATGGATTAATGAAATCTATCTTATGATTACTGCGCTTAAATAGCTTCCAAAATTTTTAGAAATTTGAGAGTAGTTTGTGACTTCTTTACCCAAGACTGATTTTGGCTATTTCCAGCACACATCATCAATATGCTCCGTGCCTTTATGCAATTTTATTCATTTTGAAATGCTGCATTTTAAACATGGATTGACAGATATATCCATCAGAAAAAATATGTTGACAGTTAGTATCGTGTTGCTGTTCAAAGAGAGAAAATTAAAAGAAACCAGAAGGTAATATATACTAACTGATAAAATTTTACCATGTAATACACAGTATCATAATTTATTATTCATCACTGAAACCTCAGCATACAGGCACATAATACCAACTGTTTAAGCTATAGGAAGCATAATTCCTGGAAAAGAAGAAAGAACACAAAATGTATATCTTTAGTGTAACAAGACATTTATTTTCATATTTAGTTCCTGCTCCAGTCCTCTTGGTGAATTTTTTTACTGCTTAAAAACTCTTTCTGTATGCTATTAGCAAGAGTTACAGATTATGTACTTCCTTTTTAGACTGGTATTGCTGTTCTCACCATTTACATTATGGAATTTTGAAGAAAGTAGTAAAATATGAGACCGCTATATGTTTTCAGCCACTTATTTTAAGAAACGCTATAAAATATTCTTATTGATTTTTGTTAGCAGACTATTGTTATTGTATTAATAAGCAAGAGGGAGCTAATTTCTTTTTCAATGCTGAGTCCAAGGTGCACCTCAAAACAGATTGTTCCTCACAGAGCCTCATAGCTGTCTTTAGCAGCACTGGCACTGCCATATCCAGCTCAGCTTAGCAACATTCAAACACTGAGCCCTGCCAAGAAGCCAACAAAGCACGTGCTCAATACACAGATGTGCTCTGATGAATCAGGGCCATCCTACACATTCGGTTTGGGACATTGCAGAGCTTGCTGGTTTGCAGTTTGCAATATCAGTATTTTAAAAAACCTGCTTTTCTTGTTGTTGCTTGTTTGTTTGTTTGTTTGTCTTCCCAAGGAGTGTGACCAGAAGGGAATTCTTCACTGTAAGTCAGGTGGATCCATCTAAATGAAAGTCACTTAGAGCTGCAGAAGAAAGAACCTTTCAGAAGACTGGATGGAGCAATCAGGAAAAAGCATGAAGAAGTGAGATATCACTCTGCTGCAGTGCACCCAACTTCAGCATTTCCCACCTTCTTGACAGGAATATTTCCTAGAGACCATGATGGGACTTGCTGAGGTTGTTTCAATGATGGAAGCCACTGAAAGCTGAAGGGCTTTCTAGAAGAAGGCCATAGGAAACTCTGCCTTGGAAGGACTCAATACGAGATTTATTTTCAAGTTTGGTATTTTCTCTGTTTCATCAGCAATTCTGAGCTTTCCTTGGCTGAAGAGTAAAGTTATTCTAACTTATTCCAAGTAACTTAACTGTAAATAAAACTTTTATTTTTTTTTTTGAGACAGGCAGCTGTTCTATCCAAGGATCTATGAGTCATGCTCTGTCATACCAAGTGTGGTTTAAAGTTTGAACAATCTCTCTCAGTGATCCAGCAGGTGAAGCCTTTGCAGCTGTGCCTACTCCTGTATGGACTGCAGCCAACGCAGTGAGCAAATTCTACAAACTATTCGGTAGCAAAATGTTGTCATGTATTTGGAGGTTTGAATAGAAATTTCCATTGCAGAATCTCATCCCTTAACTGCTATTCAAAGAAGGACACCACACATACAGAAGGCAATCATTATTTAATATTTGACAGATAAAGTTCTGCATCCTATGTGTCTGGTGAGATATGAGTTCCTCTGCTATTCTCCCATATTGTTTTCCTTCTGCAGTCTCCAAGGAAGCTCAGTGCTTTGGTTCTGAGACTGTATGCCGAAATATTGACAGCTGTTTCAGAGCAAGAGCTCAATCTTTCTTGCACAAACCTACAGCTCTCCCAGCAGGGCAAAATTCACTGGATTCAGGGCAGTAATAGCTATCTAGACCAGTCACCTCCCATCTTCCTGCACAACTTCTTCAAAGTTTGTTTTTCTCTCAACACTAAGGAGAAGGTGACATTTTGATAACAAGTTCTGCTGGTTTCAGCTAACTTGCCTCATCTATAGTTCATATTTGCATTATTCAGGTGCTTGTTTCTAGTATCTAACAGAAACACATTGAAAGGACAACTCCCCAGATGTACAGTGATATGTGGTACAGAAATCCAACAGTATATGCTATACAGCATTTTCATGTCTCTGCTCCCAGTACAGAAGAAGGGAGTAAACAGAAAGGAACAAAATATGGCCCAGGAAGAACTGAAAGACCAGCAATAAATCATATTTCTTCAGTGTGACAAAGGTGACATAAAAATAGCTGTGCCAGATGCCCAGATTTAAAATACCTTCAATTACCTAAATCTGATGGTTTTGGTTTTTTTTGAAAGTCCTCAACAAGAATATGTTGGGCTACACCAAAAGCTGGAAACCAGGCTACATTGCAAGATGTACTAGGCAGAAACACTTTTTATGAAGAAGCAAGGAAGATGCCTGCTCTTTATTTCATACTAACAATTGGATCTACCCTCAGTATCCATGTTATTTCATAAATAAATCTATCTGGTTATATTAAAGTGAGAAAAGAAAGCCCTGTAAATCTACCTCTTATGAACTCCAGTAAGATTACTCCTTGAGCATTCTTTTCATCTCCTAGAATTGTACATAAACTACCGCCTGTATACCTGCATTCTCAGGCTTTATTTTATACATGAACAGACGTCTAAAAATACCTTATAAAACAAAGCAAATTCATTTACAGATTTCCTTTGGGTAGCATAAAGCTCTCTGTAAAAGCTGACAGATCTTCACATTGTGCTGAACTATGTGATACTACAGCACTTCTGTGAATAACAGTCTGCAGACTGTGGCACATGCTCCAACAACAAATTATTGTTTCTGGGATTTGTACATATTTTATGGTTGATAAGCAAATTTCACTGAAACATTTAGGTTTCAGAGCAACACAGAAAGCTACTTAAAAATAATCTGATCATGAAATAAAACTGAAGGGACATGAGTGATTAAAAAAACCCACAACATTTAAAAGAAAATCTCAACGGGGATAAGTAATAAAATTTTAAACCTTTCATCATGTAAAGACATATGTCCTGAACCATGCCTGCTTAGTTTCTCCAAGACCCTTTTGTGAGGCATCTTGTCTTCCAGAAATCAAGGCAGCCTGTTAAAATAGATTATTCTCACCCACAGGACTTGAAACCTTCAGAGAATTCTTTTTTCTTTTCCTCTACAAAAGCTGTCTTGACTTTTATTTCATCTATCACCCTCACCCAAATCTTACATTCTACTTCTAGTCATATGCCTAAACAGACACTGGGTTTCTAAGTCAGTAGTTCTCTGGTCTCCCGTGGAGCTCTCAAAAATTGGTATCACAGTTGTCTCCCCTTGTCCTGAGCTACCAGCACAACTCTGGGTGACAGACTCCATATGAGAGGTGGCTGCTGGATCCCAGAAACCTGAGGTTTTTGAGCTTTCTGACACTGACCCCCTGGAGAGCACAGCTTTTGATCTGAGGCCTTGGAGAAGGCTTCTAAATGTGAGTGATGGAGTTAAAGTCACGGGTGTGTAGTTAAACAGAAGTGTGTGCTTTCACATGGTGAAGAGTTTTAAATTTGAAGATTTTATAATGTGGTAATAGGTATGGGACAAGATGGAGGATTTTGGGTGGTGTCTCTTTTTGGTGTTCTTCCTTCTTCTTCACGATTTCAGGTAGTAGTTTCTGGTAGGACAATTAGTGCTGCACTAAGGGTCACGGGAATTTGGTTGTCAGTTCAAAAATATAAATAATATAGGTTAATTCTCTATTGGACTGTTCAGCTTTAAGGGACCTTGTACCTAGCTAGATTCATCTCCATTTTACTCACTTCTAGCTGGTGGCCAGGAGTGCTGCTGAATTCTCTGTACTTTAGATAAGATTTAATAAATGACCAAGCCCGAGCACGAGAAAATTCGTCTCTTTTTTTTTTTAATCCTGACTCTGAGTGAAGACAGAAGAAACTTCAGACAAACCACTACTAAGTGGTGCAAAAACACCACCCCGTTACAGGTGGCAGCAGCATTTCAGTTGTTTCATTCCTGAGCTTCTTTAGGTCTCTCTGCTGAATACATAGACATGAGGATTTGTTACCACTTATTTAATCTATCTATCTATTCCTTGACCTCTCCTCCTCATGCTTCACCTTGAGGTAACTGTTGCAATTAGTCTTCCATAAGTGTAGAAAATCCCTTTCCTTAACAAAGGAAATGAGCACGGAAGCATTAAAAAAGGTATTCAGTACATTTACTATGAGGAATCACATGGCATAATTCTGAATATTAGCTTACTCTGAAAAAGATAAATCAGGTAATTTCTGCACAGATAAAAAAATACTTAGTGTTTCTTTCTAGTAATTGTTAAACTTACAGTAAAATTTGTCTTCTCAATGCTAATTTAATTTTCCAAAAAGATAATTTAAAAAAAAAATTGTTAGTATCTCCTTTCAACTAAGCAAAATTTCAGATGTTTTGTACTTACTTAAAATTACTCTATTACCAATTTGCACACATGTTAACGAAGTATTAGACATTAGGAGTGGATTGAATTGAATTAATGCCTTTCTATTATTTGTTTGTTGTTTTTTTTTTTTTTTTTAAGCTGGCCTAGAACGTACTAAATTAATACTTTGTTTTCAGTGGTGGAGGGAAAGTAGCTTTCTTAGGATTGATTTTTAACATTATAATAAATTTCAAAGGAAACAAAGCAGGAATGCTACACAACACTGTCATCCTTTAAAACATTTACTATTTCTTTTTATATGTATTCCTTATCAACGGGGACTTGAAAGCACCCAAGATGACTTACAAAAGTTACATACAAGAGTAGATAACTTTAGTGTTTTTAAGGCATGACTACAGACAGTTTTCTGAGTGAGTGTCTAACTATTTCTCCTATTTGTACTATATACAACTAAGTAGTGTATACCAACTTACAAGTTCAAAGGGCACAGATATGACAGAATGTCTCAAATTTGTATTTTTCCAAATTTTAAAGCTGTGACTCACATAATAAAACTAAAATTAAATCAAAAAATCAAAACACAAAATTAAAAAAAATTCCTACCATGTCATCTTTTCATTCTGATGTAATTAATTATAAAAATACTCTCTTTTTATATCTATGTATCTATTTATGAAAAAAAATCTGTTCATTTCAATAATGCACTGTATTCCAACAATGGATGTTTCATATTCAAAATATAAGTTATCCTCCATCATTTAAGGTCAGATTGGATGAGGCTCTGAGCAACCTTGTCTGATGGAAGGCATCCTTGCCTGTGTCAGGGGACTTGGAAATATAAGATCTTTAAAGTCCCTTCAAATCAAACCATTGTTTGAAAAAAGGAATTAACACCACAGCTCTACAGCTAAAAGACTCAAATCTTTCTTTTGTTAATAAAGAAAATTTGCCAGCAAATTCTCCTGCACAGATATTGCCCCGCATAGGGATATCAGACACAAGACAAGATAGGAACACGTGGCAATGAGGATACAATGGCAACACTGCACCAGATATAATTACCACAAAGTGCTGCGTCCAGAGGGGTTACAGCCATCCCTGCAGGGCTCTTTGTTAATCTGCTCAAGAGCACATCTTTCACTGAAGGGTAAACAACCCTGCATCGCTGTTAACACAGTTAGTGGCTCAGAAGAAGCTCTCACTGCACCTACCCTGCAGCTGATGCCAGAATGTTCCCAATACCAAACCTATCTCACAAAATAAAAACCTCTTTAGAGCGTATTTTAATTTTTTTTTTAATACGTGGCTTTCTAGACTAACAAACCAATTCATTCAGTACAGTCAGGATAATCAGTCACATGACCAACTCAAGCACATATTTCCATGGAATGAAAAACTTGCATCATATCATATCATATATCATATCATATCATATCAATCATATAATACCTCAATCTTAACATATCAGTTTTATTTCCCTCCCTGCTTCTTAAAAACGTTTCTTATTACCTACCCATGCAAACAGGTTGACATTCCAGCATCATTTAAGAAAAGCCACCCTGCTGCAGTACTGCAAGTGAGTTTGTGCATTTCTTGTCAACTAAAGCTAAACTTTTCAGTTACATTACCCTATGTTTTTTCCTCTGAGTGAAAATGTGTTTCATTACAGATACTTTCCCAGTTGTTGTGATATTTTTAAGGTGAAGAGTTTTAGAGCTTTAATTTATGAAAGACAGTTTAAGATATTATGCCTGGAAAGGGAGAAAGTGAGTCAGTAAAATGGCAACAATGGTGTGTAGAGTCTATACTTATGATCAAGAAAAGACAGAGAAGTTTTGCAATGGTTCTCCCTTTGAATCCAGCAGCAGTACAGCTTTTCCCTAAAAAATGTAATATACTAGACAAAGTCAGTGACTGAACCATATACTGATCTTGTACTGAATTTTTCATGAGTATTAAAAAACCCAAAATTTCTTAAGAACTCCACAGTAAATCTCCTTCCCAGAAAAGGCAGTGCTAGAATGCCCTTTGAAGCAGGCTCATGAGGACAAAGATGCTGTAAAAATGAGTACCAGTGGGTAATTGGGGGAACTCTGGTCATGTCCTTTCATGTACTAAATATTTGGCCCATCCTATACAGAGCAAAGATGCTCAGCAACAGCCTTTCCAGATCTGAAACCACAGACTAAAAAGGTTTTGAAGTCTGCTGAGTGCAAATATTATGTTCTTTTCCTCTTTGACCCTGAACCACAGCTTTTAGTTCAGATTTAAAGAGGGGTTTCTGAAAGTCTCAATTATTTTCAGTGTGGATTGCATATCTTCATTTTAAAAATCTGAGAAGCATCGCTGAACTGGATCAATTAATGATTAACCTGAAACTTTCTGGAACAAGGTTTGAGGGATCCACTATAATGCTCTGTCAGGATCAGTTATCTTCAGGAGATTTGGGGACACCTTAGGAGGATAAAAATTCTTTGGTGTATGCTGAATGCTGTTAGGGCTTTTTAACAGTGATGCCAGTGAGCAGGACTACATTTTACTGTGATTTTGGGGGTTAAAAGGGTATTGAATCTCCTCTGAAAACCTGCAATGTACTCTCAGTAGTGGTGTACATTGTGGCCAGTCCTTGAGCTCCCTCCATCCCAAGTTCAAGACAGGTTGACCATATTTTTCATGGCTCTCCACAGTCCACAGTTTAACTGTCTAGTTGTCCTGCCACATGGATTACGTAAGATCCCAAAAGGGCTGAAATCCTTCTCTATTTCCATAGCATGGAATTTTTTTACCTTGTTACTGCAGTTCTGAGTACTTAATTTACTCCTACTGGCATAGAAAATAATAGGATGCTTTTTCTGGAAATCACCACAAATTCTCACTATGACTAACAGACATTTATCACGTGGCTTCTACATTTTCATCATAATGTAGAAAAGTCTCTCTTTTTCTCAAAATGGATAATTGTTTTCTTATACATATTCGTACAACATAATTTTTTTTTTTAATCAAACTCTCCACAAGCATCAAGCTGACTTGATTTTTTTTTTTAATAGTATGTCCCAGACTGTATGGAATAAATTTTGCAGATTTTACAACTGCCTGCATTTTACAGCATCCCAAAAATGCGTGGCTCTATTTAACTGTCATCAGAGTTTCCTGAGAATCACCTACTGCATCCATGTTTGCTTTACAGGCATATTATACTACAGTTCTGCCACTTCCTTTTCAGTGCATCATCATCATACTTATCAACCAATTCACCTTCAGACAGTCATATCTTTAAAATGCTAATGTATTCCATGCTGTGCAACAATGTGCTTCTGTCTTTTAACTGGCTAGATGAAAATTTTAACTGAATGGAAAAAATTAGGAAGAAACTGTGGTGCAGTGATTTATGCGAGTAAGTTATAGTACATCTATTTATAGCATAACACAGCTTTTTAATGACAGTCTGTTGGCATAATTAAGAATCCTTGCACAGAGTTGAACAAAAACATAACAACAACAATAATACTTAATTGCATTTTATATGCAAAAATCAATGGGGCTTCAGCTAAGAGCAATATGTTATTCATATGCTACTGATTCTAAATTGGGTTGTGACATACTGTTTGTTCCTCAAACTCATTGAAGATGCACACATTAATTTACAAGAACTCCAGAAAGTGCATATGGGAAAAATGAGGCCTACAGCTTACACAAAATGAGGAAAACGGAGAGAAACTTTATCACAGAACAAACACAAGATAAGCAATCAACTCTCATTAGGAAGGCATATATTAATAAAGTAACAAATAATTACATATGAAAGAAAGGTTTAACCTAAAAAGCTGGTACAAAAGAAAACTAAAAGCTTGTGATTTTGATTACATCATCTTGTTAGAACAATGAAAACCTCAAAAATCCTTGGACAGATTTGCAAAGTATTTGCATGTCACAGTAACAGCATCAGGCACACTAACTCCTGCCTTCTATTTTTATAACTCCTCTAAAAAACTGAACATATTTTTTCCCCTATGTTGCCAGAAAACAACTGTTCCTTCTTACTTTGTGGTGTCTGTGGAAGAATGCATTTTAAAATAATCTGGAAGAATAACTTAAAATGCAGAAAGACTACTGGTGCAATTTTTAATTTTTTTTTTTAAATATGGAGAGAAAATATAAATTTAAAATTCCATTCTTCACAGACAGACTTTGCCCAGCAATCTCTATACTACACAACCAGTGATGAGGAGTTACTCCCCTGGAGTAAACCTCTTTACTGTAGCTGTGCTTTTAAAGAGTTTTTCTCCAGTGTGGAGAGTGTTACAGCTGCACATAATCCCTGTGAGCACTAGGCCTTTTTCTTAATTACGTAAGAAAAGACGTGCAGCCTCAGTTGTTGCAGCATTATCAGCCCTGGGCTGCCTGAGGGTTCCCTTCAATGCTGTAAAGGGTGTTATTAAAGGTATCTGTGACAGACTGACTCACAAACAAAACCAGATGTGACCTATAAAGCAAAAGGAATTTAACAAGGCCTATTTATAACATTATTTTCCCTCAGTCGTCTCACATTTGAAAGATCACAGTAGCCAAAATAGTTCAGAATTGGGAAGGAAGGCAGGTGTCAGGGTCTACTCTGGCTAGAGCATTTCTAAAGGATCAAATACACATAACTGGAGAAAGGCACCCTTCCAAACCTGACATTCCTTTCAAATATTAGGAATAGAGAAGAGCATGAAATTATTAAAAAACATGAAAAACAAAGTTCTGGAGAAACAACTTTCTCTGAGCAACAGAAAGGATTTTTGTTCTCAAGCAGTTTAACAGAGAGCTGGCAGGGCCAAAGGAAGACTGAAATATACTGCAGAAAGACTCATAAAAAAGATATATAACTTTACATTCCTACCAAAAAGGGGCGATTGGGAAGATCCAAAACTATTGATTCTGGGGTACAAATCAAAGAAGTTGATACAAATTAATGTTGGAGTAGAACAGGTTTTAGAGCAAAGTGACAAAATTAACAGGAAAAATTATCAGGGCCATTTTCTTTTCTGATGATACAAAGTTATTTGTAATAACCAGGAGAAAGATGGGTCTGTGAATAGCTGAAGAAAGGTCTCAGAGCCGTGGTTTCACAAGACAGGCAATACCATGCACGAACAGCTGTCCCCAGCAGCTCCCTTGCAGGCAGCCCCTCCTGCAGCTGTGATGGTCCCCATGCCCCTTCTGTGAGACCCCTGCTCCCATCGGGCAGGGGTGGCAAGCTGAGGACCTGCAGAGGTGGCCCCTGGGGAAAGAGGTCAGTAGCTCTGGCACAGAGCCACTGCAGAACTCAGCTGAGTCCATCAGCCAAGCTGGTGGTACCTCCAGGGAAATGTGTGTGAAAAAGGGCAGGAAAAGCCAGCAGAGAGAGGAGGAAACAAAAGGAGTGAGATCCAGCAGAGGGAACACCAAGATCAGCAGAGGAGGAAAAGCTCCATTCTGGAGCAGACATCCACACTGCAGCCCTTGGAGAACAATGCCAGACCACATGGATATGCCTGATGAAAGTGCAGCCAGTGGAGGGCCATCCCTGGAGCAGAGGAAAACCCCGAGGAGGAAACAGCAGCAGCAGCAGAGAGGAACTCCTATATACTGACCAGTCTTTATTCCCCTCCGTGGTGCTTGAACAGGGTAAGGGAGCTGGGAGTGAAGGAGAGAATTTGAGCCTGGGAAAGGTGGGAGGAAAGATGTGGCTTTATTATCTGTCTCTTTTGCTTCAACTAGCCAAAACTATGTTATTGACAGGAGATTAAATCTGTTTTTTCCCTAGTGGTAATTGGTAAATGATTTCTCTGTCTGGATCTATAAGCTTTTCCATTCCTGTTTTTTTTCCCCCTATTTTCTCCCCTTTTCCTGCTGGGGCTGGGGAGCAGTGATGAGTAGCTCAGTAGATGTTTGGCTGTGGCTAAACCACCTCAATATTACACTTTTCCTTAAATAAGACAGGAAACTTCCTATTCAATGTTGAAAAAAAGGTTGGGATTGTTAGTCACCATTAGAGCCTGAAAATTTACTATTCTATGTAAAGTCATCAGTACAGTAATTTTCCATTATCTGAAAGCAGAAAATTAAAAAAGGCTACACAAATTTAGTACTGTGTTACTGCTTGAGCAGTCACATTTGATGACCCATAATGAGAAATCTGGTAACTACTGATCTTGAAAAATCCAATGAAAGTAGCAAGAAAGAAGAAACTTTAAAACAGGCACACAGTAATCTGAGCCTTAGACTATCTGAGACTGACTTAAGCAGTCATGAAATAAAACTATGCAGTCAATAACTAAAACAGCCAAATGGAAATTATTTTTCACACCTTATGCTGTTGAGTTGAAAAAGTGTGCCATGGGATTTGAGGATATCAAAATTGGTTAAATGCAACATCAGTTTTGGTTCATTAAGTAACTGGGTCACACATTTTCTTGCACTCAGATACATCACTGGGGAATCATACGCCTAAGATTGTCTATTCCACTTTTTCATAGGCATATACTTTTGTTTTGGTTTTCTTCCCCCTGTTTTAACCATGCAGGGATGTTCACAGACAACATTCAGCAATAAATCAAGGCTTACTTACAGGACTTCTATGATTAGCTTAAAGAACTGAGAAGAAACTTAGCTTAAAATTTTTCCCCTAGTAAGCTTATGCCTGCTGTAGCATGACCCACAGCACACCATGGCCCATAACATTTACCCAGCCCATATCTATGTGAATGGAACCTCCTGCTGTTGTTAAATTTGCCATAGATAAAGATATTCTCATGTCTCCTCTCTCTCATATTTCATGAGCAGTTCCTCATACTCAAGGAGAGGCTGTGAATATTCAGTAGTTGGGACCTTTTTTTTTGCATTTTAGTGTTTTCAAAATAGATTATTCTTCTTTATGCAGAATATCTAGGGAGGAGTAGCAGGCAGGTCATTGTACATTTTCGAGGTCTTTATTGAACGGCCATTTAAAAAAGATGGTGTGTGGGGATAAGGATGCTGAATACATCTTGAACAGCACCTGCATATCAGAGATTCACAAGTATTTAAAAGCACTAGTCTGATTAATCACACAAAATAAATACAGTAGTAGGAGTCAAACTTCTATTTTTTTCAAAGAGTAAACCAGTGAAAGTTTTCATAGGGCAAAAGGTCCCTGTGAAATTGTACAGGAAATAAAATGTACTTTGAAAGAAGAAATATTCATGAGGAACATAATATCTGTCCCAAGAGATGAAAGGAAGCATGGAAGAAGACACCTATTTACTGGCAGAGAGAGACATGAAAGAAGGAAATTGAATTATATTTAAGAGTATAAAATTCGTTTTGAGATTTTTTTAACAAGAACATCTGAGAACCACTAAGGATGCACAAATGCCTATGACAGGAAAAGGAATGCTCCTACATGAAGTTATTTACAGGATGGTTTGGGGTACTCAAAGTGATGAATTTGGAAAAAGTCAGGTGCAATTCTTTGCTCCAACAGATTTCATTATTTCATGTAAAATAGAAAATCCAATGCACTGGATATAAATAAAAGTACAGGAGAAAAGCAACAGTAACTTTATTAAAATACAGAGCAGCCACAAGTGCACGATAGCTGGAAGCAGAAGACTCTTACATAGTCGACAGAACAAGACTATGAAAGAGCCTTCAAACACAACCAGTTGCAAAAAGAAAACACTATATGGTGTTAAGGAGGAATCTAAACATATTTTCTTGCAATTCCAGGGTACAAGATTTGAGGGATCTTGCAGGCTTCCCAGTAATTGACTAAAGGGCACCAGTATTGCCCTATTGATTTTTTCTTAGATCAGTTTAATATCATCAACAGACAGCTGAATTATATTAATAATATTTAAAATATGAAACCATTTTAAATTGCAGTTGTTCGAAGCACCAGAGGCAATTTTCTTTTTCTCACTTTAGAGGGAAAAAGATTAATGCATATTTATATTAGATTTTGGTTAGAGCAAATAAGCAAAAATCACTTCTCTATTTCAATTAAGTGCATGGTGGCTTATGCAACTACACTCTAAAAGCAGGAAAACTGCTATAAAAGAGTGGCCAAAGAGAAATTAAACCATGAAGACAGTTCCAGTCCAGCACTGGTAGACAATGGAACTGATTTAATTAGGGATTCTATCCAGTAATTTGATTTTTAAGCAAAGTTTTGGAAATACAAAGGTGAAAGGACAATAGCACATTATATTCCAAGGTCCTCTGAAATGTTAAATTGTACTTGAAAAAAAACATAATGCTGCCAAAGTATTTAGCATTACAGAAAATCACCTGGACCAGCTGGAGAAAGTTAGACAATACAAAATATCAGAGGCTAAGAAAACATGTCCTACAAGCCACAGTAGAGGAAACTGGGCTTGTTTGCCTGCCTTTAGCACTTACTTTATCACTTCAGCAATAAATGGGGGCAATAGCCTTTGGGTGCACATAAGGTTCTAATAAAGAGGAAAGGAATGAACTTTATTGCTATCCAATGCAATTCACAGACCTAGATTGAATTGTGGCTTATTAAATTGGACAAAGGGAAAAATATTCCCCAAAGATAAAAGCAGAAAGGAACATGTAATCTAGGAAAGGTATAGAAGGTCCAGATTTTGTAGAGACAGCTAAGACAGACAGACACCTGCTGAGGATGTTTCAAGTACTGTGGGTCCCACCCAGTATGCTGGGTCTCCAAGCAAGGAGAAAGATGAAGTCACCTCTTCATAGTTGAGACTTATCTTTCTGTATTGTACAAAAAACATTCTGAAGTAGGAATAAAGCCTTCTATGAATTGTATTTTGAAAACAGATCCAGTAGGGCCTATTCTACACTTCCAATTCTTCTCATGAAAATTCTTTGCACATTTCAGTTAGACACAAATTTTAAAAGGAACCAATTAAGTTCACAAAATAGGTTTTAGTAGATGCAAAACGGGTGAATGTAAAAGTTGTAAATAGTTAAGCCTGTGGACTCTTGCATTCTCTCTCACTTCCCTTTTTCCTTTTTATTTCTTTTTGAATCTCTGCCATTTGAAAACACATTAAAACTGGAGGAGGAGGCCGGAAAGAATTCATTAGTGGCTCTGGTAAGGATTTAGGAAGCAAGTGTCAGGTTTCAGTGAAATAAAGAAATACAGGGAGAGGAAGTTTACTGTCACCACTACTGCATTTTTAAAAAGCTAAGTTTACATCAAGATGTCAAATTTGCTTTCACCTACAATAATGCACAAAGCTTCATTTCAACTAGAACTACCTCGAGAACCAATGCAGCTGTAATTCTTGGGTTTGTTTCCCTAAATGCGGCAATCAGACTTTTTTTTTTCTTTTTTTTTTTTTTTTTAACAAGAGGACATTTGTCAACGATAATGAATGTTCATGTGATAATTTAGATTTATACAAACATATGATTTAGTGTTACACAACATTCTGGTTTAAAAATTAGCACAGTAGCACAGATTGAATGGCTTGCAATCGAACTTCCTGGCAGATTTCTAAATGCAATTTACTGAGAAACACATTTTTATGTTGAGTGTTTTGTGCAGCAAGCTTGAGACATCACAAGTTTCCAGAAAGCTACTTGATAATCTGGAAGAACAAGTAAATGTAAAGCTTTTAACAAAAACCCTATTTGCCTCAACATCCCCACAGGCTGAGAGCTGCTGTGCACAGCCAAGCTGCAGGTGTGATTATGCCCATGCATCTGGGGCTGGACAGGCACCTTGCAGCTCAAAGACTAACAGGAGCACCATGCCCAGAGCACCTCCCCTTCCACCCCATATAAATTCAAGTCCCTCTCAGTCTGAGAGACCTTTAGAAAGCTAAAATATAATAAAACATGAAACATGGCTCTAAGAGTCAGCAAGGCACACAGGCTGTGAGCACCTTTGAGGGCAACACAGTTCAAGGACCTCTGCTTATTATTAAGTGGTGTTTCTTTCTCATTTCCTTAAGCATCCACATGTACAATTCTTACCAAAACCTCAAAGAGAAATGGGATTGCCTGAAGAGAAGTCTGGTGACCTATGGGAAAAGTTTAATTTTTCTAACACTAACTTGGAGCACAAACAGGTCAATCCAACGACCACTTCAAATGGAAGGAATGGGTTTTTCTTCAAAAATTCAAATCTGTGGGTTGGGGTCCAGACTGAAAAGTTAGAAGGCATTGACATGACTGCAGTGCAGCTGCAATGCATCTCAGGGGGGAAACAAGGATAACAGCCTCAGCAAAAAGCAGCTCCTAAGGGAAGGAGTCAGGAGACTGTACTCTAAGTTCTCACAGCTTTCATAGCAGGTCTTAGAAGGAAGTTGGTCTTGAACACAACCATCTGAGCTCCTAGAAGGTAGCTGAGGGGGCTACTATACTTGACATCTGCTACTTGGTACGTGTTTTTGGTTGAAAGCACCTGGAAATAGTATATTTTGCAGAGTTGTATTTTCTCCTAATGATGTATCCTACAGTATGAAGCCTTTCAGATCCAGGAAATCGCTAAAGGGAGGTAAGGATTTGGAGTGAAGAGGAAATAAAGAGAATATTACAAAAGGAGAAAGGTAACTGATTTACAATGTGAAAAGAGCTGGAAGAAATATCTAACTAGGCCATAGACAAGGACATTAACTTCTAGAAAAGTCCCAATTTAACCAGATTCCCAAGAAGATCTTAAAGACAGTGACCACAACTTTCCATTGTAACCTGAGCACAGTAAAGCAAGGGGGAAGAACACAGTTACACACAGGATTCAAATGTTTCCAACTTAAGTTGTTTAGTGTGTGTGAACTGCCAGTGTGAATATTCATGTGAACAATCATTTAAAGAACAAAATGTATTAGGGGTATAAGAAGATATTTAGAAATTATATAATTGTTAACAAGGTTAGAAAAATACATAACGTTTTGTGAGCAGCACTACACAAGGTATTTAAAACACCCAGAGAAAATGAATTCAGAATTAAAACTTCTATTTACAATAGGAAGCATTTGTGTTGGAAAGCAGCAGTTCTGGAAAAAATAGAGAGTTCATGGTACTTAACCCAATGAGCAGGATCTCCCAGCATGATGCTGCTGCTAACAAGGCCAATGTGTCCCAGAGACTTATAAGAAGACTTTTTACAGTTCTTTATCTCCTTAGCTGAACATAAATGACAACAGTGTGCTCAGATATACTTTCTATAAAAATTATACAAGAAATCATGAATGATTAAAAGGTCACACAAATGAACAAATGCCTAGACAATCCTCATTGAAGAGAACCCTTTAAGATGTTTAAGTCATTTACAATATTATGAAAATAATTATGACATGCCTGAGCAATTCTGTACATAAAAAACCAAACAAACGAACAAACAAGAAAAACAAAAAATCAAAAAACAAAAAACCAGGCCTCTAAATTACCAAAATCTGTGTGATCTATGTGTATTTTCTGTAGGCACAATATCCTGCAATCCTTATCCGTAGAGAATAATGTTTAATGTGGAGATCTGAAAAAGACATAGCAAGGTTAGGAAGGACAAAGGGATCTAGTTGGACTTAAATAACTTTTATTTGGAAATAAAATGGCAATTTAAAAATGAGGCAATTAATTATGAGAATAATGAGCAATTGAAAACTTTGGACTCATTGTCAAAAGACATTCTCTTTCTAAAAAGAATGACTTTTCAGCTATTAATTTTAGCTTTTGTAATGTGGCTGACAAAATTGCAGGTGCCATGACAAAAGTTAACATTTGCCTGCCAGCTATGTCTTTCTTTCAAATTATCAGGATATCTATGAAAATGTGGTACTTAGTATCTGCTTAAACTGCACATTTTCCCCATAAAGCAAAGCAGCATGACTCATCAGTTTATCTGAGTATGTTAGATGTAATAAATTACTGCAGATCAACACACAGAGAAGCAGCTGAAATCTCATCTAGTTCACTGCAAAATGGTAAATGACCTTTTCTCACAATGAAGTCCTGAGGTAGGAAAAAAAGATTACATGCAAGAACTGGAGTGCCTCTATTGATCTGTGAAGTAGATACTGGCACAAGGCATTTGCTAAGCCATTAATTTCAGAATTGTGGAAAATATGAGTGTCTTCATGTAGGTAAGTAGACTTCCAACATTGGTATCTCTTCCCCTTACAGTGAAACGTACATTCTCTGGGGTGAAAGGCACATTCTGTAACATTTCAAAACATGACAAAGCCTTATTTCTACATAAGAAGTCTCTCATAGCTCCCATAAACAATTTAGCAGAGAAAAACTAGAAAAATAATGGTTAGGAAAAGTGGTCATCTGTCAGTAGTGTTTTGCTATGAATTTCAAGGTAATTTCCCAGACCCCTGAAAAAGCACTGAAAGGGAAGTATCCCACACTTGCTGGACCTCTGGAGTTTTCCACAGTAGTAAACTGCAAAGCTGCCAACCACCCTCCTCCCTGCTCCATCCCTACAGGGCAGAAGCTCCTAAGCATCTTTTTAAGTAGTAAAGTATTATGACAGAATAACTCCAGGGATATAAGCAAGATGCAATTTGCTAATGTAGTACATGATCCCTGTGCAGGCAAGGAACTCAATACCTTTTCTAACTTACAAAAGCCAGGCGTACATGAAGCCTCTTCTGTACCTTTCAACCCTACTTTAATTACAGCTTTTTGATCTACAGGTCTTGATTATGACATAAAACTTGCAATCAAAGTTTCAGAGTCATACTAAATATTGAGCCTCGGGGAAAATTAATTGCAGACTCCTGTTATTGTAATATAATCGTGACTATTTAGTCTATTCCAAATTCTTCAGTGACTGGACAACCTGAACATAATGAAGTAAAAATGAGTTACTTCATTTGATTTACATTTGATTTGATTTTCAAATCTCTCAACTTTTCTTAACAAACACATATTCCTCTTTCAAAATTACTGCTATTCTCATCAATAATTGGGAGCAAAAATACCTACATTATTCCTGACATTTCTGCAAGCAGAGTCAGTATGAGAAACTTGGAAAAAAATTCAGTAGCACCTGATAGGATTTTTTGTTGATTCAAAAAATATTCATTTGCAATTATAGGACTTGATTCAAAGTGAAATTTACATTTTCATTTCTTTCTGTCTGAAATCATAGTATTCCTGTATGTCATAGCACTCTGTTATAGGAAAGATATTAAAGAAAACGAGAGACTCACTGAAAAATTCAGGTTGGAAGTGACCTCTTGAGATCCGTAATCCCGTATCTTGTTCCAAACATGGCTAATTTCAAAATTAGATGAAGTTGCTCAGGGCTTTTGTAGCCCATAAAATACAATTTTACCATAACTTCACAAGCTCTGTTTTCAACACTGGGTCTCCAGACATCCATCTCTGAGCTTGCTTTGTCTGATTTTCAGTTGTGGCAGCAGTTGTCTGGTGGCCACACGCCTGTGGCCTCTCCACACTGGCTCAGCTCTGGGACTACCTAAGGCCTGACACTGGGACAAATAATCCCTCTGGGGTAACAGGACTGGGGAACAGCAGTGTACAGCCTTAACTGGAATAAAACTGAAGAGGAAGCGGGTTCAAACCACCAATATTTTCATCTTCCTAGTGAACTTGAGACATCTTGCTGTGAAACCCCTGCTTTCTGCTTTAGTAACACCGATAGCATTCATTTCAGGATCCAGAGGGACACGTGAAGCATAATACACAAAATCTTGTTTATGGACGAAAAGTAAACAAACCTGATAATGTACACACATAGATACATGCATCTAAACCTAAGAATTTATTGTTAGTTTACATTTCTTTTTAGCATAACTGAAATCTTAACAGTCTAATTCAAGAATCAGTATTACTCCTGCTCTAATTGTTAGAAAAAAAAAGTAAATAAAAAAAATTTAAAAAACTCCCTTCCATATTAACAAAGGAATAGTAGTAATAATATGGTTTAAATTGTTATGCATAAACTTCTTAGTTTACAACCCTTTTTCTGGTAAAAAAGGTCTCATGCTTTAACTGTTCCTGTGGGTCCTAATGTGGATGAGTTTCAGCCTGGCAGTGGTGGTGAAAGGCTTCCAGTGAGTCATCAGCATCTGAAGCCCTTTATGAGGAGGAAAATGATGCTGAACTTGATGCTGATGCCTACTTCTTCCTCAGTGTAGGATGTCTTTGCTGTAATTTTAGATATCTGATAACACACATTTGTACCTTGCTCTTTTCTTTGGTGGTCTAAAAGTCTAAGCTCTTGTTCTTTGTTCCCCCTAAAAACACTTGTGTCCAGGTCCAGGTCTGTATTTCTTCAAATGGCCAATGGTGACTGGTCACTTATAGATCTTATAGATCTCTGTAGTTATGGATCTGGAGTCTCCTGTACCATGCCTGTGTACCATCTCCAATCATCACATGCATGTATTACTCCCCTCTGCATTCTGTGTGTTCATTTCTTAATGAACTATCGTGTCAGGTCTGCAATTTTCCACCTTATGTTACAGTTGTAAATATCTCATTCTTCACAGAGTAATTGTTCATTACTATTATTCATATATCTATGCTTGTGCTGTGCCATAAGAAAGTAAAATTAATTATTTTGTCATTAGAAATACTGCTGTTACAGTTAACTCAAGTAAAAAAAAAGCCCCAGGAAGTAAAACCTTGCAAACTCAGTACAAAGCCCATGGCAATGGCAGTACTGTACTTTGGGGCTATGGGTTACAGAAGACTGAGGGTAATATCGAGGAAAAAGGGGGATATACTTGAATATTTTTTGCATAACATTTTTAGCTATATTTATGCATTTTTGTGTAAATTAATGTGGACTGTGACTGTTATTATTATTGTAACTAAAATATATTTTTTGTATTTTCATTAAATTTTTAAGACTTTAGCCTAATGAGATTCTAAACTCTATATTTATCATGTGTTCTCTTTTGCCCACAAGAATTGAAGCCTAAGATCTGATACAGCTAGGACTTCAAAATCTCCCTGCTCACAGATTCCAGCATCTCACCAGGTAGCCTTTCCCAGCGTTTAACCCTTCTCTTGGGGAACAATCTTTTATCTCCTTCCAGCCAGGATTTATCCTGTCACAGCTCAAGCCTATTGCCTCTCATCCTTTCACTGTGTGCCTTTCAGAAAAATCTGACCACACCTTTTTTGTCAGCTCCTTTGGTACTAGGCAGATGTTAGTTGTCCTCTCCAAGTCTTTTCTTCTCCAGGCTAATTCTCCCCAGCTCTCATCTCTCATGGCCAGCAGCCCTAAGTACCCCTGTAACCCTGCAGTGAGCCCTCTCCATTTCCTATTTGCATATTCTATCCATCTTTCCCATGGCCCACCATGCAACATTCAACACTTCCTCAGAACAGGCTTTATTTCTAGTACTGACACATCAATTAAGAGGAAGGATGGGCACCACACGAGTGTAGGCACACAAACACTGCTGAAGTAAAAAATGGAGTCTAAAACTTAAAAGATTAACACTAGATTTTGTTCTTCCTGCTTACTAGCCTTGAAGATATGAGGAAACGGAAAATGAGGAAGCTCTTAGAAAAACTATTGTATATTCATGAAAATATTAGTAGCTTACCTTTTAAAATGCATTAATTAAACTTGCAGGAATCCACATTTCATATATTAGTTTCAAATAATGTATTTCAATGTTTCTGTTCTTTACTAACAGCCCTAAGCCTCATAAATATATGAGGCTTCTCTGTTTAGATTAATTTGAAAACAATTTTGAAATATTTCGGTTCCTTTAATGAATGGTATTGCTTCACCATGTTTCAGTGAAAAAATTAAAATCCCACTCAATGACTTGAAACCTCATTCATTTTCATCTGCTACCTGAGTGTTGTTTCTAAAACCATCATTAAACTGCCTCCTTCTCAAGACAGCATTTCAGAGCTCACTGAACACCAACACCTCATGAACACCTCCCTGCAATGTTGTAAGAACCTCTCAGTGTATATTCCCGTGTCTCACGATGCAAAGCCCCAGAAGAGAGAGAGAAGAGCAATTATTCTGCTGTCAGTGTTAAGATCTCGCACTCAGTGGTAGTGAGTCATTACCCCTACAAACTGTCAGCCAGACTTTTATCAGGGAGACAACATTATGAGAGGCTATTTTAAATATGTATCTTGGAATAAGGCTGCAAATTAAAAAGAGGTCAGAATAGTTCCACGTTTCTCTTTTATAAACACTGAAAAGACATAAAAGGTGCGTGAGAAACACCAAAGTGGGCTTTGAAAACACTGCTTTTTACCACAGGAGTTCAAATGTGGCCCATGCCCTGCTGGGAGGTGTCACCACTCACAGCTTCCCATCCCTTTGGGAGCAGCCAGCCTTTGCTATGCCCCAAGAGCAGAAACACACAGTGGTGTGGGTACAGCATGTCCAACCTGTGCCCCAGTATACACACACCCCTCTATTTCACCAGATTCTAATGTACATTGGTCTCACTTGAAAACAATGAATCTGGGGGTTCTCTTGAGTTCTTTGGCATAATTATTAAAGTGGTATTTTTATATACTTATGTACTGATCTATCAAAATGGTGTTTTCAAAAAGGCTATTCAAAGACACACAAAAGAAACTCCAATAAATGAAAAACAATAGTTGTCTACATTTGTATAAGCCTACTCTCAAATAATATAAAAGGAAATTCACAGAATAATTTGAAACATAAATTGTACATCTTTCAAAAACAATTACAAAATACATGATGTCCATGATCTGGAAAAATATGCAAATTTGACCTGGAGCCCTAATCATTTAGAAGCACACCCTATGCTCCGCACTTGTACAAAAGTAGCTTATGTAAAGTAAATTAAACTAAATTAAATTTTTTCCTGTTACAGAGATGTAGAATCAAGGGTCATGCTACAACCTTTTACAGGCAAATAAAGCCCTTGATCAAAACCAATGCTTTTAAAAATGCACCATGCTCCTACTGTTTCATTGTATTCCAGTTCTCTAAAAACAGTCACCAATATGACTGACTTGCTTCCTGAATACTAACAATGTGGATGATCTTTTGTATCTACTTGGCAAAACAAGCAGCATTGAAAGACAGACTAAAGTACATCCACTTCTGAACTAATGTCTGCAAACAAAGATGTGTGCTATTCCTGGAGAAAAAAAAATCCACCTTATAAAATGTATCCTCATTTTACCTTTTCACATTTAAGTATCTAATGTTCCTAAGTGGGATAATATGGAGGCACACATCTTCGTTTTTTGGTTGGAAAACCTTGACAGGAGATAAGGGATATATATTAAGGGGTTGAGGGGATAAAGGCCAAAGAAATCTATAGAAGAAGATCTGAAGATGTAATGAGTTCTTTTTTGAGCTCACTGGAGGTCAAAAAGATCACTAACTTCCACAGAATACTTGGCTTTTGTTCAATAAGACATTGACCCATCTGTTACTAATCCAGCCCTGCAACACACTACCTAGGCCTGGGAAGATATCGATTATACTAAAAGAACAACAACATTTATCAGTGAAAGGTGGTTTTTGCTTCTTTCCAGTAGGCTGCTGTGTTTTCAAAACAGAGGTACTACAAATGCCAAAGAGGAAGTATCTGTCACAGAATCCCTGCTAGTTTTGCTTCTCTTCACTGTCAGATTCTCAATCATTTCTGCAAGACCTTCAGAAGTGACAGTACAGCAAATTTATATTTATTTATTATTATTTATGTCTTTCCATAGAAACTAGTAACTTAGCAAAATAATGCACATTTGCAGAACATATCAGCTAGAACTATGTCTGCCCTAAGTACTGTCTTCTTACAAAAAGTGTCCCTTATTCCTTTGAATTCAGTGTCCAGTTAACGCAACCCTCCTGCTTCTTGTAGATAAATCAGTGTGTTTCCCATGCTTGGATGGAAAAGAAACCAGGACTAGAAACCCAGGCCCTTACAACTGAGCTCAAAGTCTACCCATTCCCTGAACACAGCTGTGGAGGCAGAGCTGCAAACACAAATGACTGCTCTTACAAACCTCTCCTGAAATAGCACCTTATGCAAATTTTGCATCTAATCATCAAAACTTGCTTTTACTTTAAACTTTTCTCCTTAAGATTACTTGAAATGTTTTCCAGCAACCTCAGCCAGTATGCAACCCAAATGCCCATCAGAATGAGGATAGCCCTCTGAACACATAACCTATTGAAGTCCTGGCGTGGACTTTCAATTTGCTTTTTCTAAGAAAAAAAGTGTTGGTGATGGAACTTGAAAACCTTAATTTAAAATTCTATAGGCATTTGTGAGATAGACATGACATTTAAGGTCAGCTGGGACACACAAGATGCACACCAGCTCTTTTTGTGACCACAAACACCTGTCAGTGAAGACTCTTAACATTTCATAGAAGTTCGAGTCTTGGTGATCTTCAAAGCAAAATGCACCTATCTTCTTTACTACTTGATGAACTGATTTGTATTTCAAATTCTCTTAAATGAAGCATCTATCTGTCAGGATGATAGGCACTGTACAGAACTTGCAAAGAGAAAAAGAACTATATAAAGCAATCAGAGAATTCTTTTATTCAACTGCTGCAATAAATGACAGTATCATTATGCAATTTCCCTAGCCCTCTTAACAAACCTGACCTCTAGAACTATATCACATGGTTCATCAGTATTGTGGATTCAAATATTTTTTCAAAAACTGTGCAGTAATATCTTTCTGCAGTGATTTTCAGCACTGGTCTTGGGCATGAAGAACTGAAGAGTCCCAGAAGCACATATGTATATCTCACAGCTCATTCCACGAGGACAACAAAATAGACAGTGTGCAAACAGGATCTAGACAGCATTTTAAACTTTATCATAAAATATTTTCATAGAACAAGTGAGAAAAAAACATAATTTGAAAATAGAAGTAACTGTAACACATTCCTATGGTCAGATGGAAACTGTGCACAACCATGTTCAAAAGACTACGCATATTTCATGAAGTTTAAGTAATTCAGTAGGAGTTTTCCCATTAACAAGCTGGATTACATAGCGATAAATAGGAGGACAGTGAGAAAACAGAAAAGCAGAGCCAGACATGGGTGCTACTTTACCTGCTGCCTCTTCTCAAATTCCAGCTTGATGCGGGATTTGATGCAGTTGCACGTGTCCTGATACGTCTGCTGCAGCGCGAGTTCCATGAGGTGCTTGTGGTAAGCTCCTGCCAAGTTCCCGCAGATAAAAATTATTACATTTGCCAGTATCTAGGAGGATTTAAAAAAAAAAGTGTCAGGGAATTTATGTAAATGCATTAACAGAAATTAATCCTAGCTTGCAATGAAAAATTGTTGCAGTTATGTACTTGGCTCTTGTTTGTTTCTAGCCAAGGTTAACCTTTCAAAAAGCCTTTAATATTAGTGGCAACATCCCAAGCAATAATAGAATCACAGAATCAGTTAGGTTGAATACTGTTTTAATTTAGGATTAAACAGGAATGAAAATGAACTTGTTTGCCTACTCAATGAGGTACAGGTTTTCTGAAAAAAGAATTTCAGCTCATATTAGAGCTCACTGCTGAGTATTAATTAGGTAGGATCATCACCTGCTCATGTAAAACAACAGCTATGTCTCCTAATAGCAATATTGGAAGCCGTGTTATTGCCTTGCTCTTTTAACAACGTTTTCTTTTGCGGTGCCATATGATTAAGGGGTGAAAAATTTCATCTACACACATGAAAAGCCTGACCTGCATTTCACCTCAGCCTGATCCACAGCTATCCATCAGTCAGCTATAAATAGTAACCTTAGTGATGATAAACAGTGTTTAAGGAGCAAGATCTGACAGCTGTCTACTAGAATATACTTTTCCTTACTACCAAAAAATTACATTTGCCTAAAACACAGAACTTAAAGATTTAAGATTTAGGGGATCACATTTGCAGCATCAGATACAGTCTGCAAGCAGTAACCACAAACATGAGAATTAAGTTTGCTTAAAAAATCAAGGCCTTTCTTGCACTTGACCTTTGAAAAGGACACAATATTGTGTGGTGATGCTAGTAATTTTAACTGCACCCAGCTTATTGCTGCAAATAAAAGAAACACATTTATCCATTCTAGCTCAGTCAGAGCAAAAGAAACACAGTAAAGTAATGAAGCCAATTCCTAATTCAATAATAAAAGTAATAATAAAGATAATATTAAATTGAAGTTGAGATACAGCTGCATTCTGCTCAGAGCAGGTTTCTATTGCCTCTACTTGTAAGGCCCTAGTGTATCATAGACCCTGGATTACAAGCACTACATGATGTCGTAGTACTTGTGGTCTGGAAGAAAAGGAGGAAGAAAAGAGGCAAAAATTTTGTTAACTCTCCACAGATAATCTAATAATGAAGTTTATGATAGATTTCCCTGGTGATCATTCGTGGGTTGGTTTTGGTGTACCGATGTACCAGGCAATCTTTTGTGAATTGCTACTTTTCTAATCTTTGTGAAAGATTAGAAAAAAAGTCCAACAGTGTACTACAGTGCTTCAGAGAAAAAAAGATATATTGCCCTATAAACAGAAATCCATCTCCTTGTGGAATACATTTTATTCACAAAAAAACTCCTATGGAGTTTTAATGTTTCTTTCATAAATGGAAACTTTTAAATGCAAGATTTAAATATATACTTTTATTTTCCTCACAAATTTTAACATCATTACATGCAATACTTGTTCCTCCATCTGTGACATTTCTGACATCTCACCTTTCATGGCTCCACAAAGCTAAAAGCAGGAGCTATTCACCTTTACTGCAGAAATGATTGATGTTTTCCGTTTGGTAGAACTTTTCTTTCTTTCCCTAAAACTTTAAGATCATGACATTATAATGTTTCTAAAAACAACATCTGAGTTCTTAAAGTTTTTCTAAAATAGCTAAATCTAAAAACAATGAGAAAAATCTACATATTTTACTTTCTCTGAAGAACTTCTGTTATGAACTAGAGGAATAAGAAATAGTTTAAATTAAGCATTTCACAACAGCCAATAATCTAAAAAACCCCCTCATGAACATATGAGATTGTGGTGTACAGTAAAACATTTGACCTTAAAATATTTTATACTTCTTTGTAAATCCCAATTGCTCGATTCTACTTTGATGTCAGCAGACATGGATTAGGGAACAAAGATCTTGTGTGACAGATCACAGCACAGGGATAAAGGTCTTCCAACTGGCAATAGTTGCTGGGTTTTAAAATTAAATTATGAAGTAGGAAGCAATGCCTGAAAATAAAGACTGCTGGGCATAGAAAATGCTGAGATATGTAGTAGGAAGGTTTAGTAACAAAATGATCACTAAACTGAGCTGAAATCAACAGTGTGCTGTCATAATCTCTGGGTAGATGTCACTGTTGAAAGGCTGTACACACACTTAGTAAATGAATTGTCCAGCTTCATGAAGTTATAGACCATTGAAGGCAAAACTTCAGGAATATAATCAATCAAATTTTTTTAAAAATATACTGTAATGGGTAGATGGAGGAGTAAATTATGAGTATCATCTTCACAGTCATAGAAAAACAAATTACAGTTTTACGACTGAACTAGCTGAAGTGAGAAAATAGATGGAAACAAGTGACTGACAGGCAAGGAAGCTAATTAACCAGGCTTTTCAGATATTCAGTGGGGTAATTCAGCCCACATGAAGCTCTGCAATGGCTTTTAGTACCTGAAATTAAGCTGTTCTAAGACAGCACAAAATACCTCAGCCACTGCCATACTTAGTGTAGATCTAACAAGCATATGTGTAAGTGAATATACAGGTAGAAACTGTGTTTAAAACCCTTAATTCTTTTGGCTAACATGGAGTTCATTTGAAAGTGTGTCCCTAAGGGATAAAATTAAAAAAAAAAAAACAACAAACAAACAAACAAACAAACACAACAAAAACCCAAACAAAACAAACAAAACCCAAACCAAAACAAAACAAAAACAAAAACAAAAAACACCAACAACAACCAAACAAACAAAAACAAAAACAAAACAAGAAATGGATAAACTGGTTTCTAAACAGAGGTTTTTTTGCCTGTATTTATTCTGGCTTGAGAGAATATTTCTGCTATCGAGTGAAATGCATCCTGCCAATAGAGGGTTCAGTAGCAAGTGCAAGTAATATTACTACACAAAATAAGCAACATTATATACTTCTTCCTGAATATCTCTCCCCTCCCAAGTCTACATTTTCCTCTGAATTGCTGCCCAATTTCAGCATATGAGCTGGACTCGAGCTCCATTCCAGGTTTGTTCCAAAGTCTCATAGACATTCTCCCAGAAAAGACAGGTTCAAAGTCTTCCTTAGTCCAAAAAAACTAACTGATCTTCCCACTTCTTAAGCAAGTGCTCTAATCAATATGCAATCATACAAAAGGTTTCTTCTGTTCAGGCACCTGCTCTGAGAAGATGCCATGCTGTGAACAGTACCTGTACCAAAGCACTTGGAATGAAATCCTGAGTTAGATCAATCTTCTACCTTGTCATTTCCCTAGGGTAGAACTCTGCAGTGTCTTTTCCCCCATTATTTTTCTTTCCCTCCTCATCCCTGCTTCCCCCCAACCCTATATGTGTATTAGATAATAAGAAAATCAGTGGTAGATCTTCTGGTAAAAAAATTCTCCATCTTTCTGTGAAAGCTCTGATAACTGTGAAGATAAATCTGTAGCTGAGAACCTCTGTAGAGAATTCTCTGTAGGAATCAATGACACAACATGGTTAGGGATTTCTCCCAGGAGGACAAGCCTGAACTGTGGAAAAGAGTGCAAATAATGATGGTAACTCAACAGCAGAAAAAGACAGTACTGCATGAACCTGGTTCACGCCCTTTACAAACAGGCACGGTATGATGAAAACCCCAAAAACCCACAATGTACATAAATTCTACTAAGCTCCCACTCAATTCACCATATGCAAACACTGAGCAACACAGCAGAAGTTCCCATCTCTCTGTATAGTCAGAGTGGAGAGGGAGGCGAATTTATCTCGTGGGCCATCTGCACCCCTTCAGATACATCCATTAACTGTACACTGTGCTGAAATTTCTCTTTAATCAATGAATAAATTCCATGTCTACAGCAAGTAATCTAAATACGAGTCAAAAAATTAGCACAAGGAGCACCAAGATACCACCAGGAAGTATCTCTAATCACTTAAGGAACATAATCATGGCTGATGTCTCCTCAGTCTCTTCTGACCTACAGAAAACTCTGCGTGCTTCCAGGCAATGGGGTAATTTTACATTCAAGCACAGGTATTTTTCAGTATCAGTGAATATCAAGTAATCAGATGTCTAGTGCTTCACTAGCAAAAGAGACTGTATTTAAAAGCAAATGAAGACAAAGTTAAGTAGCTATGACTAATTTCTCAAGAGAGTACTACAGTTCACTGAGTTGCTCAAAAAAATTTAGTGAATCATATAGAAGCTCAACTGATGAAAGGTACCCAAAGGTAAATGTATACTAAGTACGATAGTATATAAAAATAGAAGAATTATAATACAGACTTCTGATTCTGATTGAAGCATAAATAATTTCTTAAATATCTTAGAAACTGCTGTTCAAATATTGAGTATAATAATTAGAATTCTCCAGAGATGTTCCCTGTGTTGAAGGCTGCCAGTTTGAGAGTTACTTTGCCATATTTCTTTCCTTTTGGATATTTTAAATATCCTGTCCAAATACTTGCATGAACAGAATTTTTAACAACAACAACAAAACAAACACAAACTATTACCAATTTTTTTCAATCGTTAAATTTTACTTTTCTTCTGGATAAGAAAACTGAGGATATGAAAGCTGAGAGGTGGGAAAAATTGGCTATCATTTATGATGTCTGTATGGAAATAAATGTGAGAAAAAAGAATTCTTATGTCATTACCAAAGTTCAAATTCTTTGGCTCTGCAAAGATGAATCGTCTTTCTCTTTTGTTTGATTTTTCATGTGATGGTTTGTGGTGTTACTAGCCAAGTTATGGAACAAGTCTGTGCTGCTTTGGAACCTGTAGAGCTTTAGACTCAGACATAATTCAGCTAAAAACAGGGGGGTAAATGCTGGGTAGAAATGAAAACCAGCATTTTAGAAGGAAATGCTTACCCACCATGTAAATTAGTTATTCACTTGGTCACCATGCACTATGCCCAATACCATTATTTTAAGTAGAAATATTCAGAAGGTTCTCCAGCTATTCCATGCAAATCTCTTCCACATGGAGCTCTGGCCAATCATACAATGTTGCTTTTTTCTTCTTTCAGATTTCCAGATCTATAGAAGTCTAACATTTGAATACATTTCAGTGCCATTTATAGCTATGTCACAGCCCACAAATGGGATGGCAAATTTGAAGATGGGAGATGTTTTTCTATATGGCAGCCTCTGTTTCAAAAACAAGGAGCTTTGGGGAGGAGCAAAATTACAGGACAAAAATATTTGTAGCTGACCTAAAACTAGTGACCATGTGGTGCCTGGTCTACCAGCTTCTGGTAAAGAAAGAAAGACCTGGCTTCTACTTGTACTTAGTGGGACCACCACGTTGAGGTCTTTATTATGAAAGCTCCTGTGTTTCATGAAGAAATGTAGTGATCTCTTAGATATCTATTTCTGTTTTAGAGATGATGGAAAAAGTTTATGAATTCAAGTAATTCAGGTACAGAACATGACTGGCTGAAGAACAGAGAGATTATGGGCAACTGCATACTTCCTCAGGAGTTTGAAGTAAAAAATCAATTTCTTTAATCACTGCAAAATTATTTTAATAGTTGGAAAGGTCAAAGATATTTAAATCCTTAAATACTTATGAAGGCCACAATAAGAACACACCACAGATTAAGAGAAGAAAGAGAAAGATCCAGTATTCTCAGACCCTTTGTCTGTATCAAGGAGAATGTCAAATGTTTTACAGCAAGGTAAGTAGAAAAAAAATCTGCAATTTTGCAAAAAACAATTCAATTAAAAGAAAAACCACAAACCAACCAAAAAACCCCCTTCAATCTAAGACTTCTCAAAATAACTGAGAAGCAACAAAATTAAAGATCTGAATTACTCAGTATCCCAGACCTTCCATATTTTTAGTGCTAAAATAACTTTGGTGAAGGGTCCCTTTGTGGAAGGGGAATTGATGTCATTTTACAAGCCAGGAAGTTGTGATGTCTTCTAATTGGTATGTGTAATTCTCTTTGTAGCTTTTGCAATCAGAGCATTGAGGACAGCAGCAGGATATTTCATTTTTGTAATATCTATGTTATTTGATGTGATTTTCTTTTTATCACTATTACAGATTGAACTTTCTCATAGCTCTAAGCTGTTCTGTGGAATGACTGGATTTATTTCCTTCAGCTCTAGGCATACACAGACCCTATCTATATGCCACTGTAGATAAAAACAGACCATAAACTCTAAGCTCTTTAATCAAACCCAGGAAAAATAAACTGGATACAAGAATCAGAGTTACAGTCCCTTTAGATCACTTCTGAGTAATACATATAATCAATATCATTGACTCTAATTAATGACTCTTCATAATTTGAATATAATTTTTTTTTTTTTTTGCCAGAGGGAAACTCATGCTCTCTTCAATGAGAAGGAATCAGGCAGCAACTGCACTCTCTTGCCTGCCTGCAGAGAGGCCTTTTGTGTTTACATGTATCTCTGGGATCATTTAATTTCTTTACTACTAAAACTGATCTTCAAATGTTCTCTCAAAAAGACTGAGATTAAATTTTAGGTTCTGGATCTCATGTAGGGGTGAATATTAGTGCGCTGTAAGAAAAAAATAATACCATAAAATTAAAACAATTTAAAATCTCAAAAATAAAAAATATGAAGCAATACATCAATCTTTGGCATGTTACAGACATAATCGATGTCTGATCTTAAAATACCTTCAGAGTAAATCTGATTTATTCTTTGAAAAAAACCAAACAAAATAAACAAACCAAAACTGACATCTCTAATATAAGTACATTTATGGGACCAGTAATATGCTGCCAAGTTTAATGTGTACCAGAAGATTTGTCCCTACTGGCCCTGATCAGAAGTACTACTCGGCTATCACTCCTGCACTGTCTAGCAGCCTTCATGAAGTTTATTTCTTATTATTATCTACCAGACTTCCAGAAATTTCATCATATATCTCTAAACATCTTTCCTTCTGGCAAGTTTTACAGAAATTAATCAACAGGTTCAAAGCTACCAGGAGAAAGAAAGACAAACAGATAAATGAACTGATAATCACATATGTGCTCATTGTTCATGTACTGTTATGCCTAACTCTCAAAAACTTAAAGGTGATTTCAGATTTCTCCCCATAGTATATAGCTATAGTTTATACTGCACTGCACATTAATATGCTACATACTCTCAGTTATCAATATACATGGAAATTAAAATCAATTGAGACAGTGTAGAATTACACAGATAAATTACAGTAGGAAGAACATATACTCAGTGTAATTTTTCTATTGCATTTCAAACAGTTGGCAATAAATATGTGCTTTAATCTATTTGAGAAACATTTTGAAATTGTATTTTTTATGATCTCTATATGAAATTCTGGTTTATATAAGCATGTTTTTCACAGGTAATATTTTTGCCTATCCATGTTCACAATGATCTGATAAGATTTTTAATTTGATATACTTAAGAATTTTTTCTGCTTTTCTGATGACTATGACAAACTTTAATCAAGCACATTTTTCATAATCTGGCAGTCTGTGCTAGGAATCAGTGGTCTTTGGCTATATAATTCACAGAGAATGGTGTGGAGCAGATGGGAAGATAATGATAATGGTGTGTGAGGAAAACGATGACCTACAGAGTTGGATTAAATGGATCCCAGAATGTCCTCAGAGCTGGAATTATTAATTATGACAATCTTATAAGTGTTTGTAAAGTTTTTTAAAGATCTTGGTTACCATTTTAAAATATGATGAGATCTCTAATCAGTATTTGGGTTAATTATTAATTGGAAGTCATCTAAAGGAAAATTTGCTCTCAGGAAACCTAAAAGTTCTATTTTCTGGTGTCAGGCAAATGCTGCCAAGAGTAAGCAAGGTGGGACAAAGAAAGTACTAAATTTGGGTCACATTCATGAAGGAATAAAGAAAATATTAAAACCTCTTCATGTTGTTGGTGCCAATTAATTCCATCTGTACATAAAACACATCATTTTTCTCTCCTTCATGCCTCAAAACTGTCAAGGTGTCATTTGTCAGGTCAGGCTTTCCATTCCAAAGCCCTAGTGTGAAGCATCTTGGACACCCTGAAACAGTTTTTCTCTAAATCACATGGTTTGTGGGAATATATTCTGAGTAACACCTTAAAAGTCAGCACAGTACCTCCAATTCACAGAACAGAATCAGTCATAGAATCCTTATGGTTGGGAAAGACCTCTAAGATCATCAAGTCAAAACATTCACCCAGCACCACCATGCTAACCACTAAACTCTGTCCCTGCCATACATTTTTGAACACTTCCATGGATGATGATTCCACTGTTTCCCTGGGAAGCCTGTTCCAGTGCTGACCACCCCTACAGCAAAGCCTGTTTTCCCAATTTTAAATCACCTCCTGGCACGACTTGGTGCCATTCCCTCTTGTCCTCTTGTGTGTTGCTTGGGAGCAGAGACCCACTCCCATCTGTTTAAAACCTCCTTTCAGGTAATTGTATAAAGTGAGTAGGTCTCCCCTGAGCCTCCTTTTCTCCACCATTTTCTATTCATACCAGCATTAGTGAC
Source organism: Sturnus vulgaris (assembly GCF_052056855.1). Classification (NCBI taxonomy): domain Eukaryota; kingdom Metazoa; phylum Chordata; class Aves; order Passeriformes; family Sturnidae; genus Sturnus; species Sturnus vulgaris. The sequence goes on from NC_142243.1 coordinate 86,516,867, forward strand.
AATCCCTACAGAGCAGCATATACACTACAGGCACCTCAAATACTGCACAGCATTGTTAGGAATAGACTAAACTAGCTGAGAGCAATGATTAAACAAATGGAGGTACTTGTCCAGGGAAGATAAATTTTCCATCCCTCCAGACTTATTCTTTAACTCATACCTTCTGTTCCTTGTCTTTTAAAGAACTACTTATCCACACACAGATCTTCTCTCTCAGTTCATTGAAAAGGTTTGGGCAAAGGATTCCTTCAAAGGCATAGAGCTATCAATGAAATCAGTCTCATCTGCGAATTTACTGGTGCTTTCAGTCATACTCAAGGTTCTTTTAAGGAAAGACTACCTTTTGCTCCTTTCAAAATAGAATATGCTTATCTCATTCTCTATTCTTACAGCTTCATTTTTTGCCTCGTGAAGACACTGAGTTTACAGACCTAAAGTCTCCCTGTCCCTTTCTAGAACCTTTTAATGTTTATTTTCATATTTTCTCTCTTCAGACCAACCTATACATGCTCTCCTTCATCCAGCCCACTGAGAGGAATTTAATATGAGATTTTCTTCAGTTTCTTCTTCACTGAACAGGCATACAGAAATTGTTTCTCTGTGATAGCCTTGTCCTCCCTGAGTGTTTTTGCAACCTGGATGTCAAATGTCCTTTCAGACTCTCTGAAAGTCCTTTTGTTACTCAAGTACTGAAACAAGAACCCAGCATGCAGGGAAGGGGAGATTGGTTTGGTTTAGTGCCATAGCTCTAGTTGCTATCTAAAACAAATTACATACTTCTGGGTGTATATTCTTCAAACTCCTATCTGACCAATGAAACTGCATACAAAGGCATTTTGCAGCACTTTAAAAAACACTTGCACTGATGAAATGTTTTCACTTTGGCTAATTAACTTTAGTGGTGCAAATAGATTCCAAAATTTCTGATAAAGCATGCTAATTAGCAGAATGAATAGCAGGAAAAAATTGCAACTACAACAGGCACAATTACAAGATGGATTGAGATAGCTCCATAAGGTATTTTATAGCTAGACTACTGTGCATTTAAGGCTAATGTTATTTTAACTGAATTACAATTAAAACTGCTTATGATTATGTAATACTCAAAGTAAAAAAAAATTATTTCCTTACTATCATTTTCTTGCTCATATTTTAATTTACTCTTTCCTCTGTTCAAAACCTACAAATTTTGTGCACCACACAAGTAGCATCTTTTAGGTTATGATTGCATAGAGGTAAGATTAAATGCTAAATGACAAAGTTTTTCCTTCCAAAGATTGTGTTTCAAAAATCAAATGGATTTAACACTCTGAACATGAAGACTGAAATCACTAAACTGGCAATAATTCCATTCACGTGATAGCCTTGCCTAACACCTTCACCTCCACCTTACTATGCAGATTCATGTCGATTTAAATGCAGATTTTGCATTTAACACACTTCTTACAAATTCCTTTAAAGCTTATATACTACATTTCTACGTATTTTAGAAACAAAAAGATGTGAATCTGTTAGTGAAATAAATTATGATGCTTTGCAAAAACTGAAAGGCTTTCCTATGTACAAAGAGAAGTTACCAATAATATGAAGGAAGAATACAATTGCCAGATTATTGCAATTATATTGTATTTATTAATTTCTGACTTCATCCCCAAATGTGACTGGAATATTATTGGAACCATATGGATAAATTATAAATAGCCACATGAAAATACAATCTCTTTTTGTAAATTAGTCTCCTGCCTGTCTTTATAAAAAATGCCTGTTTTGAACCTGGTATGTTCTAAGAATAATAAAACATAACATCCTAGGTGATCCTAAGCAGGAATACAAACAATGCAAAAAGTGCACGACTTGTAGGGGGGGGGGGTTTATTACATGGAATGACTATTTTTTTTATTCTCCACAAGAAAAATAATCCTGTCCAAAAAGAAAATTCCTATTTAAACTCAATTAGTTTTGGTTGCTAATACAAGTTATCCTTTACAGCAAAGTAGGTTTCACCCTGTAAACTAACCTACCTTTTAATAGTACAGCCTGCCACTAGAAAGGTTTGACAATACATCATGAAGTTATGAAGAAATACTACATGAAAGAAGGCCTGGGAGCAGTATTTCTCATGTACCAACCCTCCTTAATCAGAGAAGGCTGCTGGAGCATCAACATACTGCAAAGTAATCTGCTAAGGGAATCAGGTCTCAGCACCACAGAGAATAGCAGATTTACTTTGCTCTTCAGTTATGTTATGTTTAAAACACAATTTCCCAAATCTGTAAATCCACATACACGCCAAGTTAATTTTTCTTCATGTAACATCTCAAATTCGGGTTAGTGAATTTGAGTGTATGGACATTACCTATGTTCACCTCTGGGACTGTATAACACCCCTTGCTCTGTTTTACTAACCAGTCAAACATATTCCTGTAAGTGTTTCTCAGTTCTCTGCAATAGGCATTCATTATCTCTGCTTTGAATATCCCAATCCAATCAACAAATGCTGCTACCTTGTTATTCACCACCTTCTGCAGAGAAACGTTTTCAATAAAACCCTTCTCTTTGAGGAAAAGACAATATCACAGTTAGGAGCCCACAGTTATCCAATGGTTCTAAGAGAGCCCACAAACTGACTCCTTTCCTTCCCTACTCCCACTGCTCATTAGGCATTTCTATGAGCCGTGGGATGCTGAAGAACAATGCTGGCAAACCTGAGCTGTTCCAACTCTCCCATTTCATTTCAGCACAAGTTTATCGCTCTGCACAGAACTCCTCTCCAAGCAGTTTTCTGAGACAGTCTACAAACAAGAGGCTTCATGGAAAATAGCTGCCTGTTACAGGGGACTTCCACACTGCATGGCCAGTTAGATGGGCAGCACCAGTAGGTCTGGCTTTTGCAAGAGCACAAAGATGGGTTTGGCCCCTGCCATCAGGGCTTCTTAAAGCAGAAGCATGAGAAAGAAATGATCAGCAGCTCACCAGAGAACTCTTTTAAACTGGCCCCAAGCCAAAATTATGGGAGCTGCATGCAATGGTCACAGGACAGATAAAAAACATCCCAACACTTCATTGCTTAAAATGCCATGTAAGGGACAAAATGAGTAATTGCTTAAAGAACAGGATTGCAATGAGTAAGGAACTTTGTTTCCTCTAGCCAAGGCTTAAAATTCTTGTGTTGTAGTAGTGCTCCTTTATTTGGTTACTTTGCTTATATTTTTCAGTAGCTTACTCTGAAGATTCTTTGATTTGCTGCAGCGTATACATTCAAAATTGTTATTTTCTGTACTCCTCCTACAGATTTCTTCATCTTCCTCCACCTCCACTTCTTTGCACTGAATAGGTGGTGTAGATAGTGTTACAGAAGGAAGTAACAGAAATGGACAGTGAATTGCTTCAAAGTGGTCCTTTGCAAGACACTCCTCAGTAGAAGAAATGAGCAGCAATATTATGGCTATTAGAGACAGCTAGCTGGGGAGCACTGCAAGGAAAAGTTCAGAGATACAAGCTGTGCATGAGGCCACCATTTTATCAAGGCAAATGCAGATTCAGTTGCAGAATAAACCAGCAATAAATAGAAAAGAAATTAATGCTTTTCAGAAAATAAATATTTTTTACTCTTGATCTGCTCCTACTCTGAAACAATGTTCATTAAAAGTACTTCATACATTGACAAAGAAAACAGTTGTATGACTTTTTATTGGTGTTTTGTGGAGCTGCCAACATTTGCCAGTATGGCTGAGGGCAGGTGTATCCCCACTGCAGTTACCAGCATGTACAGACCTTTCTTAATTAGCACTGTGATGGACATGCTTATTGCCTGCCAAGTGACAAAAAAGGTTTGTAGACAACATACCAAGAGAGTGCAGTGCTACAGAGCCCCGGAGATTATTTCCTGTAAATGAATTTTTTTCCCTCTAGCACAATCTTAACACTCCTCCTTTTATCCCATCCTGCACTGAGAAGTTTTAGAGTTCCAGATAATAGGAAACTGTAATATAGTGTCTGAATTCATCCTAAAGAGAGAAGGCAATTATTAAAAATTAAGTGCACTCCATGTTAGCAAAAGTTTATCATAGAAAGGGAGTTTTATTAGCTCTGAAACTGGAGAAGCATTTAGGGCCACTGTCTTACATGCAACAACACCACCAAAAATCAGAAATTGGCTATAAGGAATTAAGCAGCCTGTTAAGAAAAACTGGTGCTTTTTTTCCCAAGTTATCTTCCATTTGTACATAAAAAACTCTCTTTTGATTTGTATTCTCTCCACGTTTGCCTATCACAGAACCCAGATCATCTTTCCTAAATCAGCATGCCTGGAGATGGCCTCAGATACAAAAGATTGAGCACGCTATTTTTCTCATTAGTTTGTTAAGAGACCTCAGCAGAGATCCAGTTGACAATCCAATCAAGGACACAATGGGATGCAACCACGAGAGCTAAGGGAGCCTGCTGATATCATTACAAGGCTACCCTTGAGTATCTTTAAAAGCTCATGGGGACCAAGGTAGGTTCTCGAGTTCTTCAAGAAAGCAAATATCACTCCTGTCTTCGAGGAAGGTAACATCACCTGATCCCTGGGAAGATAATAGTGCAAACCCTCCTAGAAACTATTTCCAACCCTGCAAAGGACAAGAAGGTGACTGGGATTAGGCAACATAGAGTTATGAAGGAGAAAACACATCTGCACAACTTTTATGTGATGAAATGACTGGCTTTGTGGCTGAGGAGGGAGTAGTTGATGTGACAGGGCTTTGAGCACACTCAAAAACCCCAGCAGCCCTCACCAGCCTCACCTGGGGCTTCTACTGACATCCCCAGGTCTCTACACAAGCCCAGCCTGGGGCCTTGAGCTCCTGCCTGTGCTGTCTGGAGGAATGCTGGTCTCCAGTTAAGCCATGCCTGAGCACAGACACCCCTGAGCTGTGCACTGACTTGACCTCAGCCCTGCCTTGTCACTGTGAACGTGCCCATAAATTGATGGATGTCATCCTGAACCTATGCATGGGCTTGACCTTGCACCTGTCTCCTTGCCATGACTTTGCATTTTGTAGGTCTTGTCTCTTGGTTGAACCTGGTTGTGGTCTCTGGGCTTGCCCTGCTCAAGTGCTGTGGGGCCAGGATCAGGGCACTGACACCCTGGCCCTGTTGCTCTGTCCCTTATTTGCTTCCTTGCAAAGAGCTCTGAAAAGAAATGACATTCCATCATTCCATTTAGTCAATTTTCACTAAAATAATGATTCACCCAAGAACTTTAGTTCACTGCCTTCAAAATTTTCAAGCAATTTCACTGGATTCAGGTACTGAAAACATAATAAGAGCTTTATAAACAAGCAATGACAGGGAAGACTGAATTCATGAGATATATTTCTATTTGCTACACAATAAAATAACACATTAAGGCAGGAAGAGGACATAATGTCAATGCTATCTAGTCTCTTTCCACAGTGGAGATCCATCAATAGGAACATTCCGGTCAATTAACACATCAAGTTTCATCCATGTTTCATCAAAGTATGTTTTATTTACAGAATAAAAGTGCATTGAAGCATTTATAATTTTTAAAAACATAATTTCCAGGTACTGTAATTACACACCAGGAATGTTTCATGTAGATTAATCCTGAAGAGTTGCATCTATATAATCATTTCTAGAACTCACCAATGTCTCCAAACTCGGGCTTCAATCATTGCTTTCATAAATGCTTTTATTAATAACAAGTTATATCTGTGAATCAGCTTGCAGAATAAATTATTTCACTATACTAAAATATAATCATAACTATCAGCTTTAGCATATATGTGCAAAACAGTTTTCATTGTATACCCATATATTGGTGAAAATACAAAAGTTCATGAAGTGTCACATGAAGTACTAATAAGTTCATCTTTTAAACTGCACAGATGATAAAATATTGGGAACTTAAGCAAACTGTAGTTTTGACTAATATCAGTGCTAACTCCTAGGAAAGTTGATTTTCTTTTTTCCACTTTTGGACTTATTTCCCTAAGAAAGCAAAATTTAAAAATATGTTGAAACTTTTTTTGTTTAAAGTGACATAAAATGACTGATACACTCATCAAATCTTTCACTAATTTCCACATAACTTAAGGTATTTTTTGCAAACAATGGAGATAATGCTACTATACAGAAAGATATATTTAGACTTTAAAACGCTACATTTAGTTTGGGAAAACAAATGACCCGTTTAATATCAGAAAAGATAAAATTCTAAAACTACCAAAAATACCTATCTAATATATCAATACCTATCTAATTCTTAATATTTTTTAATGATCAAACAGTTAACGCTGATGTGAAAAAACCCTACAATACTAAGAAACAACTCACATATAAACTAGTAATTGATGAATAATGGTTGCTTCATCTGAATCAAAACATATCCTGCTTAAAAGGCATTGTTTTATTAGTTTGGTAAAAGCTTAAACAAAACATCATTTTAGCAAATAACGAGCTGCACTTCCATATACTAAAAGGCAAACATTGCAAATCAGTTACACAGCCTGCAACTAATGAGCATGACTGAGATACACTGGTGCATTACAAATTGTACTACACATCCTTTCAAGGTGGATCTGTGTGGCAGACAGCTAAGCACAAAACTGCAAGACCAAAACCCAAAGCCCCAAAGTTTAAAGCCTCAGGGAATAAATTTCCTTGACCAAGGACACCAAACTCAACAGTAAAGCAGTGGTCGTTTATCACTGCCAGCACGCTACAGCATTAAGTGTCCCAGCAACCCTTCCCAAATTAAATCACATGCTCCAGTACAGATAACTCTCAATCCTATTACCACTTGCCTACCCTTAGTTCTGTCAGATGTTCTTTGTGATGTCACAAAAAACATGTTGTGATGCTGTTATCCTCTCTGGGATAACAGAGCTGTAGCTGCACACCACGGTCAGAAAATTCTGTTTTCAGGTAAACTACTGAGGTGTACAAAACACTCTTAGAGAAGAATTAGTTCAGGATCATGAGTGTAGTTTATCCTGAATCCCACTTCTGCCATACTGGAAACTATCCAGGCTTGGAACGGCTTGATGTAGCTCATAGCAGTGAACCAAAACCATTGCTTTTACAAAGTGCAACATGATCATACCTCAAGTATTACACACAGTAGTGGTCTACTCCTTTCAAAAGGGGTGGAACAAGATAAAAAATGCGTGGAGAAAACAGTCTGGAAAAAGGATAGAATTGTTCCTTAACATTCTTCCAGCCAGTATGGCTGGTGAGCAGGCTGCCCTTCAGCTGGAGCAAGGTGTCCCAGCAGTGAGCAGGGAGGGTGTCACCCAGCTGCCTACAGGCTGCTGGCAACCTGCACTACCTTCAGCCACAGAGCTACAGGTGCAGCCTCACACACACACGTAGCTGCAGCAGCCGTCAGGATATAATAATGTGCCACGCCAGTCAATGAAAATGTACATGTCAATGGATCAACCAATTTCCACTGAAGTACAGCTGCACATGCTGGATTTCTATCAGATTTGTGCCACATGCTGCCAGAACTGTGCCAATCAACGACAGAAATTCAAAAATTTTATTCCTCTAACCCACCAAAAGTAGTAATCTGATGCAGCACTTCAGCATCTTGTAAGCTAGGAATGTAACTAAGTCAAATGCTGCACAGGAAAATGCTTTTCCTGTGGGACTTCCTGTATTCAAAGCTCAAAAATATCCTTTATAGAGTAATAGAAAGTGCTACAAAATACTACAAACTTACTTTTGCCTTGTTTTTAATACCTGAAAGCTCATAATCTTTTAAGTGTTTAAATACAGAACTTTTTATTTTGAGGCAAAAAGAGTAATGGTCTGCTTAATGGATGTAGAACTGTGGCAGTAAAACCATATTTGAAGTACACACAGACATCATGCAGTCACTTCTCCCATGCAGATCACTTCAACTTTGTGTCACCTTCCCATCCTAAACAAATAATTATTAGACTTTGGAAAGTAAGTCTGGAGTAAAATTCTGTTTGTTTACAAACAGTATCAAAATTGTACTGCTACTAAATGAAATACCTTTATGTTTTGCTTTCTTTACAGATAATCCAGGGAGCCAATAGGAAAAAATAAGGGACGTTAAGCAGGTTTTACAGGGTGCTATTAGACTAGCTGGGTTCCAAGAGCAGTTTTAGCAGATTATGGGCATGGAAATGACACTATCTGGTGTTTGTTATTGGCTCACACCTACTAAATATCAGATGAGAGGGGGCCAAATCTATCCAGATTTTAAAAATCAAAACTCAAGCATAGATGAAAAGACAGCAAGTGCTTCCATGAGTTTAAATACTGCAGCTTTTACTAGGACTTTTCAACATTTCTTGCTTGTTGAACAATATATGTGTTCAATAAATGATTAAATTATTGGCACTTAAAATAAGATTTTTTAAACAAATACCACGAGGATCAAAGAGTAATCAAAGAGTAAGCAGGAATTAAACTAATAAGATACAAAACCAGAATTAGAACAGTTCATTAATATATTTAATGACTATGCACTAAAAGCAAATTAAAAGTTACTCTAAAAGCTTCTCAAGAAAGATCTAGCTGGATTTAACGAACTTTTATTCAGCAAACTATTCTTTCATAAATTCTTTAGAGGCTTGCCTGCTATTATATATTGTAGACAATATTAATCTGATATTTAAATGATTCTCTACCAGTCTTTCAACACTAATTTAGTATTTAATACAGAACTCATCACAAGCAACATGCTTAGAGTAAGTTTGAAAATGCTCAAAGGATAAAACTAAACAACCACCAGTAGTCAATTCCAACAAAATTAATAATAATAAACCACCTCACTACCTAAGAAAATATAATTTCATATGCTAAAAAATATAAAAATAAACAAAGTATAGCACAATAGTTGGAAATGCACTGAAATTTTCTATTATGGATGAAGGACAAAATTAATCTCCTACCCCAACTAGAAACTAGTCAGATGGATAAATAAGCACTGAAGTACAAAGGGAATATAAAGATTTCTGGCAAGTAACAGAAGATAGTAAAACAAACAAAATAAATCTTAGAATTATTGATAAATTATCTTGCAGTAGAAGAAAATGTATAAGATTTTAAAATACAGAAATTTTTATATTCACTCTATTAACTTCTCTCTCAAGTATTACTCATAATTGGGAGAAATATTCAAAGCAAATCAACTGCATTAAAAAAAGATTAAAATATGGTGCTGACCAAGGTGGTTGTAAAAACACCAACATTGTCATGGGCATTTCTAAGAAAACCCCTCACATTTATAGAGGAAGCTGCAAGATGAATCCTGGATTCTAAACATCTCCCAAATTATTACTTTGTGGCACATAAATAATTTTTATGCTCCCCACATTTTGTAAATTCTGCTTGTTTTAATAGCTTGATATTTGAAATATCAGAAATATTATATCCCACGTCCATTAAACAACCTCTCTTCTTGACAATCCTTGTTGTTCAAAGTAAATTCATGATACATCCACGACAGGAAAAGTAGACCAAAATTAGCAGATTACAGAGCTGCCAACCATCTTGCCCTGAAGCATGTGATGGGATGCAGTGGTGCCTGCTGGCTGGCACTCCCTTCCCTGGGGAAGGGAGGAGGAGAAGGTGGTGCCCCTCTAGGACACTGCCCTTGCCTCTGCTGCATTCCCCTCTCTTCTGTGAGCCCCAGGCAGCCTGGCCCTGATCCCATGCCAGAGTGGGTCCCCAGGCAAGGAAGAAATTTACAGGCTGCACAAAAGAGCATGTAATACAGGAGCTGCAGGGGAAAAAAAAATAAAAACTAACAACACAAAAGGGAGAGTAGGTGGAAAATGACTAAGTTTAATGTGCTGCATTTTGGATGAGACACGCATGTTACTGCTGTTAAAAATAAACAAACAAATTAAATACTCCAGATTTGCCTCCCATCTAGCATGTTTATGGTACTTACAGGAACTTCTATCATATCATGGGAAATGTTTCCATAACTGAGGAAATTTAAATCACATTTGAATAAAGATGTTTTGGAAACAAGTTAACTGCATGTGTTTTACTTGCCTGTGCTGTGCTCAGTTGCTAGCTTTCTGAGGAACTACTGCAGCAAGGGACTATGAAAATAGTGTGTGACGTGAGCTGAGACATGGTGATTTGGTCTTTAATTAAGGTCAGCATGACCTAGGTCATGGCAAACATCTCTGAGCCTTAATCATGATGGGAAAGTCCATTCACAAGTTAGAATCGAATTTCTCTATGTTAAGACACAAATCATTCTGGATTTTAAAGAGCAGGTATAGCAGCGTCAGAGTGGAAACAGAAAGGCTCTTTAGAAGCCCTGTGATAGACAGGCAGAAACAGATTTTGCTTTTCTTCTTTCTGTGCTGCTTTCAAAGGTTGTCAGAGGCAATCACCATCAACACTAACTGCATGGGGAGGGAGCCAAAAACCTTGATGAGAATTGTCAGGTGAGGAACATAATACTGATCTCAGAAACACTGTGGCACCAGATGATCCTTGCAGCTCCTTCTGGCTTTGTAATCTACACATTAGTCTTTACTTCTGCTTGAACAGCACACTTTAGACCCTCCGGTACTTTCTGGCCCTGGAAGTAAAGGTTATAATGATTTCCAGGCTCATGCTGAAGATACAACACACTTCATGTTTCAGGTGCAAAGTAATTAAATTCCTCACAGTGCAGGTGAAGACAACAAACAATATTACTATAAGGAAACTCGTTAATTTATATTGAATTTTTAAAAACTTTAAGAAAGCAAGATGATTTTTTACGTATCATATGAAAGATCCTAAAATACATAATGATATTCATCAGATCTGTTCCAAATAGATAAGAATATGGCCAAAACCAAGATGTTATTTTCCACTACAGATCTGAGCTTTTCCTTTGCATTAATTGTCCTCATGCTACGAATGTAACATAGGGTGTTTGAGGTCAAACTGTATGACTCCATATATTAAAATCAGCATTTAACCAATAAGGAAATGGAAGCAATGAAGGCATACAGCATAAGATGACACTTCAAAGGACTTCAAATAAATCAACAGGATTTCAAGAAATGAAGCTAGAGACACAGGTCAGCTCTTCTGAATCCCAAAGCAATGTACTGTGGCACTTTGGCACTGATGAAATGTAATCACTGCTCTACCTTTGGAAAACATAGAATTTTAAAGTAATTATGTAACTGAGTATAGCTTTGGATTTATTTTCTTTTTCTATCCAGCTCAACAAATTTCATAGCAGTAGAGGAGAATTAACTTCTGTTAAATGTCTTTGAATTTGATTCTTTAGAACACTATAGGGAAAGGGGTAAACAAAACCACCCAAGTATTAATCATATTTGCTGTTCTGTTTCCAAGAGCTTGCTTATATAAGTGTAACAGTGTAGGAGACTTACCAAGTTTTAAAAAATAAATTATTAGCTTTCCATGTACACTGTGGTTTAGCACTGTCCCTTACCACAGATTTCTCCACCACCCTAAAACACTGTAAATGGCAGCAAAAGAAAACTGAACCTCGACAGTCTCAACCTGTCCAGGAGGTATATACACAGCTTTCTTGTCCAAGCCTATTTTGCCCCTCTCAGAGGCAGCACTGTGTTCACACGGTCTGTGATTTTAGCTATGAGTAGCCCAACTTGATGGCCCATTGCTGACATCATGGCAAAGTACAAGAACTTGATGAAGAAACAGAATCTGTGGAAAGAAGGCTTCTATACTTGGGTTCAGACTTAAAAAATTGTCCTGTGGTATGCAGATGTGTTTAATTCCAGCTGGACTCACTGAACTAAAATGGAAGGTACTTGGACACAAATGTAATCAAAAAACCTCACTAGCCATATCTGAAACACAACAGTATAGTCCAGAGACTTTGATTTGCTATTATAAAACTGTGTATAAGAGGAGAAAAATTATATATTTATCTATACTATGTACATTAGATATATGCATAATTTTACATATTACATATACACACATACAGGCATTAATATTGTCAAGACAGGATATAATGCAAAGCATTTTATCACTGCTAAAATGCTGAATACCACAGAACATACCGTGAACTTTTCCTGAAAAATACTGGAAATAACTATTTTCCAAAATAGCAACAGATCTGCAATCCTGAGTTCAAGAAAATACTTATGAATTTCAAGCCCATAGACACTGTAGTTCTACTTTGATCTATGCCTTGGATGCTTGTTAAGGGGAGATTTTAATACCTGAAACATAACACTCCTTTGAGACAGTGCTTATTGTTCTTTTGTGAACTGACTTTGTCAGGATAAGGCACAACATCCATAATACGTTCTGAAAATTTTCTTAGCAGCAGCTACACAATTACCACTGCCTTCTTTTGGCATCCAGTTAATGAGACAGTAACTGCATTAGCATTTAGATACACTGCAATTTTAATTTTTTTTAAATTCATTTTTATTTGTATGTTCTTTTGGTGAATACATGTTTTCTTAAAAAAGACTAGAGTTACTTATTAAAAAAAAATTCAAATTTTCCCTCCTGGTCTAGGAAGGATTCTTTGCTTCTAAGTACAGATTTTCGTTTCCCCCATCCCTAGTAATATGGGTATAGAAGCATACTTTTTTTTTTTTTTCATATTCAGCTTCACAACTCTTAAATTGGAATCGTTAAAAAAAAATAAAAATCCAATAAGTAACAGCCCTGGAGAAACAAACCTAGCTGCTTAGGTTTTAGCATAATACAATATAATCAGAACCCTATTTTCTCCTTTAGAATTATTTTTAGTACAAGCAGACCTCAACATTTCATCTTCCGACATGAAAAGCGAACATATTTCTCTTACTTCACCCTAATTAATGCATAACAGTTCTTCTGAACCTCCTTCACAAATTACAGAATCATGTGCATTTTGTTAAGAAAATGTTCTAAGTTTTCCCCTCAAGATTGCATGGGTCAGGTCACAGATTTTTCATTTCCTTCACTAGTAACATTTCAGCTAATTTGAGCTTGCCTTGAGCATCAGGCTAGTCATTTTTTTTCTCTTTATTCAGGGTCATCAGAATTTACAATGACCTACTTGCTTACTAAACAAGCATGTTATGAAGTATTAATGGATTTTCTGTCTTATAGACTGTGCTTTCATACTGTGTAAGAGAAAACTTTCAGATCAGAGAAAAGCAATAAGGAAGATCAAAGGTATGGAATGGCTTCTAAACAAGGAAAGACAAATAATTTTCAATTCTGCAGCCTGGGAAAGAAATTATAGAGGAGGTGTGACAGAGGTTTATAAGATCATAAATGATCTGGAAAGGGTGAACTGAGCTCAACTGTTCAGTCTTTTCCTGTGTAAGAATTTGGGGGATGCAAACAGATGACAGGTTTGATAAAAGCAAGAGATGGTTTTTCTTACAACACAGGTAAAGCTGATGAACTCTCTATCATAGGAAGCTGTTAAGCAGGATGAACTATACTGAAAGATTGAAAAAAACCCACATAAATTAAAGTTTTAAAAAGGCCCAGCTAGGTCAGAAAAAGAAGCAAATAACAGGTTTGTAAGAAAGAATAAGTAAAAAATTAGCAAAAATGGATTTTAAACCAAGGAGTGAGGGAAGTAAAAAGAAGACATAAATCTTAGGAGAAAACTTCCAACAGTTTACAAGGAGAAATTTGAATTTGGAAAGCTAAAATAAAATGGCAGACTTCACAGAATCACTGAAGGGTATAGTTGAAAGAGACCATGATGGTTCTTGAATATCTTCAGACTTCTGACTTTTGCTAGTTTATAGTCAATGCTAACCAGAGGGTGCCACTTTCAGAGCTATCAACATGATGGCAAATAGTCCTAGTTTTCAGGAAGGGAAGATTTATTTTTCTTTCCATAGTGCAAAAGAAGCCAATTTAACTTCACACACCTCAACTGCAAAAGAGCATTGCAGACACATAGGAGCATCACCTTGAAGCACTTAAGTCCAACTCTTGCCCTACCTCTTAGCTCCTCAACTCTCTGAGATATCCCATTATGCTTCATATCAAATAATCCAAACTGAGCCCAGCATGACTGAGAATCTCACCACCACTACCTTCCTTGAGCTGTTTTCACACAGCAAATAACAGTTAAATTTCTAATAAGAACATAAGGAATTGTGTCAGATATTTCAGGGATGGAAAGAGCATTTATTACTGTAAATCCCTTTTCATGAGCTATATTCAATCTTTCTCAAAAAATTATAACAACCTTTCTGGTTTGACTCTAACACTCTAAGCTCACCTCTGCTCTGTATCCTTATATTTCTTTCAGTGACATTGAAGAGGAAAAAAATATGCTCCACTACCTGAATGCTCAATGTCTCTCTAGGGACATCATTGTCTGCTTAGGCAGTTTGCATCAGAAAATCTTTCCCTTCTCTCTGCACCCCCAGAGCAACTGCCTGCAGCAATCCTTCACTGCCAGGTATCATATCAGTTCAGTAATTATGGAGCAGCATTTCCACACTTACTCTGCTTTAATTCTGATACTATTGAGGTTGCGTGGAACCCTGATGCTGACCAGCAAATATATAGTGAAAAATCAACTACCTTGTCATGCAGTAATACACATGCCTGCAACTCCTAGGAGATATGAAAGTTTAATGTTTTCTCATTATGACCATGGCTTATGGGTTCAGGGCTTACCACATCCCACGTGTGAATATGAAGGGAAGGGATGCCAAGAGGAGAAATTGTCCCTGTGTTATACACTGTAAAGATATTAAAGTCAAATCTTCATCAAGTTCACCAAGAAAACCACTTCTTAGACAAAATTCATAATGCTGTTTATGAGCATATGGAATTCTATTTGAAAATATGTGGCTCTAGTTTATGATAGAGGTTGCTGACTCTAGGAGCCTGACAGAGGCAAAGCTGCTGCAGCACCACATCCCCCCATCCATCCAGTTGTGAGGCACACATTCATACAGTGCATTTGTACACATACCAACAGCCAACCACACAGGATGAAAGCAATTTAGCACAGAATACATACATAGATACATTATATATCCCTCCAGGAACTGGCTGCAGATAGCCAGTCTTTTCAATGGCCAGCTCTGGATCATCCTCCACCTGCACAAACAGGTCTGTCTCTGGTCTGGCTCGGACTCCCTGCTTCCTCCAGTAGTCAAACCACATGGCCTCGAACCTCTCCAGTATCCAGCCTAGGCTCATGGCCTCATCTCCCACTCACCACTAGTGTGGCCTGACCAGTGATCACACGTGCTGATACACACACACGAAATATTTGTGCAGCTGCCTCAGCCCTCGAGCCCCTCTGACCCACAGCCCCCTAAGTACCAGAGAGTACTTAGACCTCTCCATCCTCCCCAGCTGCTCCAGTACAACACAAGGTTTCCATCCTGTGCTCTCCCCACACACAGAGGCACATGCACACAGAATAGATGTTAGGAATGGAGCTTGAGAAGAAGACAGTACAAACAGCCAGATAGCAGTACTGACCACAGCCTGTTAACACATGGTCATCTGCTTTTATTGCCTTGTTCATCTATTCTCCCATATTTGCTCATTTTCCAAACCACTAGGATCCCTCCTTTTCCTCACTTTGGTTCCTCCCCTAAAGATCCCATTCTAGGTCAATTGAGTGTCCCGTTTGCTCTGATTACATTATTGGGGCTCCTCTATCACTATTTCTCTCTTCTTTCATATTTTTGCAGATTAGCTTTTAATTAACATTGACCTAACAGCTGATCCAATCTAAGAGTCAGTGGATTCTAGAAAGCACAGACAATGGATATCAGCTGAAGGCTGAGACAAGGAAAACCTCCAAAATATCCAAATCCAGTGTGAAGAGACACATTTTTTTCCAGAAAGGACCAGCTGGTTGCAGCTGCAATGATTATCCCAGTAGTAATATGAGAAGGATCAGAAGCACTGCTGGGGCAACTCCAGCAGGACTGAAATGGCTCTCCAGCACTCCTTCTGCTGCCTGTGTTCTCCTCTCAGAGGAAGAAAAGGAGCACTAATTTGCCACTCAAGACCCACCAGTATCAGCCTCTCCTTCAAATGCAGAGCTGGGTTTAACACTGACTCTGCTGAGGAAAAGAGGGTTGCAAAGTGAGATCTTTATTTGTACTCTGTTCTAACCTTGCAGGAGCTTAAAGGTTACCGACAAAGCCCAGGACTGAAGGCACAGGTAGGTCCAGGGAGGATACAGAGGATTATACATGTTTTAAAAGGTTCCTGCTCAATCCCCCAATGTCCCAGGCAGGCCAACTCTGTTTCTGTGCAACCCCTGGATTTGACTCATGAATATTTTTTAGCAAATGCAGCTCAACAGAAGCTGAAATAATGAAAGAGATTCTGAACTGACACAGTCAATACCAATAAGAGTAGAATGGCAATATTCTCTACATCCAGAGATCATTGGTGCAGCATCAATAAACTGAACTGAGGTGAGAAAGTTCCAAATACCCAAGGGAAACATTTACAGTCTAAATAACTGGATAGCAGGAAAAAAAACAATGTCATTGTTGATGACAGAATAGCAAATAAAGAAAAATCTTAGAGCAAATAATAGCGAACATTATTAAAGGTGCCTCATTAGCCACCTTTCGACTTTTTGGTATTCTACTTCTATTTATTAGCATTTATGATTTTGTCTCCATTTTCACACAGATAATGTAATGTTTCTTCTCTGTCCTCTCCTTTTTGCTTTACTTTCTTTATTATTATGTTCATTTCTCCATTTTCAAGACTCTCAAATTGTTATTCAATGCTTATTTATTCCAAAAAGAAGGGGGGAGAGGAAGGGAGAGCAAGACAAGCCCTAAAGATCTTAACCAACCTGACTGTATTTGATGTTATGAAATAAATTAAACATGATAAATGAGTGGATCTAAATAGTCTGTTAGGGCAAAAGAACTGGGTTTGGAATGCCAGTACTTCACTGCCCTGCTAGACCCTGGGGACACTGTCACTCCAGCAACAGCATCTCCGTGTGTCACACAGGGAGAGCTCTCTGCTCCTGCCCGCTGGCCTGGGTGAGTTGGCTGGAGCAGGCAGACCACCTGGGAGCATTGCTCCTTGTCACTGTGGGCTGTTCTTTCCACAGGCCAAATTTTAATGACTCACTCCACAGGCCAAGCAGTGTGTGTATCTGTGTGTACATGGAGGTCAGCAGCAGTCAGCATTCAGAGACCATCAGCAAAACCCCAGCTGACTTCCATCAGAAGCTAAAACTCCATCTCATCACCTACATACTAGAGGAAACAGGATAATTGCACACGTCATATTTGCATTCAGAGTGTGAAGCTCTCTCACACAAGCTGCTGCAAACCACCTTGAATAATCCCAAGAGTTTTACTAAAAGTACATATGTGAGTAAATGCCCATCAGGACACAAGCTTTTCCTGTCTAAAAATAATTTAAGCAGATCTCATCTCTACATGTCTAGGGGCAAAGTGTAGCAAATAAACTAGTAAATAGGACAGATAAACCTGCAGTGGTTAACCTTAACAATATTACTGTGACACAGAGGCTACTAATCTAGGACCATACAGAGTGAGAGAGTACTCAAGACAAAGAAAAATGTCCAAATGGCCATTAGAAATCTTTTAAATGAACAAATTTCTTCACAGCAAAACCTCATTTACCTCTTTGGAGCAAAATTCAGTTTTGGCTTCTAAAACACAAAAGTGTGCCAGTGTCGAAGAACACAGACTCTCATGCTTCAGAATCTGACCTATTAATTTGCATTCGTTAATTTTGCAATAATTTTCCCCAGTTTTAAACTGACCCAATGAACTTTCAAGTCCTTCTTTTCATCCTCTTCTGCAGCAGTGCACAGTGGCACAACTGAATGACAGGCACTGGGATCTTAAATAGTTAGTATTTTGCATTCATGGAAGTCTTCCTACTTACAGGATCGATGAAACTAAATATTCTTGCTTAGGAGAGAGAAAATATTCTCTGGGTCAGATTGATAAGAATTTATAAGGGTGTGAAGGGCACCAGCTCCCTTCTTCAGCATTGAGAACAAAACATCTGCTGGAATAATTTAGGGTGATTTTGCTCAGGTGTTTGTTTCCTGTCCTGCTGAGGCTTCAGTCAATGATGGCCTATCAGCCTTAGCTCTGAGCACCCACAAGCATTTGAATCTTCTGCAGATCTGAGCTATTTCAACATTGGTAAATCTTAATTTCTTTGTTAAAAGACTAAAGGGCTTAGGATTAACCCTGCTATTGTATATCTAAAGACATGGAAGCTGGCCTAAGGTTCAGATGCAGACAGATCTCTGCACAACTTTGTATTTCCAGTGCAGCTTAAGTGTTTTCACACAGCCTGAACTCCCAAAGCCTGTGGACCTGAGCTAGCCTGGAGCAGAGACAGCTTGATTACTTCAGACCTGTGTTCTTGTGGCTTCTGAGCTGATAGATTGCCGTGTATCTGTGAGAAAATACATCCTCAAAGGAACAAAGGAAATAAAACCGGAAATAGATTCATGAACATAACTTTATGTCTGATAAACTGCAGCCTTTGCTGTTTGCAGACTGCTGCAACCAAAGTTGTAACTAATAACGCCCCACTCAGAAACAGGCAAGAGCTAGCAGAGTCCAGGCAGGTGACCTTTGCAGCAAATATGCAGTGTACAGTCTTTAGCATACCCAGAACCAGTTCTAAACTGATGGCAGATAAACATAATTTATTACACACAACTAGAGAGAGGTACAGGAGAGACATGATTTCTTCTCAGGCCCACAGATAACAAATAATGATGCCACTCACTGGGTGTGTAGGAACACATATACCTTGAGAGGGAAAAGAATATGCAATGCAATTTCCAAAGGTGCAATCCCAGCGAAGAATTAGGAATTCATGGATGCACAGAATCACAGATTCATCAGGGCTGGAAGAGATCTATAAGATCATCCAGTCCAATCATCCACCCATCACTACCACTGTAACCCCTAATCCACCATATCACCATATCACCCAGCACCAGATCCATGTTTACTTCAAGGTTTGCAGATGATGTCCTCCAGCTTTGTCTCTTCTGGCAAACCAGGGTTGCAGGCAGTTTTGAGTTCCATGATCATTGCTTCCATATAGCTGTTACCTTGCTCAGTAGCACCATTTTGATCTGGGCAAAGCAGTATTTTCCCAGAGCCTTGACATGTCTTGGAGGACAGAATATGTCAGGAATGTTTTGGAAGAAGCTGACACCTGACCGCCGTGTTTGGGGAAGGGAAAGGGGGCGGGAGTTGAGGCAGGTGAACAAAAGCTGTGCTGTGCTACCAGCTCCAGGGCCAGAGAACAGCTCTCTTTTACAAGCAGCATAGCTGTAGCTGCTAAAAACATGTGGCAGAAGTTTATGTCCTTTGCTCCTGGCCTCCACATGCTCATTTGGAGGCATTTGCTGATCCCATCCCAGGACTTACAAGATGAGCCCTTGGAGGCTGCAGCTGAGGCAGTTCTGCACCAGCATTTTACTCAAACACATGGCAGGAGTGTGCCAAGGGAAACAAGGGCTATCCAGGGACTTGCATGAGCACACACTGCCATGAGTGCACAGGAGTGCAAATTTTGGAAGATGATTGGAAGAGGAATGATTTCTACTTGACCAGCAGCTTAGCACTGATTGGTGGCAGGGGCTTAGACAAGAAATAGAAAGATCACATCCTATTACAGACATCTACAAAGAGATGGGGTCTTGAACCACTGCAAGGTGGATTCTGACTCATCAAAGTCCTCTCTTCACAACAACAGGTGTTTGTGCTCCTGATCCTATTTTATGCTGCATTAAAAGTGGCTGACAGGATGGGGAAATGTATTCAGATATGGACAGTGTTAAAGATATTTTTACTCTACAGAATTCTTACAAATAACATGTAGAGATAGAAGGTAATTCTTGGAGTACATGAAATGACAAAGCATCATGCCTAGAATGAGTATCATTCACAGAATTTAATGTTCCAGCTCCAATAGGAAAACAACTAATTCACAATAAATTTGACAAAAAAAAAAACAATCTCTAAAAGTACTAAAAGTTACTAAAAGTAACTGAAAAGGCTGACCAACATCTGTGAAAATTGAAGGAAATCAACAAAACTAACTCAGATGAATTAACTAAGATGTTTTACCCAAGAAAAGTTATCTTCATGGACAGTATTACAAAATTCTGAATTCATGGGTTTAACCTTTTACTGGTAAGTTATTTATGTTACAGTTATCCTTAAAAGCATCTGGAATACAACTCCCTTGCAAAAGGTATGCTGTATAGGTGACAGTTTTGGAAATGTAGCCTCAAGATTGAGCTTCTGACACAGACATTTTATAATTTCATGGACATACTGAAGGACTGGGGGCTTGTTCAACAAATTAATTTATATTTTGGAAAATTAAAATTGCTAAAAGAAATTGTTATTTGCAGAATAAGAAATGTGAGCTAAAATTGTATGAAAGAGATAAACAAATATTTGCTGCTGATAAAAATATTAACTTTAATGAAGTTAACACAAATGTCAATCTAATTCTTTCAGCAAAGCTTAAGAATCAATGCTAACCAGAGTTATTTGATAATTCATGGAGATATTTCCATTACTTCAGAAAAAAAGAGGCATTTATTACACATCCTCTGTACTTTGATGATTTCCTAAACATCTCACCAGGACTTTTTTCTACACATTTCTTAGGTGCTGATTTTGGGCTGCAGGTAAATGGTGCTTTTGAAAACCCGCATGGCCACCTGCACACATGATTTAATTTCACAGGACAATTCTAGAACTTTGCTGAATCTTCCATCACATTAAGTATTACTCGTCTTCCCTTTACAGCCTAAGGGACTTTTTGGAAGACGTTCGTATTCTCCATATTTATGTTTAAACACTCTGAAATGCAATTATACATTCGCCTACATATCTATACTCTTGTAGGTAAGTGGCCTCTTTGTAAGCACATCCAAACTGTACAGATTCCCTTAAAGAATGAGTGAAACACAAAGTACATCTGCTGATTGTGAAAATTAGTTTGAAACCCACAGCAGATGGCATTTCAATATCTGCCTAGAAAAGCAAAAAATCAAGAGTAAAGAAAAGATGCAATAATAAAAAAATATGCCTGCTGCGTTGTGCAATGCAGGACAGAGCCTTCCTCCCTCAAAGTGGCTCCCAGCTGCTGCACAATGTGCTGAGCCAGACTGCTGCTGGGGTGGGGACAGCAAAGGGAAAAGGCACAAGGAACAGGACAGGGGCAGCTGCTGCTCCAAGGAGTACAAGGAACAGTCTCCCTCCTTTCACAGCAGTCACTGCCCTCCACACCTGCACAGGAACAACAGCGATTCACTGCGTGAAACTGAGCAGCAAAAAGCAGGAGTTGTTTAAGCTGCATTACCTTCACAAATTACCCTTCCCCATCTCCTTCAAAGAAGAAGGCATTCAAGGAAAAAGGATAAATCCAGCCCCTGGTAACAGCTTTTTGACATTCAGACTGAATGAAGTTCCTATGTGCTTTAAACTTTTACTGTGCAGCTTTACTGCCTCAGGGGTTGTACAGCACTGGATGTACTTAAAGACATAGGCTTTTTTCCCAGACTTTTTTAATAAACATGATTTTTTTCTTGCACAGTGTGATAACAGCATAAACCAATTTCTACTCTATTTCTGAACCCTAGAGCGGTACATTTTCTCCTTTTATAAGCCAATGAATACTGGTGTTTTTTATTTTTATTTTTCTGCTGTGCCACAACAGTATATAAAGCAGTTTTTGCAAATATCATCACCTCTTAAAGTTACTAAGTTAACAGATGAGTTTAAATCAGTGTTCTAAGCAAAAGCCTTTTGCATGATATGTTGCATGTGGATTAGAATATCTAAACCTATATTATAGATGAAAATCAAAGTTGTCTATCTTTGAAAACCCTGCTACACTTCTGATTATGAGCTTTTGGTGTAACTTTTTTTCAAGATGTGTAGTGATGAAGAAATTGTTGGGTTTTTTTTAATAAAGCCAATTTCCTTTTTCGATTCTCAGTTGTTTAGTTTATTTTTTTTTCCTGAATAGGCCATAGTCATTGATTTTTAATTTTGTAAGAGGAGACCTCAGCTTAGCTGATGGCAAATGCACGAGATCTTGTGGATGAAAGCTTGGAATTTCCCACTTCAAACATTCCTGAAAATACATTTTTCATTTAGTATTTGTTTTTCTCCCACCAATATTATTTCTATTAAAATAATAGAATATTATTTTAAGAATTATCCAGGCTATGAGATCACACAAAGACTTTCATAAAAGTTGTTACTAATTATTTCCTTTTGGTGTATGCATTCCTGAACAGATTCCAACGCCAATATAAAGTTGGATGTATGCACACATGCATTCTGCCTAGCTATAATTTTTTGCCTTTAAAAGTGACCCCTTTTACAGAGTTGCAAGAAGCCACCAAAAAAATCCTCTAAGATAAAGAATACTGCTTTTAAAAAAAATTGTAAAAGGGAAGTTTGTAATGATTTAGCCAAAGTTTGGAAAACACCAAGGTCATGAAAAATGATTGCAAGAGCAACAATACTGCTTGCTGAGAAAGTAAAACTAAAAGATCTAAAATAAAAAAATCAGACTCCTCATATAAATCATAGGAGAAAAGATAAATGAAAGCTTATAGGATGTTTAATTATTTTACTTACCTCTTTTTTTTAACAGATTAAGAACAAAACTGCCTCTAATGATAGTATCAAGTCATTATGAGATCAGACTGGTTGACTAGTTGATAACAGAATAAAAAAACACAGGTATTTGATTAGAATCTCCTCTGGTTTGGGAATAACAGGTTATATGTTTATAGCAAGAGATGGCAGTTAAATATTTTCCATTCCAGGAATGACTGAAAGGGATGTTAAAGTTGTGAAAGTCTTCTGAGCCAAATGCCTTTACATCAGAATTAGAGTCTTAGAGCAGTCCTGGAGCAGACAGAACAACATTCTCTGCTTGGCAGTAGGATTCTCACCTGGAAAGAGGGGGCAGAGTCCCGCATTCCAGACCTTTACGTGTGCCTCGTAAAGGTTAGGATTAAAATTTTCAACAGAAAAAAGCCCCAAAGCATACATACACAGTTATTTTTTTCATAAACTGAGGCTGGAACACAGGACCCTTTTTCCCCCCTTCCCGTCAGAGGTGCCACAGCTGTGCATTAGGTTGCCCGCAGGAGCTCACCGGGAGGCTGAGCTGGGTGTTTCACTGTAGAGGCTGTGTCTCTGTGCTGGGCTGAGCCAGGTGTTTCACTGTAGAGGCTGTGTCTGTGCTGGGCATGGCAGCACACTGACCCCTTTGTGGACCTGGCCCCTATTAGCATTTGGCACGGCCACAGCTGCTCCTGGCACGCTCCTCTAAGGAAATGCCCACGCTGCAAGAAAGATGTTGATGAAGCACAAGTGAGGACTCAAAGAACAACTGTGAAAGTGATGAAAGGCTTAGCTAGTGCAAAAGCTGGCAACTCGTTTATTTTACTGACAAAAAGGTTATGAGGCAAATTCATGATAGTCTAGAAGCACTCTCATGGGAGGAACAGAAATTGGATCCTGTTGGGTCTGTCAGCCTACTGGCCAAAAAAATGAGATCCAGAAGCTGGATGACAAGGCTAGACAAATTCCTAATAAGAAAGATGAACAGAATTCTAACATCGACATTCAACAGCCATGGAAAAAATATGAAGGCTTGTGGAATCTCCATCATTGCCAATTTTTAGACCAAGGTGTATTCCCTCTCCCCGAAAGACATGTAGGTCAAACAGAGACTACTTCATGTAACCAGCAGAGAGTCTGTTGAAGGATTCTTTATCCCTGCAGGAGACTTTACCTCAGTATCTCTAATTGCAGCAGACCCTGGATCCTAAGCGTTGCACCTTTAAAGAAGACACCTTTTCGATGTAAAATCTTACATCAAAAAAGAAGGATAACAAAGGAATGACAAAACCAGTCAGATAGGCTCTGCCAAATTTCAAAATGAGTGGATGCTTTGGAACATCGATTTTTCTCTTCTTACAGACTGAAGGTATGATTAACTTTTAAAATGCTATGGGATGCCTATCAGTTGCTGAAAGATGCTGAAAAATTGAAGAAGGTCCAGCAACGGCCTATCAAATGCATTATAAGGCAGAAGAACTTGACATAAGAAGAAAGACTGAAAGAATGGTTGTTCAGCCAAGAGAAAGCTCAGAGAAGATAAAATGGAAGTCTCAAAACATAGGAAGTAATTATTAATGAGATACAGGTATTCTCTACAGAAGGATGCTTGCTGCATATACAAGATATATATACTATAATATCCTATATGAACTTAAGGTTTATAATTGGCAAATGTTATTACTCTTTTTAGTGCCATCAGTATCTCTAGTCTCAGCCCTTATTTATGGTCTTGATTTTCAAAAGCAAAGAGTACAAAACAAACATTTTTTGCTTACGCTCCAAAGTATAAACAATAGTAATCTAAAAATATACAGAGGGCAAATGAAATGAAATCAGGGAGCATCATTCAGTCCTTCCCACAAATTTGCAAGAATGCAGTGCACTCAGTACCTCCAGTAACTGCCAAGCTATTCATAACACGTAACACATTTTACAAAGACAGAATAGAAAACTAGTAACAGTGCAGAAACTAAACATTCTTAACAAGTTTCCTAACTGTGGAAAGACTGCCACTCCTTCTGAATCAAACAGGAAGTTACAGAAGATATGAAAGACAAGAATTTTGCCTCACAGACTGTGATTCATTTCTTTTGATTCTGTAGACGTGATGTGTCTTAAAATACATCTTCTGAAAGTATTGGTTTAGATATACCAAATGTTAATGGTCTAGAAAGATAGGCAAGAAAAATAAATAATTTTTGCAAACAGGAACATTAACCCAAAATAATTTTAGAGGAGTGGCAAACATCAATACTGCTTTAGCAGTGTATCAATGCCCAGAAAAAAAGCCATAGGTTAACAAAAAACTAAAGAGTAATATTCTCCCTAATTTCTTTCCACTACAAATATCAATAACTCTATTACTGAATTGTTTAAATACTATATTAATTGCAGATGACCACAGTTCTTGCTTAACATACAGCACAACTTTGCAATCCCCACAAAAAAACACTCAACTAATCTCAATCAGCAAGAAAAAAGCAAAACTACCTTGTTCAT
The DNA here is from genome assembly GCF_052056855.1 of Sturnus vulgaris. NCBI lineage: Eukaryota > Metazoa > Chordata > Aves > Passeriformes > Sturnidae > Sturnus > Sturnus vulgaris. The sequence continues at coordinate 86,542,009 of NC_142243.1, forward strand.
AATTTAAAATTTATACAGAAAATTACATCTTAGAACATATTTTGTTTACTAGACTTCAATTTCAATATTCCATAGAACACATTTCTGCAGTGCTAACTGGAAATAAAGTGTATTTTCCTCAACAACGAGTTACAAGGCAGTATATTTGTTAAATCATTTTGAGGCACGGTGTTTTTCAAAGTAAGCCATAAGTATCTTTAAAGGTAAGTAGAAACTATTATTTGCTTTGTTCTTATTGCTATTAACAATAAATAGTACAATGTCTGTCTTTCTTGTTCTTTCAGTATGTTTATAAAAATGTCTTCACTTTAAAGCTTCAATATCATTTTGATGCAAATGTTAAAATAATTCTGTTTCCTTAGCATGGCATAACTATACTAGAAAAACAAACCCATGTCTTTGTTTTTCAGAATTAAATCTTATGTCTTTCTTGAAAAATACAGATTTCTACCAATGTCAGCTGAGATTGTCACAATACTACAACTAAAACTGTAATAATTCACCATTTAAAAGATCTTCTGTAAAAGAATAAGGAAAAACAACTCCCAATATTTAGATTTTTACAGACTATTAATCTGCAATATGTCATGTGTTAGATTATCAGACCTGAGTTACAATCCAAGGCACAACTGCATACACAGATGGGTTCCCAAAATGTCATGGAGTCTGGAGCCAGCCAGTCTCATTCAATCATTGCGACCAGCCAGGGTAAGGCTGTAAAATTCCTATAAATGGCAAAGAATTACAGAAGGAGGACAAGACTACAGCAGACTTGTAGAGGGCAATGTCTTCACAGCAGAACTTTAACCCAGCTGATTTGAGCATATTCAAAGGCACAGTGTCAAAGATAACTTTTGCTACTTGGAAAAAATCCTCGGTCTTGGAAGCAATGCCTTAAGGAGGTGAGGAGAGGAACAACGTGCTTTGCTAACCAGAGGGGTAGGGCACCTACCACAGTACAGCTGCATCACATGTTTTCAAGCAATTTAAGTTTTCACATTGGTAAGTGCTGTAGATCCACCACTTCCCTGTGTAATTCAGGAAGACATAACATTACTGACACCCTCATTATTAGAAAGAGAATTACCTGTGAATTAGCGACTCAGAAATCAAGACAGAAATAAGTTTATACTCCCAAGCACCCAGTGAGATACTCCTGGCTCATTTGCAAGGCTATTCAAAGCACAGTTAATGATTGACTCCACAAAGCACCTACCTGCCAAACCAAGTGCTCCTTTACAACAGCTGTACCTGACAGCCAGACGCTCAGCACGATCGTGTGAGACGCAGAGGTCAAGACGCTGGCAACTATAGCATCCCTCATGTTGAAGGGCAGCATGGTGTACACCACAAAAATGATGAACAAGAAAAATGATACCTGTGCAAGACACCAAGACGGAAAAGAAGCATGTCAAGTTCACTTTGGAATAAGATTTTTAAAATAGCATTTAATTTTGAAACTGTCTTCAGCATAAAGTTACACACCAGTTTTTCACAGGAAAGTAATTGCTAACCAGCAAAGAAAATTGATTTAGGAAGAATTAATTTTTAATTAATTGGAAAATTTACATCATATTAGACTTAAGAAGTGTGGCTTCAAGCTACTAAGTCATGGTTTACGACATACAAAATGCTCCAAACCTTTCAAATTTTACTTCAAATTTATACTTTTAAGTTTTTATTTTTATTAATACTCTAGGTACAAGTAAAGAGATCCCAGGACTGGTCAATTCTGATTGTGACCTGCATTACAAAACAACCTGCCAAACTTCTCACAGAGCCTTAATCTCAAAACAGAGAGATTTTGTACATCCTGATGAACTAAAAAATTCAGAATATAATATACATGATATTATGAAAAAAAAAAAAGCTCAAGTTCAGCCAAGAAATTTGATTTAACAAGATTGTATTTCATGAGTATCTACATGACCTGTGTCAAATTCCACAAAATCACTACATTTTAAGGTAATACATTTATTTAGTCATGAGAAACAGCTTCAGAAAATCACAGTCCATATGCAGAATCTCCTGTCAACTTCTTTTAAAGGGTACTAGTGTCCAAACTAACCTTATGAAACAAACGCACAGCCCAACCCATAAAAGTAAAAGGGATTCCTTCACTATACATAGAAAATATATATTTGATGGTATGTTTACATTCCAAACCCCACCACACATTTGAGAAGATGTAACTAGATTTGGGACTCAGGTATTGCACACATAAGTAAGTAGGCGATTCTGAAAATGTGCCAGGTTGTATATAATTATATCTCCATGTAAGGCTTTCCATCAGTTTGAGTTGATTTGCAATCCTGTTCACCACCTAGCAGTCGCATGCACTCAGTACAGAGCACAGAAAGCTCCCAGGCAAGTCTGAGCAAGAGTAATTTGCTGCTCAGTGCCAGTCTGTATTCTTCACATCTCTATGTGACAACTACATAGTCAAAACTGTAGCCTAAGGTATGTGCACCGGCAGGACAGTGGAGACATTCTTTTCCATCATGGGGACAGAACCAGATGGAGAGGGATGTCCATTTCTGTTATCCATTCATCTTTCTCCAATCCCTCCATTAAGATCAATCCAGCTCCCTCCTGATCTCTCATACCCTTTTCAATATTACCAGATCTCCTATATACTCAAGAGTCAAATAGTTTAAAGGCATGAAATGGAAGAAAACTACAAAGGAAATGAGGTATAATAAGAAAATACAGCAAGAGAAAGGCAAAGCTTTTTCTTGCCTCTCTACTCTTCCAATCTACCAACAGATAGCATAAGAAAACAAAAGTGTTTGATACCTGGTTGTTTTCAGTCCTCTCTAAAAGTTTTCACAGTGATCAGATGTCAGTAAAACCAACAGCAAAGAAAAGGAAGTACTTGGTCTAGGTAAGAGAAGGGTTATGCCAGCAGGATGTTTTAAAACTGTCCTGGCTGAGGAAAAATCAGCTGTGATACTGACAGAACCAGCTGATAGTCCTAAAACTTGGGAAAGATGTAGAAAGCTCTGGCAGGCTAGAAAAGAGAAACATAGCATGTGCCTTTGAAAGGCTGGGAAAGGGGGTAAAACTCATCAGCTTCACTTTAATTCCTATAGCAGTAACAGACAATAATAATGTATTAACAGCAATTCATAATCAAGAGTCCTGAAAGTTAAGAAACGCGTAGGTAACAGCCGATGTGATTTTGCTGAGAACAAAATCATGTTAAAGCAATTACATTTTCTGTCATGAAAACAGGCATCAATATAAGGGAAAACCCAAATAATGAGTTAGGCAGCAACAAGAGATGTGAAAGGTCCTCCAATACAGGCCTAAGATGAATGGATGCCAAAGGCAAAATAGCTTACTAGCATGTAAGACTAGCTGCCTAAAACATGTTTCCATCTGAAGTCCAGCCTGGATTCGGTGCTTGAGCAACCTGGTCTGGTGGAAGGTGGCCCCGCCTAGCTCAGAGGGGTTGGAAGTAGATGGCCTTTGTTTCCTCCAATCCAAGCCATTCTCTGATTTTATTATTAAAAAATAGTTTGAAGAAGAATCTCAGGTCCAAGTCCTGGAAGAAGGATTTCAAACACCCTCATTTTCAGTGATTTTTCATGTAAACAAAGTTTTGTTTTTTCCAAGTTTAGCTCTCTAATTGCCTATATGGCAATCAAATATTTGTGAGAATTTTATTATTAAAAAATTAAGACAATATTCTTCTTGCTTTAGTTTGTCTCAAAAAAATATAACTTGCATACTTTTTGATATCTGACTTTATAGCCAGACTAAAGGGTCCACTCCATTTGTGTGGTACATGCTAAGTACATTTCAAAACTTATTAGTGGATGTAAGACAGAATGCTTTGCTTTTCAACTTTGACATAAAACAGGCTACTAAGCACACAGACAAGATTTTGACACTTTGCAATGCTTCTAGTGATATCAACTGTATAAGCTCTAAATTCCTTGTATATCTGTAAACAGCTGTCTGCTCTATAAATTACCTCACTGCTTTCCTTGGTCAAAATAAATGGATAATTTCAACATTCAACAGCTCTAGAGAACACTTTTAGGCGATTCAGCCCCTCATACATTACATAGTCAAATAGGCTGGGTTGCAGATGAACTGTGTTAAAGAACACTTGATTTAAAAAAATTTACCCGTTAGTCCTTAAATTTGCATATATTTGCAGTCTTGAAATTTGGTATGAGAATGCTGTTGCAAAGCAGGACATCTATCAGCCCTGCTGAGGCAGAAACTCTCCTCCAAAATACAAGTAGGAAATGGCACCTATCAATAGCTCTTTAATTCTTTGCCACACTGCTTTTCTCCTATTTCTAGTAGTAGTCTAATGACCCAAGAGAGCTCCTTTTATCAGACGTTGCTTTTTTATTTCACAATGGCTCAAGACTTTTCCCCACGTAGCCTGAAATAGGACACTTCTACCCTTCATCTTGATTGCTGTCATACACAGTATGTAAGACTTGAGACCTTCCAACATATTTCAAAATGCCAGTGTATTTAAGTTTAATATTGTAGAAGTTAACACATAAAGGCTTTTGAGCAGGTAGAAAGAGGAACAGACTTCTTGGTCTGAGTCATAGTCTGCAGAATGTACAATGGCCCTTGACACTGATCTTTTTCATGAGTGCCCCTTTCCATTATCATTTTGTAAGAACTGGCAGAATATTGCTGATACCAACATCAAAAAGCAGTGATGCCAAGCTCTGAAAGACCCCACTATCTCACTGCAAGACTTGCTAATGCTAATGATCACAGCATGCCTGCACTTGGTGTGTGCTCAGGCCAGTAAACATAGCATTAATTTACAATGCACTATTTTTGACACTATTAAAAGCAGCGTCTTCTACCAAATTGTGCCACAATCACAAGGCTTGTCACTATTGTGTTGGAAGCAGTCTTTGTATGGGTCATCACTAGGACTGCCTAGTTGAAACATGACTTTTGTCCTGATCTGAACTTACATGGCTTCAGGAATTTGATTCTCAGATGCTTTATCCATGAGTTTATGCCATCTATACCTTGGACATGAGAATGCTTGGGCATTGATGGTGTGCATCAGAGCGTGTAGCATCCACTTTTGGTTAACACTGGTGTGACATCTTACACACAAGTATGTGGCCTTCCTGCTTTGATTGAGGGGTATCCAGGACTCTGGCCCATCACTCCTGACTGTCAGAGCTTAGCAGCAGTGGGTTTGCTGCTCTCTGTATTTCTTCTCCCACACCTCAGCAGGGCCACATTGCCATCTACTATGCAAGCAGCTCTTTCCCACAGCGATTTAAAGGACAGTGCACTGCCATAGTGTAGCTGCCTGGATGGGTATGTAACAGATGATTTTTCTGCAGATTTTGTGGAGCTGCTTTCAGAAGGGCAGCAAAAATTCATATACAGATTGCTGCAGTAATGAGAGCTGGACATCAAATTGGAAAATGACACCATGGTGTGGGATATGATGACCATAAACCCTTACAAAAACTCATTCTTGTCACAGAACACCACATAAAACTATGAGTAAACATCATCATCATCATGTAAAATTGAAAGATTCAGGCTGCACAAGATAGAGAAGTAGATGCTTCTTTAAATTAAACCCATTAAGAGCATTTTTCATGTTGGCAGTTTTGTTCCAGCACCTCTAGATGTGCATTGGCTACTAGAGCCTTTAATCTGTTCGGATGACTGTGAGCTAGGAGAACTGGTACGAAGTTGATAATATTTGGTGCTTCACAGATGTTGCTATTGAAAATGTCACTAGTTTGGACTGTGATGGCACAAATTACAGTGGACCCAAGCCACGAATCCATGCTGGTTTCTGTGGACACAACCTGTTCTGAGACACCTTGTCTCCCTTGTATCGCCAATCTCTACTCCTCAGTGGGGTTGCCTTAACTATAAAGAGTACGTGGAGTAGAAATTGTAACATATTTCACACATTAAAATCGTCTTTCCTAGCACACAGGGTATTACAGGGGATGTTGCTTTGGCACTGAGAACAACTACAAAAAAGATACTGATCATTCATTTTATACAAATTATATTCCAACAATGACTCACAATTTCCCACCTAGACAGCTTTTTCTAACACTGTGTTAAGACGGTTAATCAAAACAGGCTTGGCATGTGTAAAATTCACTCGAGCTAATGTTACTCTGACCAGAATTTTCCCCTGAGGAGCATGATACCTTGGCACTGAAGCTGCCCTGCAAATCTAAATGTACCATTTCAGTATGAATTAGGGAAAAGCACTTCTTTGGACACAGCCAGCAGTAGTGAGGCTACAGTTAATAAAATATCTGTAGATCTTTTGGACAACTGCAGCAGTGCTGTCTTTTCACTGTATAACCACAATTAAACTGTTAAGTCTACAAAAACTAAGTGGCCAGCCCACTACAGGATCACTTTCAGAGGTCTTTCAAGATCAGCTTCTTCCTCGCTGTGTAAAAGAAGCAAAAATCATCAGCTAATTAAAGAATTTTCCCTTGGAAAAACACTTGCATTCCAGCCACTGATTTCAAAAGTTGTCTGTATACCTAAGTGCACAGAAGATGATCTAGCTTTTCTAGAGAAACAGCTAGGTTTCATAACATTTGGTATGACCTACTAATCTTAAAAATAGTTACAAATACAATGTACAATGTATGTTTTAAGGCATCAGAAGGGTATTTATACAAGCTATAAACTGTATATTAAAAACTCTGTGTTGGCAGCACAAAGGTTACAAATATGTAAAGCTCTTTGCCATTGTAATTCTGAAGTCCAGCCCCAAACTTCTACCTGGGCAAAGTTCAAAGAATAAAACAAGCTACCCACATAAAACAAAAAAATTCAGAATATGAAAATCAGCTTCTGTTCTAGTCATCTATAAAAAGGCCAAAATTATGAAAGTATTGGATAGGTGAAGGTGGAAATGTTGTTCACCAAATCCTGAAACACCAGAAGAAAGGGCTCTCAATGGAACTAGAAGGTTGGTTGAAAAAGGGTGAAAAGGAAGTCACTATCCCTTACCTGGTGGATAATGACCTTCTTGAACTTACACTGTCAGGATCAAAAAGGTGTTAAACTAATTTATGGATACCTTATCCATAAACCAACAACAAAAAAACAGGGCAGGGAAATGTACCCTCTGATGTCACTAACACATGTATAGAGGCTGGGCAAGGTATGATGGAAACTGAGCACACAAAGTGATCAATTTGGCATGCTGCCTTCAGTAGCAGCTTCTCCTGCAATTCTCAGAGACACATCACTGTGCTAGATGGACCGTGGCCTTACCCTGCAGGACCTTCATGTGCTCTGGCACTAAGAGCCAAAAGTGCTTCAGAGGAAAAGAAAAAGCAGTTATGACACAATACCCTCCCTGACTTTAAAATAAAGCAAGGCAGTTCAGAAAAAGAATTGAAAGCCCAGAGAGACTATGAATAGAAAGTGTTGCAGAACCATTCCCTAGTCAGAAGGGGACTGAGAGAGGAAATTTGAACTTTGAGCAACAATAGGATAAAACATACAAGAAGCTAAATATTAATTTGTATTAAACCAATGTTTCCCAAGTGCCTGGTATGCCATAAACCTCAAGAATAAAGTCAACAAGGAAGATTTGTTTGTGATATCCTCCACAAAATCATGCCCAAAATAAATTACTACTTCACTGTTTTTAGGAAATATAAAGTTTTCTTTTCTAATAATTGTCATAGAAGTAGTAAACAACTCTGTAAATCATGTCTTGTTCTCTATCATAGAGAACTCTCAAAGTAATAATCCCTTTCTTTTGTGCACAGGTCTGAATTTAATTGTCATCAGGAAACAGTCATTACAGCCTCTGCCAAAAAATTAACAACAACCATTAGCAAATTGGGAGAGAATAAAAGCAAGTTGATTGCACTAAAATGGATATTTTAAATAATTTTACAACAAGAGACCTTCAAATGTGCTCCTAAAGTCACATATTAATGTGACAATAAGATGAAAGACTCCTGGAAAGGAAGGAAAATTCATATTTGAAATAATCAAGATATAAACTGATTGCATGCTGTCTACTGTGTGATTGCTTTCTGTGTCACAGAACCTTTTCTTTCACTGCATGGGATCAGTAAGAGACAAGAGATTTTGAAGGAGTGACCCAGGGAACATCAGCAGTGACTCACCAATTCATAACAATTTTTGGTCCTTTCTGCTACAGAAGGAGACTGAGCTACCATCGTCTCTAGTAGATTTGAGATTATTCTTGAACACACCCAGAAAAGAAAATTTAGTTTACCTCCTCACACCTGTTTTTATTATCATTCCCTTCCTCACTTAATTCTCATATTTCTGCTGTATCCTTCCACCCTTGTTTCAGCCACTTTATAGTCTAAGCACTCAAGAAGACAGATTTCTTCTGCTGTACCACTGCTAAATCCCTGTGAGCAGAAAGACAACTTCATAAAGTATCAAATAGACAATGGCACCCGTTTGCAGTGATTTCACTCTTAACTGGACCCGATGACAATAAACCATGTCTTTGGTTTTTTTCAGTGATGAGACAAGTAAAAACCATCAGAGATAGTGAATTGATTGTTCATCCTTGTTATCTTTCCCTACTGTGTTTTACTCTGTTAAATATTAAGATCAGAAACCTTGAATTGCAGTAATAATTCCAGATCATCACAGCAAGCATTTTCTCTAGAAGGGACAATTGATACCCTCTTTCATGCTATCTTAATAACTTATTTTTTTGTTTAATCTAAGGACAGTGAGAAAGATATAGCGTGTTATTAAAACTAAAGCCTTGTCTTTCTATGCTACCATAAAAGTAAAAGCAAATGTATTTACTTCTGACTAAGAGCCTGCTTCATCCTATTTAGAAGTTTAACTGCAATTAAATTAACACATTTTAAAAGTGGCAAGATCAAAATAATTATACAGTATCTGTAAACAGACTCACGTCCAAAGCAATGAATTCCAATTTCACATGGACTATTAGGGAGATCATTTTACAACCATACCCAAATTTTACACCATACCTCAAATTTGAAGGGAGTCAAATAAGAACTTACATTGAAAACATTTTCAAATTTTCTATGAAGAGACATATACAACTGTGAAAGAAACATAAAATACCTAAAAACCTAATCTGGTTAGAAAGGATGTGAAAATCCATGTTAAGATATGCATGCTCACACGTATACAGAAAATATGTGCAATGAGAGCAATTAATTTAAATTTAAAAATCAAATGAGCTAGTATGACAGAAGAATATACCACATTTCAGGAGATCCAAGGAGTTTTTTCTACATGTTAGACACAAAAGAAGCCTAAAAGTGAATTTTATAAACTATTATAAGAGAAAGTAAAACTGCTAATTCCAACAAGAGAAAAGCAGAACAATCAAATTAAAATGCCTGTTCTCTATAGAGGGAAAAACTAAAGGATAAGTTTGCATCATGCTAAAAATAATTGTGGTACAGTTTTATGTTCCAAAATATTAGCTCACAAGCATATAAAGCCACAGATACTAATGCTGAGACATTTTGGAACAGCAGGTCCAATAAAATATGGTCCAGCATCTTATAAGAGTTCGTGATAATGTATGTTTATTTTCCATATTTCCTATATACCAGGTCAGCTCCAGAGAACTGAGGTAAAATTAGATTGGTAAAAGGAAAAATTAGGAAGTGAGAGCAGAAAATAAATGGTCAACTTTTACACTGAGAGGACTGATTCAGAGGACTCAAAGAATTTATTCAATGTCTTCCTAAATGTTTAATAAAAAGGAGTGGAACAGTGATGTGGCAATGATTGATGGGGTTTTAATATTGTTCAGGGTATTCAAAATCAGCAAAACATGGGAAAAGTTGCAGAAGTGATTCACACTGCCATGACTGGGCCATAGCAGATGAAATCCAACATGTTAAATGTAAAATAGGAATGAAGAAAAGAATTTTAACCAAACACTTCCACAAATGGGCTTTACCTTAGTTATTACATCCTCTGAAAAAGATACAAGACTCACTATGAATAGCTATTTGAAAAAATGAATGATAGCAGGAGCTGAAAGGGCAAATGAAAGGACAGCCATTATTAGGAAAAGAATAGAGAATCAAGCATCATGATGACATTGTATGCATCCATGATGTGCATATTTCTTGAATGATTCACGCACTTCTCTCCCCAACTTAAAAAAAAAAATCAAAGGAAAAGGAAACCATGTTGGCAACATCCCCCCTCAGCATTCTCTTCTCTAGGCTGAACATCCCCACCTCTCCCATCCTGTCTTCAAATGAAAGATGTTCCAGCCTCTCAGTCATCTTTGTGGCCCTTCACTGGACTCACTCCCTTCAAACTGTATTGCTTGTGCATGGTGAGTCCAGGACTGGACCCAGCACTTCAGATTTGATGTCACCAGTACCAAGTAGTGACAAAGGATCACCTCTCTCAACCATCAGGAAGTGCATAGCTCTCCCTGATGGAGCCCGGGGCATGATCACACAGCCATGTCCAGTACCATCCAAAACCCTGGGGAAGTGTAAGCCCTGACAGACCTGTGCCTCTGACATACTGACCCATGGGAACACTGCAGCCATCAGAGCAGCCTGAACAACGCATTGAGAGGCCCTGGAAATCTGAGTTCATTATTGCCAGAGAACCCACTAAGAGCTGTGCTTGAAAATAAAGAAGCAGGAGCATACAGATGGCAACACTGAGGAGCCATTTCCTTTACAGATGAGAAGCTCTCCTGTCCTGGAGATATTCAAGTGTCAGCAAAGGGCAACGCTCCCTGGTGAGCTGACATTTGCTGTGGCAGGTGTCAGAATGAGGGGGAAATAACCAGACAGTGATAAAGGGTCATGGTTGGGGTATATCTGGTAGAAAGATTTAGATGAGTTAAGTGCCTGAACAAAGGAGACTTGGAGCTCCTTTGCACAAATCAATAGTCTGATATAGCAGCTCAAGTCAGAAACTGCTGCAAAAGAAAAATGTGGTAAATTTATATTATACTTCTTACAGAAACCTGATAACCTGAATAGATGGGTTTTTTGAAAATTATGTTTTTTTCTAATCGTGTATTTTTAGGCAAAACAGAAAAGAAAAACAAGACATTGCCAAGAAAAGGAGCCTCTTGATGACTGTCATGAAATACTGTGACTGTGTACAGACTGGTAGTGGCATAATGTTAATGCGAAAGGAAGGAAATAAATTTCTTCTTTAGGAGAGCTGCCAAAATAGGACATAACACCTCCTTGGAAAACTTCATTAATCATAGAAACAACATGCCTAGAAGTGTATGACATCAAAAAAGTGGACAAAACAATGTTCAAAGAAACTAAATTGTGAGGGAAAAAAAAAAAGAAAAATATCACAGCATTTAGTTGTCATGAGGCTAAAACAGTTTTTGTAGCACTTACTCAAAAACCTGTGTTATTTTCCTATGGCATCTACCTTTCCCAAAGACTTTCAAATCATCTGCTAAAACTTTCCTGAAAACTTTAATACAGGATGAAATTGCCACTCTGGCTCATGCACAGTGCCTTCAGCCTATTGCCCAGAGCTTCCTACTTGCAGCCTTGGCTGTTATATTCATGGGCCATAACATGGGCTACACCAGCCCAACCAGTGTTGCAGTGCTAGATTCCATGGAAAAAGACTGCCACTGGTGTGGGTATCACCTCTTCTCCCCCTGCCCTTCTCCCTCTCTTCAGCGGTGGGGTTTGATTTGTATGAGGGGAGCCAAGCACAAGCATGCAGGGATCTCAGCAGCTGCTGACATCAGCGTGTTCCAGTCAGCACTGCCAGCATCCCCTGCAGGAACCATCATCTGGGAGTCTAAACAGCTCCTGAAGAGAACCATATGGACACAACAGGGTTAAGTGTCACAGGGAGAGCCACCTGCTGAGCTAGAGGGGACACGCAGGAAAGGATGTTGATCTGCAGTGCCCCGATGCTTCTCCTCTCAGATGGCCACTGGGAAGAGCTTGTCTCTTGCCTTTTCTCACTCTTCCCTATTTTGTTTCTCTTTCTTCACCATTACAGTCAACGTATGCCATCAGTTACAAACCCTGCCATAAATCTTTGTGGATGAGAACTTGTCCCAACATCTTTTACTCAACATTGTCTTCCCCCTCAACTTTTGAAGTCTACAAAGTGATTTCTAACACCAGAAATCAGTTTTTTTCCTACGTCAGAAAGTAGTCAGATTTTGATGGCCACTAAGGTGCCAGCCTCTACATGAACTTTGGGGACCAACATAGCTGGCAGCCTGGATGCTGCTTCCTTAGGAAGGAAGTAGGGAAAGAGGCAGTCCAGGTTCTCTTTTGCTCCAGACAAACCTTTCCATAGGGCAAAAGGCACAGGAGGAGCAGGAAGCAAAGGCTGAATATCAATGTAGGAATGGATATGTGTACCACCTCTAGCAATGAAAATGGCAATAAAAATCATCATCACCACTTCTCTAGTTTTGATATGTAAATATCTATGTATTTATAAGAGTATATTAATATACTTATAACACTGTCCCAAGCAATACAGAATGAGGGAGAAGGTATTCATACATTTATTTTCCACTGCCACATTTTTCAAACTATCTTTTTTGGGAACAGTAATCTCTACTAGATGCATGGTATAGATCAAAGCTCTTTATTCTCTTATAGGGATTTAATTTCAATTGAAATTAAAGGAAAAAAAAGTAGGTAAATAATTTCATGGTAATTTGGAAAATTTGACCTGTTTTAATAACAAAGATAAACCTTCACTTGAGATCTGTCAGAGGTTTACCCTGTTTTACATAAAGACTGAAAGGAGAAAGAGGATTAAACTGGAAAAGGGTTACACAGAAATTATATGAAGGCTTGAATTTAACCTGACAGGCAGGCAGATTCACCATTGACATAAGTCATCTCAAACTTCTTTCATTGCCTGCCTCTGTCCTGTTCAAGGTCAAATGCTTTCCTCAGCCCAGGTTTTCCACAATGAGCTTCTTTTCCTTGTGAATCCAAACCTTGTTGTCATACTGGGTCTTATTCTCCAGTTATTTTTGTGGATTTTTTTTTTTTAATTGTGAACATAAGAATGTGGAAATAAATCAAAATTATGGTATAGATAATGTCCTTATAAATGAGAAATTCTCAGATGAATTTCAAACACACACACTTTATTATGGAAATGAAAAACGTAATACTAGTCATGTCAGTATATAAGTAAAAAAATATAGATTGATATCACTTTAATGTAATATCTGTATTTAAAACAATGTATGTAAAATTTAAAGTAATTTTGCAATAAAGAGCAACAGTGGAGTATTTCCTTAAACTGGGTAATCTTAATCTTTATAATCATGACTTAAAATTCAGGGTCCTTCATACTGGAAATACAGCAATTATGTTTATAAAGTGTTCATTGATTTAATGAATAAGGTATCCCAGCTACTCATGAACTACTGATGTGATTCCATCTGTAACTCTTAAATGTTGCTGTCTTCTAATTGCAAAGAAATTCATTGTGTTGCTGTAGGATTAGTTAAATTAGTCCCAGTAGGATGAATACAGAGAAAAAGTTATTCCAATCTGTTTTAACAAGCATAGAATTTCATGTCTTACTGCATTGCAAGTATTAAAATGAGTCAACAATTAATTCATATGTTATTTTGCACAAAGTTCTGCCATTGCTTGCTAAAAAGACTTCCTTGTTTCATACCTTCCATTTTACACCTTTCACAGTACAAAGCTTTTTCTCCTCAGAAGTTTTCAGTAGAACAATTTGTATGGAAGTCTGGATCCCCAAAGTACAAAAACAGCATACTCAAAATCCCAGAAAGCATTTCACAACTTCCAAAAGAATAAGAATAGCACCTTTTTACAGTAAAAATCTCTCTAGGTAGCTTATACTACACACATCCAGAAAAATTGTCTGAATTAAACAAGGAAATATTTGGCATATTTCTTCACTTAATAGAATTAGAGTAATTTTAGGTTGAAAGGAGCCTCTGGACGCCATCCTGTCCAACCTCCTGACTGGTTTCAAAGATAGATAATGGTCAAATGACTTCATATAATGGGCACAAATTTCAATTAATTTATTTTTATCTACCCAAAACTGTATGTGTTTTTATGGAGTGTGGAATTAATTGAAAGAGGCACTAAACAGAGAAATATGACATAAAAATCTAAGCTGTTCTTTAATTCCTTTACAGTAGAAAATAGCATTTGTGTTATCAATAATGACATTCAATTTTGCAGGTGAACATGACAAGGCAATTCCCCTAAAATGAGCAGAATACCTTTAATCTCTTTATTGAAATACCCAATCTCCAAACACTGCTGAAGTCAAATCCCCAAATCCAGTCAAGTTCCCAATCTCAGTGTGCAAGAAGAAGAACCTGCCAAGAAGAACTTGCCAAGACTAGATGTGTCACAAAATGGCAAAAAAAACATGGTTACATTCTGCCTAAATCATACAGTCTCACTTAATGGAACCACACAGCTTTGCCCACGAGAAATTAGTAGGAAAGTAAAGGCAAGAATTTGCAGATACTGTTGGGAATGCAATGACAGAGACACTGCAACAGAATTGTGAAATACAAATGCACTCCTTGCAGTTATTGCAACAATGCAGTAGAAATCCTCTGCCCTATTTTGCTGTCTGATTGCTCACATCCACAGAAATAGATGCAAACACAGATGCTGCCACAGTAACAGAAATGGATAAATGCTACCTTCCAGTCAATGCCTGTGGATCATAATATAGAAACCAATGGAAATCATGCATGGCATGTATAAGAATACAGCCATACAATGATATTCTCATATACTTCTGAGAAGACTGGCCAACTCCAGGTAAGTCTGCCAGATCAAAGTTACTGCTAACCTGATTTAGTGCTAACAATGTAAATTATAAAATAAAATTAAAAAAAAAAAAAAAGCAAACTCAAAAACCCATGCCATACACCTGAGAAGCTGCTGGACTTGACATCACTTTCTCAACACTTGAAGTGAACAAAGCTATTCTTGATTTAGTTCAAAGCCCTGAGCATTTAAATAAGCCAGAGAAAGAAATTAAAATCTAAACTAAACATAAGTTCTGCACCCTGCATTTCTTCCTCAGGCAGCACATCCATAGGATGAATACATTACCATCACCAACAAACCTTACATACATTCATATTTAGCTCTCTTCTCTCTGAATGAATACACAGCTCTCTGCTCAGTGGTAGAGAAGAATCTGACCAGCACAAGCAAAATTTCATAAAGGTCAGAGGGAAATGTTCCCTCTGTTCTGCTTTGTACTTTTTTCAAATGGAAAAAAAGAAAAGGGAGAAGCTATTTGAAAGCAATGGGATTTATTTTTTCTTCTACCCATTATCATGCCAGCTATTGGGAGAGGTTAAAAGTCAGCAAAGAGACTGGCAATCACTCTGGCTAATCCACACTAGTGAGCCACAACTATTAATTTCACTTAAATGAGAGGATACAGAAAGATTGACAAGTCAAGATACAATGTAAGATTCAAAGACCGAAAGGACTGTACATGGAGTATGAGCACTGTCACGACCACTGAAGGAGAGTGTTGCACCTCACATTAGGCTGGCAATTTGTAGGTTAATAGTTTAACACAGCACTGTGTCTTTGCACGGTCCAGTGAGAGGGGACTTAATAATTCTCTGCCCTCGGGTAGGAACAGCTTTATCCAGGCAAGAAAGGACAAAAGGATGATGATGTGAATCTTAACAGAACCGTAGGCCTGATTGGATGCAAAGGAAACACGGACGTCCAGATCAAATTTCTGTTCCATGAATAAAAACGTAGAGCTTGCGTAAGAACAGGTTTCCTCTGCATAAGAACATGATGCCCAGCCACACAATTAGATGGATGCTGCAAACAGCCAGACAGAAGGAGAGAAGCTTCAGGGCTAATCTAAGGATAACTCAATCTAGGTGTGATCTTTCTTCACTTGTCGCATCCCATCTCAAAAACATTTGCAACTATGTATAGCTTTCTGTATTCTTATTTTGTAAACGAATTGCTTATTTTACAATTATTTTATAGGCAATTGGTAGGTTACTGGCAAATACTATCCCTGCCAAAGTGGTAGTCCTTAAAAATGAGATACTGAATCACACAGTACTCAGTACAACTCGAGAGACTGTAAAAAGAAGTGTCACGCTCAATAAAATGTTTGGAAACTAGGCCAGCTGGAGTTTGTGTGGCAGAGATATCTTCTGATGATAAGCACAGAAACACGTGAGCAATAACCTTAGCTCCAAGAATCTTTCAGCAAGTTTGGAGTACCTATGAAGATAATTCAGTTTATTTAATCTATTCCCTTGCATCAAGAATCATAATTAACATTTGGTTTTTTCATGCTAAGGAAATCAATGAAAGCAACACAGGTGCACCAAAATGCCTTGCAGGAAACAGAGAACAATTATTTGCAATACACTGGATGTTTAAATCCATTGATAGATAAGAATCTCCCAGTTTTACAGATGCTACTTTTTTAAGGTGCAGCATAACTGTGTCAGGAACGTGACTTAGCAATCGTAAGCTCCAAGGAGTCACAGACAGGTTAGGTAAATATCATTATGCTTTAAATAAAACAGCCTATGCCAGTACACCCTAATAGTAACAGAAAGAGCTATGACAGTCCTTAGCAAGAAAGGGAAACAGAACATCAGGTATCACAAGACTCCAGCATTCCCATATTCATACTTCTAAACCGTCATAAATGCACTTCTGAACTCCCATTACAACATCTAATTATACACATCTTACAGACACTGTAATTACTTCGCCAATATGACAGGAGAAATCTGAAGCAGAACTCCACAGCTCAGAGATGCAATTTTTCTACTTTGAAGTACAAATGGACAAATCTCATTCTGCACCCAATACATCTCTGCAAGCTTTTCTGTAAAGGAATAGTTTACTTTAGATAAAAATGGAAAGAAGCATGAATTGAAGATGACAGTAATAAAATGTAAAAACAGACCACTATAAAAAGTGGGGCTTTCAGTGGCCCCTTTCACAATCATTGGTTATCTAAAAAGAGACAGCTAACTACATTTACAAGACAGGCAGTATTTATCATCACTGTGCAGAATTTGAATAAAAAGATAATTTATGTACCCTCCTCACCTATTTTTAGGTGAAAATATTGTTATTGCAATTACAATTTTCTTTTTTACCGCATATATTGTAATTTTAATTCCTAACACATTTTTAGTGTATATAAAAGCCATGCAAAAATTTCTTTTCCAGATCAAGGCATTTTCATTTACATCTTCACATGAGACACTATATTCTCTTCTATAGCCCAACACATAAATTCATCAAGTTGGAAGCCCCTCCCAGTCCCTGGCATCAAAGCCCAGCAGTACAATGTCCAGTGATACAGATGTGTGCACGGATTTTCCCTCAGATTGCATCCTGGAGATTCATGACCTAAATAGTTAAATTTGCTGATTCTTTTCACTCCTGACAATGTTACTGGAATACACCATTTTTCCATTGCTATCATACAAAATTATAACGATGTACTTCTTTCTCAGTAATTTCCTTCCTCTTCTTAAGTGTTATCAACAGTTATCAAGTGTTATCAAATTAGAGTTTGGGATTGTTTGCCAAAAACTATGCCCTCCAGAGTCAATTTATCTCTATCAAACTTTATAAAAGAGTACAGCAACTTGACTCTTCTCACAACACACATCCCACACATAAGGAAAAAAAAGGCACCATTCCTCTGTTGCTTCCACACTCTGACAGATGTTCCCATACTAGATAATGTGGGGAGAAAAGACAGAATTTAATCTAGATGGGTTTGACTAGGACTAGGAAATGTTGAGAATGCAAGACTTCAAAGACTCCTTCCATCCTCATGCATGAAAAGCCAAATCTGTCATGCCGTTTGAAATTTCATAATCAAGCTCTTTTACAAGTCTGACTTATCTTAAAAAGATAGTCATGTATTTTGCACACTATACTTGCCACTTTTCATTAAATAATAAGGCTTTTTATTCCATATTTTACTTTTATACAAAATACAGAAAGCAAATCTTTTGGGGGAAGGAAGAAGTACAAGCTTACTTCTCACTTATGCTAATTGATAGGAAGAGAGTTAATTTTGATATACAAGAGTATGAAAGCAGAATCAAGTTTGAAAAGTCAGGAACTGATTTGAATTCAGGAAGTAAAACATATTTCTAAACTTTTACAATTTTTAAATTTATTGACTTCGAATACTTCACTATTCTCATTTAACTAATTTCAGTAGCTGGCCAATAACTTAAAAAACTTAAAACTCAGAGAAATCTTAAATACAGTGAAACTGCAGCTGGAAGAGCCACAACCACCAGATCTTCTGAATGCAAATACATAGAGGAACAGATACCAAAACTTTTAAATTAAAATATTATGAGTTGGGAGAAAATGAAGTTATATGTTTAAAATGAATGAGAAATCACAGCATGCATTAGCCTGAGTGTAATTTTATCAACAAAGCTTTTATTTTACAATACAGTGCAGTATTTTTTTCCTTAAATGCACTTATATTTCTCCTGTGCTTTTACAATAGGCCCACTGATCTATTCACTTAGGCAATAGAATAAATGAACTGTACATGGATTTCTGCAGAACTGAACATTTTCAGCATGCTTTATTTTCTATCTCCTCACACTTCCTCCCATTTCAGTTTGGAAACTGTTACTGAGCCAAACATGCAAGTTTCACCTAAACAAAAGAATAACTGATGATCTGCCAGAAGACTGAAGAGCATCAGTACCATTTCTAACACGAAGCCTGACAGGCAGTCCACAGAGATGTAAATCTTCCAGTGATCCACCCCAAATCAAGGCAATGTCTACATTACTCCAGTAACTTTATAATGTTAAATGGTTTCATCTGGACTGTAGTATTTCACAATCTGTGCAGAAAAACATCTTTTAAATACTCAGCTTATTCTGCATACACTACCAGGAGTGGAAGTTTTATATGGCAAAGAACTTGACAGGTTTTATAGCTCTTATTGAGCTGCCTAAGATGGTTTATCAGTATCTACAGTCACAGTTCAGAGGTTCAATACTTTCAATCCTGGTATGGACAAACAGAGGTTCTAATTGGTAGTAAGCAAACAGGACTCTGACTTTTTCAAAGAGAGCTAAATAACTATTTTTAGTTTGGGTATCTTATTCTATATATAAAGAAAATGTCTCTGCATTTTCAGGGTAAGAGTATGAAGGACAATAATGTTCATTGTAAAAAAAATCCCTCTCTAATCCCAAATGCTCTATCCTCTATTCCCCAATGCCTGCTAATGTCATAAAAATAATTACAGAGACAGACAAGATCGTAAGCCTCCAAAGCAGAGAGACATCCCTCTTCCCAAACGCTGTCTGTCCTTTATGACTACATCACGCCTTTGCCTTTTCCACTCACTGGTTGGTTTGGGGCTTGGGGGAGAAATTGGGGATTTTGATTGCCTGACAGTAGCACAGATGGGTACTAGAAACTTTTAAAAACAAAGGCAAAACCCACGGACTCAGGCAAAGAATGTGAAATAATTTGCAGAAAATGAAAGAAAGTATATAACTGGGAGATAGCTGTAACGTTAATGGACTATGACACAGTCAATTCAAAAATAATGTATATGCTTTTTATGGCACCATACTGGACCTAAGCTACCTAGTTCCTAAGCTCTTCTCTTTTAAATTCTGTTGCAGGCAAAATTATCTCCACTTGTGAGCTTTTTACTTAATTCAGTGATAGCTAATGCCAGCTAATACCAGCTTGTGGTCACTGCTTTGGTGATCAGAGAAACAAAAAACAAGACAGCCAAGTGCCAAGCCAGCACTGCCCTGGCACAGGCCACCCATGGCCACTGTTCCTCAGGGATCCATGCCCCAGCACGGATCACTCACAGACAGTCTCTTCTTAGACTGGCAGAGCATAGATTTAGAATAGATATTAGGAAATATTCTTTACTGTGAGGGTGGTGAGACACTGGAACAGGATGCCCAGAGAAGCTGAGGGTGTCCCATCCCTGAAAGTGTTCAAGGACAGGTTAGATGGAGCTCTGAGCAACTTGGCCTAGTGGAAGATGTCCCTGCCAATGGCAAAGGGCATGGAACTAGAACTAGATGTTCTTTAAGGTCCCTTCCAATTTAAACCATGCTGTCATGATTCTATGATTCAGAAGGATGCCCATGTTTGATGGAGTGTCACTTTCCAGGTGGACACCTCCAGCCATATGTGTTGTCAGCAGCCTCTCCCTCCCCATATGTCCCCAAGGTTATCTCTCTGCCTGCCTCTCCCCCAGCACCTGCAGCCACTTCAGTGCCTGGCACACAGCAGGGTGATCACCCTGGTTTCAGAGCTATCTGCACCCCACTGTGACCAGGACAAAGAATCCCACAGCCTCTGCTCTAAGTCCACGCCACGTATCCTCATACACTTCCCCAAAATATTATCTTTGAAGTTGTCATTATTGTTAACCTGCTGCTTGTGGGGAGGAAAAAAAAGTCTTCTGACATCATTTATATGTAACTGATTTGTAAATCATTAAATATGCAAATACATATTTACAGGAGTCTATACCTCTGCTAATGTTTGAAATTATTTCTAAGAAGCTGATTAAAAGTTCTTGAGCGTTTCCCCAAAAAAGCCTATTAGAATTACACAGCTGTCAGTACTAGGCAGGACTGTTTATCACAAAAAATGCCTTCTTTTCTAAATGTGCTGCAACACAGATACCTCTGCATGCACTATCAGAGTGCAGTGAAATGAAATCTAAACAGGACACAAAACCTTCCTTTAAGGCCAGAAATGGAAAACAAAGAGCGATAATAATTTAATTACAAGACTAAACAAAGCTAACAAATATTGCTACATATTCATAATGCTACGTAATTAAAGAAAAATTATTACACCCCAGTATTTTGGAATATTTCCCTTCCCCACTTTTTTATGATTAGAGTTGCAGACAAGCTTAAAACTGAATGTCTGGGCAGGCTAAAGTCTGCACCTCATCTGTACTCCACTGAGGCTCCTGGGCTCATAACAAAAAGCTCCTCCTGCTGGATCATGTGAGCTAATCTCACTGCCAGATGAGCAATTCCATATCAGAAAACCCATATTACAGATTTACAGAGAAATAAGTACAAGAGCATCAGTGTTAAGAAAACACTAAGCAAAGCTAAGCACAGGTCAAATCCACAGGTGGAAAGTCAAGTGCAAAGCCACAGGTCTCATCCATGTAGCTCTGTCATTATGACAATTACCCACTAATGCTGTAGAAACTTAAAAAATGTTTTAACTTTTCAAGGTGAAATACTCTATCAGTGTGACCTTCTTTGTCCAGAAACTGAAACGAGCCATTAAAACAAGCAAAAGCCAAACTGATTTTTAAAATTTCCTTTTGAACTTAGTAAATAAGGAAATTAAACTCCAAATAAAAATTCCACTGTTTACAAAACTAAGTCCATTTGATTACATCAGTAATAAACTAAGAAAATATTTTCAAACTTTTTTTAATGGGATTGTTCTTTTTAATGCTTTCCTTAGAAAACCTAATATATGCTGCTTTAAGCACTTCCTTTAGACAAACAAGTAGGTCCACTGACCTTAGAAATAAAACACTTCACACCTCCTGATGTGTCATTAATTTCATCCTCTGAGGAGGTTATGGAAAAATAATAATTAATGTACTGCCAGAAAACTGTCTCAGGTTTCAGCCCATTTCCTTAGCTACCTGCTGATGTCTTAGTTACTTTCCTTTTATTAAATGTGTAAATCAATGGTTGCTATTTTTTTCATGGGGATAGTAAATAGCTTTTTGATTGAAAATGTCCACTGTAAATCTGGACCCCCATCTCCACTACATAAAAATACATTCTTGAAATGCTAGCACATATGTCAAGCAAACAGATTCTGCTTTTATTCAAAGGATTCTTCTTTTAATTTTCCACCATAAAACCTAACTTTTTTTACAAGAACTTTCAAATTACTTAAGATCTGCCCTTTGAGTCATAAATTTTCACTTTACAACATTTGAAATCTTAAAGAAAGTTGGTTTTGTCTCTGAAAAATTAATGTAAGGCAGTAATGCTAGGAATGTAGCTGAAATTCTCTAGGAACAGTAAATTCAGATCTGCAGCATTCTCTCTGTTACCCCTTTCTCAAGACTTTTCTCCTTTATTTATTTCTTTATTTTTGGATTTGTGAAGCAAGGATAAACAAAGGGACTGTTCTCAGAACACCAGGTCATTTGAAATAATTAAAAATACTTCCAGAGAAAGCCACATTGCAGGATGATTAGTCACCAGCAGCACATAATGTGGTTTCTTTCCTGTTCTCATTTGAACTGTTTCATAGTAACTTACTTCTTCAAAGGCTTGTTTAAGACAGGTGTTATAGAGTCCAATTGGTTAAACATGGCTCTGAATTGAGTAGCTGTACTGCTCAAATAAACCCAAAGATCTTTTTCTTGTCTTTCTCCAGGACACCATTTACCAGATAAACAGATAAGAATGAGAACAGTGACAAGAAGACACTGCTATAGCATTTCTAGTCTATTTTGTCTGCTCTTTGACATACTTCCCTGTTCAAAAAAGCCAGCAAGCCTAAATAATACAGAAGCCCTATTAAAACCTGGGGTTGAAGCTGTGCAAAAAAAGACCACCTCCTACTGAATGCAAGACTGGAGAGATAAAGAGCCTTAAAGAGTTAACAGAGAAGCCAGAAGGAGGGGAGCTAAATGAGTTTGAGGGTCATCACTCCACCTCCATGAATGCTATAATTTCCTTTCTTCAGGGCGAGTAAGAGCAGCAGCATCCCAGTGCTGCCAGTTCAGTGATGTATTTACATTTCAGCAGCAATAAAACTCACCTCCCTGAGCCCTCAGTCCTCCTCTTCCATAGCATATCCCCAAGCTAACGTATGCAAGGAAAACTAGTGGACAACTTCCCAAAACTGCCCTTTCAGGGAAGTCATCTTGTGAGGGCTGCAAGAGTACTCTAGTGAATCTGTATTGCTGAAAGAAGACACTACTCACTGGAGTGAAAAGGATCCCCTGGACAATCCAATCGTTCTCCTTATTTACCCTGACTTTGTGAATGCTGACCTTACTGGCACTAACACAGCTGCCTACTACGACTGATATGCAAGAAGAATCCAGTTGTACAAGTCTGGTAAAATGCTTGCTTAAGAAAAGTATCAAGATATTGCAGTAGTCCTATATGTTAATGAAATGCCACTGTAATTTACCTCAAAAGAAGATTGCTAATGCAAAATTCTATTGCTCCTCCATTTTCAGATTGCTGCCTTCCATATATATCGTCCAGGTATAAGGAGGTAAGATGCAGCATTCAGAAATGCTCATTCTGCCAGCAAGTTCCCTATTCATCTCTGTCAAGAACAAATTAGAATAAATTCATTCCAGTGCAAATATTCCCCTCTTATTCCACTTCTGAGACAAGGTCTTACCTACAACTTATGGCAATTAAAAAAAAAACAAAAAACCAAAAAAACTGCTGATTTGCTTTACTTGACTTTGACTTTACTTCAGAGTCAAATCATTAACTACTGTGGAGTTTGGTTTGACATGCTGCATGGCACCATCTTCTCTTTTTGATGCAATTCTCTGTGTTTGGTACTGTTTTGTGAAAGGTGGGAAATAGATAAACAATACTATGGCACAGTGAGGATGTTCTTTTGCAGGGTATGGAATTCAAAAGGGCCTTTCATCCATCCAACTAGCACTTTTTCTTGTGGCAGTACAGCTCCACTAATATGCTTAGTAAGGCTGTCCTCTGAAAAAAAGACTTCTTGAAGAGGGTGAAACTTGATTTAGAAGGGAAAATGGTCTCAGCTGGGTTTTGGAAGGGTCTTTTTTGCACCTCCTGATTACTTCTCAAACTTTCCATTCCCAAGCACATTATTGAAGTCCTTGCATCTTGAGACTCATCTTTGTTCCCAAAAAACTTTCTGCTGCCAAACCAAAGATACACTTTATCTCTTATTGCTATACTGTTTGCCAAGCAGTCACAACAAAACAAAACCAAACAAAAAATGAACAAACAAAAAGCAAAAACAGAAAACAAAGACCAACCAACCAAAATTTTCAGACTGGCTTTGCTTCAGAAAGAAAGAGACTACCTTTCCCCCAATTTCTCCTTTAGCACTCACATGAAGATTATACTCTGTATTGTTGTAGCTCTTCTGTGTGCATTCATTAAGGCCAGAAATTTATTTCTCTTAGGTGATAGCTAGGATTGTCTGATGCTAGAGTCTTTTACTGAAAATCAATCCAAAGACACAAAAATTAAAAATACTTACATTCTCTCCTCCTTCTAAATTTGTCTTTTACTTCACTAATTTACCAGGAAGAAACATGTACCTCCTTTGCACTTGTCTTTTGTCTTTCTTCCCAACATTGTGAGTGTTCCAAATCATGAGTGTTTTTTCCCTTTCTGGTGCTGTCTCCTACTGAAGGAAAGCACTATCTCCCTTCTTCTGAAAGTGATTTCTCAGTGTATAGTGTGAACTGTGAAGACAGAGCTCGAGCAACCCATCTGGAACAACAGCTAGTGGGCATGCATGACATACATCTGTGCTGGGTTGAAAAGATGGGCCCCTGGAGCTGTCCCACCCTACCTAGGAAGATAAACCCATTCCTCCTGGTAGAACACACTGCAATTGTCCCCTTCCCCGTGTGTCTGAGCTTAATTCCATAGGAAATGGCAATGTGGGAAGAACGATATGCACCCAGGTCTCAGCAAAACGTGCCATTTGGCAGGGTTCAGTCGTGGGTGCCAGACCTACAAGACATACCACAGAGTAAATAAGATACAGTCTCTCAGACCTCAACAATATAAAGGCTGGTTTGCTCTCAATGTCTCTATCTCTTTCTCTGAGGCTTTCTTCTAGCTCAAGAACAGAAAGAGAAAGAACATTTAAGAAATTGTAGGCAACATCACAATGGCCAGTCATTTGTCAGAAACAGGGAAAACAGCCTCAAAAGAGCCTTTAACGATCTGAACTATGCAACACTGCTAACCTGCTGATAGACTCAACTTGTTGTCAGAATGAAACTCTGACCTCCCAAAGCCAAAACTAAAGAGTTTATGAAATGTTTCAAACATGGGAGGGCGCAGGAGTGGAAAGGTTTGAGGAAACATAGAAGGAAAAAGTTGATAGCTCATCTCTGAGGCAGATGATCCAGCAGCTAACACACCTGCAGCCAGCCATACCAGCTAGCCAGGAGCAGCCATGTGGAGCAATATTACTTTTAAGTACCCTGCAGACCAAACAGAAGATATTACTTCAACTCACTCAGCCTTAATCATATGCAACCTCCTCTTAAGTGCTCATCAGCAGTAAAAACATCAGTTACAAACCAGTTCTTCCCTTACCTATGAAAGACAGCAGTCCATCAAGACTAGTAATATTCCACTAAAAACTGGAAAAAATTAACTCCACATCCACTGAAAACATTAAAAGTTATATTTTCAACACAATTAAAGAAATTACATCCTTAAGATCAATATGGTACTGATACCTGCTACGTTTCTGCTTCCCTTCCATTATTGATGTCAGTTGTGATCACATTTCTCAGGAAAACTGCTGTCATGTAACACTTTTCAACAGTGACAAAAAGTAAGAAAAATCTGTAACACATAAATCAGTCTTCTTCTAAGTAAAAGACAAGCAAAGCTCAATGCTTTGCCTGATTCACATTCATGCAATCAGGTAAAAAGGACTGTTTTCTGTCAAGTAGTCCATCTTGAAATTATTCTATGAACAGCAGGGAACACCAGGTTTTCTCTTATTCCTGATGCTAGCCTGCATATGAATGAAAAAACTATAAATTTATACATAAAATTTCATGGGAATATTCTCTTTAGAAGCCAAATTTTGAAAGATAATTGTTTTGAAATGAGAAGCCTCTTTTATAGGCTTTCCTAGAAGAACAGGAAGATCTAGTGCTTTGCTGAGTGCTCCCAGACATCTCTAGTCTACAGGCAATATATTTATAGGGATGGTTTATCTCACAAAGCCATTACTCACCTATTGGCAATTGCAGAGACCAAATTCATCCCCAACTGTGCAACATCCCCTAGCAACTTCAGGACCGAATTACATATGGGAAAATAACACTGAGTTCATATTTTAAAATTTTAAATTCTGCTCAGCCTATTTTTTGGAGTTTGGAAAGACATATGTACCCTTTTCTACACTTCATACAGGGATTAAAGCCATGCTGATTATATATAAACTTGAACAAGATGAGGCATGGCAGTATTTGTCCAGAGGAAAACCATATGCATAACACTTCTGCATACTGACAATATGAGAGTTTTGGGGAAAAATTAGGAATTATCAATCACTGAGATGGAAATAAATTATGATACTGAATTATTCATAAAGAGCTCTAAAATAGTTTCCTTATCACTCCTGGTTGTTTCCTTCTTCCCTCAGTGTCGTCTAGATTTAAATCAATATATACTAGCAACAGTCAGTCTTACCCAGGCAAATACCAAGCATTAACACAGTTCTCTCTGTTTATTTTGCTGTCTGGACTGCTGCTGCCCATGCTGAATGAAAAGATGCCTGTCTCCCATAAGTGTTTGCCATTGGCACAACTTCTTTCACTGACCCTGTTTTCAAGACTAATGACTTTCATTTCTAGTTCAGCACTTTCCAGTATGGTATTCACTTAACAAAGCTACAGCAATATATCAGTCTAAATATATTTGGTGTCTGGCCTTCAGTGCCCGTGCAACATTAGTTTAAATACAAGGTAAAATATTTACTTCTAAGTCAGTCGTATTTTAAACTTTTGGTTTTTGTTACAGAGGAATTCAGTCCTCAGTGGGTTGGGATTTGCAAGACAGGGTAGCCTACCATCTTAAGAGAGATTTAGTCTCTCAGTTTATAAAAGAACATACATAAATCCAGGTAAATCAATGACCCATATGATTTCTCTAAACAAATCAAGTCTCTGAATGCACAAAAACCTCACAGAAGTGCCTAGGAACAACTCTATTTTAAGTCTGGCATTCTAAAATCAGTTTCAAATGGTATCTGCAGTCCTGTTTTCCTCTAAAAGCCGACATTTAAAATCAGTCAGAAATGTCAGACAGAACAATTGTTTAACCTTTAGACTTAGTGGCAGGTTTTGGTTGCTTTCTCTCACATTTTTTTAAGATAAAATTCAGATATTGAATAAATCATTCCTTGGCAGTCCTGATTTTCACTACTGACCAACTTATCAGCAAGAAAATGTCACCTGTCCTGTGAAAATAGGAAACTCACTACATCACATAATACAAATCATGTTTTTTGAATGGTTGGGTTTAGTACTTCTTATCATTAGCTACAATAAGCAAGTGGATGCACAGATAAAAGTTATACCCATAAAGATGCTACATTACAGTAAAGTGTATGTGCTGCTCACATAACGGGGCTGTGCAAGGGAGCAGCACAAAGGACAAACCCATAAACAGCAAAAGAAGAAACCAACCTGGTTCTCAATTCAGTGTTGTAATTTCTGGATTGTTTGTGGGTTGATGTTTGTTTTTTCCTACAATAAACGCTATTGACTCATTTGTGATGAATTTAGAACTTATGTATGATTTAATTCTGATGAATTTTGTGATGTAGCTTTTGCTTAAAAACTGTAAAACAGAAAGCTCTCTCTGGCATGAGGCTTCCAATAGCATTGAGTAGCTAAAGGGTAATTGCAAATTCTTAACTTTTGATACAACCTCAAGCAACAGTTATTATGATAGCAGGAACCAGGAATTCTTCCAACCTCCAAAGATAAAAATGCAGAATGGAATATCCCTAGGCAAAGAAAATAGACTAGGAATATTAAAGATACGTGGCATTAGACAAAGGATGTATTTGACTCTTTTGACAACTTTCCAGATATGTAGAAACTATCTAGACATTATACATCTATATAGATAGATATTTTGAATTTGACAATATGCAATTGCACCTGAAAGAGGCTGTAAGGAATTGGACAAAACGATGGGAAGATGTGATGCTAATCCATCATGCTTGTAGTTACAGAGGGAGCAGCAAACACAACATACAGGAAAAGGAATATTCTTCACTATATGAGACACAGCTTATGGGCAGAAGAAAATTCTGTGTCACACAGAGTACTCCCTGTGTTTCAGATTGATAGCTATTTTGGAATTACTGAAAGCTCTGATGCATTTCTTTTTCTTATACTATTTTTATTTTTTTAAAATGGACACTATAGACTTTAAAGTTGAATCGAACAAGGCCAGGTGTATGCCTAGAATATAGCTATGAAACCAAAGCATGAATGTTCACTCTTAATTTTTCATCAGGTGAACTCCTGACAAATCCAGAACAAGGGTTTCCAAACAGCAAATGGCACATCAACATTCCGGGATCCTAGAGCTGCTGCTGCTGTTGCCAGGTGAAGCATTCAAGCAGAAATTTTTGGATTAAACCCTGATCCAGAGCTTTTTAAACTCTTTTCTATAAGCTACAAATAGCCACTCAGATTGACATCTGACACATCAACTGCTTTCCTCCTGCACCTTCTGACCCTGTCACTTCTGTAGCAATTCAGCCAATGTTACATAAGGCAGCACAACAGAAAGATTCTCTCCTAAGCATCAATTATTTTACATGGGTAAATCAACTAACCAGACATAACTGAAAAACATGTGAAATTAATTATTCTAGTCTACATTACATTGATTTCACAACAGAATAACTTCTAGGATATTTCTAGATTGATTTCTGATGTGCTATCTTCATAGTAGCTCCTGGACTGGATTGAGATTGGTTCAGTGATGAAAATGAGAATTCAGAAGTAATCAAATGAACATTTAGAAACAGTAAAGTGAGGGACAGTGGGTGGAGGGAGATCTGAATATGTGCTTGCTTCATCCCATTTATCCTGCAGTGCTCATGTAGCTCTTTGAAGTGTCAGTATGAGGGAAGAAACTGAATTACCCAAATACCATTTACATAATCATTTTCTTCATATCTAAGGACGACATTTCTCTCTGTTGTTACTTTAACTTGTTCCTTGTAATCATACACCTCTAACGATAAATGCAAAATATTATGCTAATTTCCTCCATCCTTCCTACTTCAAAAAAAGAGATCACCTCTAGCAGAGCAAGTATTATCTTTATATGGCACTGACAGGAAAACTGTACATTAACTGGCAATTCATTATTTTGCTTCCATCTGAATCCCTTCTCTGCCCTTGAGAAGAGAAAAATCTCTAACTAGTATTTACATCTCTGAAGCTTCAGAGAGAGAGATGCTCAGAGGCATCTGACAGGAGCAGTGGGTTTGCCTTCTGCTCCAAACCTGTATGCATTATTCCATGGTTACTTCTGTGCTTTTTTTATCATATTTATCCACTGCCACATGATCACATGATGACAGATAAACAGAGTGCTTCCATACTGAGCAGGGATTTGATATTATCTTTACATTCACCAACACTATAATAGAGCTTTCGTGCCTTTTTTTAGGTGCCAATGTCATAGACTGGATTCCTGGAGGGAAACCTTCAACACAACCCCAACTAGGTAGAATTACATTCTATGGGTCGCTACCCGTCAGTGTCCACAATCTGAGCATTTCACCAACTCTCCACTAGCAGTGAGAATTGATCAGTGCTGGTGAGAGACACAGAGAAAACAGTCCCAGAAACATGTGTTTTTCTCCCACTGTAATGTCTTTAGATTGAACAGCTGCTGCTATTTTAAGATTTCCTCTGCTAGGAAGTACAAACACCAGGATCTCCACCTCTCTGCCATGCCCTGCAGGCCCTTGCCCAAAAAGCCCCCAGGTCACCATGCAGAGCAGCTGGCAGCCCTCAGCACCCCAAATGAGCCAGCACTGAGTAAACCAAACACCACAGCCACTCAGGGCTGGTGCAGCCTGGGCAGAGGGGCAAAGCAGAAAGCAGGTCTGTCTGCAGTGATTGCAGCCAAACTCCACCTCCACATATTCTCATTCAACAAAGGTACTCCATTTCTTAGACCAGGTAATTTGAATATTGCTGGTCTTCCTTTTCTCATTGCAGTGATGGCACAGAAGCTCATTATCACTGAGTTGTTTTGGTTGGAAAGGATCTCAGAGATCATCAAGTCAAACCATTAGCCCAGCATGCTAAAGTCCACCACTAAACCATGTCCCTGAGTGGTCTCAGAGTGCCACACCTATATATCTTTCAAATGCCTCCAGGCATGGTGATTCCATCACATCCCTCAAAAGCCTGTTCCAGTGTTTGACAATCCTATTGCTGAAGAGATTTTTCCTAATATCCAGTTTAACTCCCCCGGTGCAACTCGAGGCCATTTCCTCTCTTGTCCCATCACTTGTTTCTTGGAAGAAGAGGCTGACCTCCACCTTGTTTCAACCTCCTCTGACCTACAACCCACGGCATTCCCCCCATCCACTTTGTCTCACACCCCTATGGATCACAGCTGTCCTCCAGCCAGCCACCTGCACGGGTGTGCACCACACAAGCCACTGTGTTAGCCAGTGTGTCGACTGCCATACCCTGCTACTGGCAGAGCTATGCTGAAGGTGAGCAATCACACCTGTGATAACCTGATCCAAAAGCGAATGCTCCAATTCCTTGTCTCGTCTCCTAGACTATTTAACGACTTCAGACAGTACCAGGAGCACATCTCTGATGCAGCTGCAAAGGCTTGTCCAGCTGGAGGAGCTGCCAGTGGACTGGCAGGCAAACAGTGGTAATATTAATGGTACAACACCACTGCCAGTTTGTCAGCACTGCCCAAACACCTCCAGCACCACAGGGTCCTTCCTCAGCCTGTTTCACACCACCTCCACAGGATCTTTGCCTCTTCATCCTTTCTCTAGGCTTGCCACCTCGCATACTCTCTCAGGAAATCAACACCTGGCAGGAACACTCCCTCCTTGATCCATTTTGAAGTGATCCTTGGAGGTTTGATATTGCCATTGAACTGCAATAAAGCAGGAT
This sequence comes from Sturnus vulgaris, assembly GCF_052056855.1. Taxonomy (NCBI): domain Eukaryota; kingdom Metazoa; phylum Chordata; class Aves; order Passeriformes; family Sturnidae; genus Sturnus; species Sturnus vulgaris. The sequence goes on from NC_142243.1 coordinate 86,572,984, forward strand.
GTTGCCAAAATGCCACTGTGACGAGCAATCAATTCTGCTTTGCAAGAATTCCCTGAAAAATCTGGGATGAAAACGCTTCTGATGGCCACTAATCCACAAATACGGTCCATCAAGGAATTTTTGGTATTTCCACTAAAATTATAGCTGTTACTATAAGTACCTGAATTTGTTAAACCTTCACTTTTGACTATCAATATAGACAAAACAATACTTTTTAGCCATAAAACTCCTTCTTTTACACAAACATACAAAATATGCCAGATAATGTAATTCCCTATTCCATGTTACCTGGAAAAGGGCACTATTCCAGAAAAGAAAGAAAATCCTTTCTTCAGCTTCATAGTCTGCAAGTGGTAAATTGATTCTCACATCAAAACATCTCAAGTGAGAAGCTGAAATACTAAGCACAGAATTTGAGAGTTCTTGGCTTCTGAGACCAAGGGGGTTTTGTGTCCCCTTACTGTTCTTAAAGGGCAAAAACAAAAATATGAATAAAAATAACTTTTTTTTTTAATTTCAACACAGCATGCAATTTTTCAACATACATTATCTCTTGGATATCCAGTGTAATCAAAGGCGAACATATATTACTGTTTATATATTTAATAACCAGTCATTTTTTTATTCATGCAAAAGCAATCTGTTGAAGGCTTCATCAGAAATCTGAATGAAGTTGGTAACAGACGGTATCTGTGTCTCATTTGAAATGTAAATGAGTCATTCCTGTCTTTTGGGGAACTAGGATAGAAGAGACTCCTCTTCAGTCTTGTGATTAAAATAGCTTTCCACTCGTCCCACACAATATCCCCTTTAATGATCCCTGCTTAGCATTACTTTCATGATGACCTATTAAATAAATGGGTACATAATGCAGCCTCCAAAATTCAACCAAAGTCAAATATCTGAAAAAAATAATAAGTACATGGAACGCAAAAACCGATACTGCATTGCATAAAAAATTACATACTAAGATTCAAAAAATCAAAAAATGACAAAACAGGAGTGTGAGATACTGCACAGAAGGGCTTTGAACTCTTGCCAGTCTTGCATGTTCAGAAGAAGGACCTGACGCTCCAGGGAAAATTCCTTATTTGACTGCAGGCCCTGACAAATATTGGAATTCCTGCAGCTGGTACCTCGGCTGCTCTCCCTTCCCTTAGAGCAAGCCGGAAAGCCATAACTCCAAGTGTGAAGAGACTGTGTAACCTCTGCCTATATTCATGCAAATACCTTCTGATAATCATGACAGAATGCTTGCCCAAGCACAATGGATCAAGGATTGCAAAATACTCTCAACTGAGCTCTTCTGTGGTAGTTTGTCAATATTAAAACTACTAAATGTCAGAGTGGACAATGGCAATACATTGTCTGGGAATTTCTAGCTATAGAAGTCTAATTACAACCTTACAACATTGTTTCCTCACTGCAAGGGGTTTAAACTGCAATGAAGACCTGAAGAACAATCTTACAGGAGGCTTCTTTGTAGCTTTTAAGCCCATTTTTTTGACAGGGACAGAACAAAGCCTTTCACTAGGAGACTGGATAGAGAGATTGGATCAGAGATGCTGTTATAGAAGTGATTCTGCTCTGGATACATTGGTGGAGAAAATCACAGCTCCACATCACGCTTGGCCCATTTTGGGGAGTCCGGCACACAGTGAGGCACATTGAAACAGGCAGATGCTTCAGCTACATCTAAATTTCCTGTACTAACTGTGATATTATAACCAGGTTCATGTGCTGTGTCAACACAGTCCACTGTCAGCGATTCCCAAACCTCTGGAACCAAACAGAACTTCCCACCACAATATCACTAGGCAACAGGTCAGGAAGAAGCTCTTACAAATCAGTGGCGATTATGTCTTAATATTGCATAACTGGAATACAGGAGTTGGGGTGTGTTGGAGGAGTGAGAGATTTGTGCTTTCAAGGAAAGGAGGTGGGAGCTCAGGAGCAGAGACATTTTTGGATAAAAAAGGACCTGGGTTTCTATGAGATTGCTCAGGCACCAGTGCAATCGTGGTTTCTCCCTCCACCAGCTGCAGTGTGCAGCCTCTTCCCTAATTCAGGACTTCAGTTGTGAAAAACTTATAGGCCTAAATATTAAAGTTTTGTAAAATTAATTCAATCTTTAAAATTCTCCAATACCTCCAGTCAAAAAAACAATGATATAAGCAAAATATCACAAGTATGGGAACTGAGAAATGGAATTTGAAAGTAGCAATTTATTTAGTTGTAAGAAGAAACCTAACTAGAGTAATATTTTAATTGCATAGATACAGCTATGAGTATTTTACTATGCAGTTACAGTTTAGGTGGTGGGTTCTTTTGGAGGATTTCAAGGATAAAATTGCTCAGGATGAAGGAAGGGTTAGAGCGCTGCAGTTTTAAACAATAAATGTTGGGAGTTCATTTTGCTACTCTGTAGTTCAACAATGATTATTATACTTTGCCACCTAAGGGGATATTGAAAAAGTCACTAAATCCAATTATGTTAGATTTGTAAACTTTTTTTCTCCCTTTCTTTTGTTTTTCTGATCTCTCAGTATAACAAAATGCAGAGAAGTAAACTGGAAGAAAAGCAAAAAACTTCACTTTTATTACCAGTAAGAGACTGAAGCCATAACATTTTCAGCTACACATTTCATAAGAAGAACATTTTTAGACAAATTCTTTTTGCCCAGAAATCTCTTTGCTTCAAAATATATTCCAAAATTGTGACAAGTTTAATGTATTACTTCATATTGCATGACTTCAACTACAGACCACGTCTAAAAAGAATGACATCCTTATGCATATTCTGCATTAAAATGAATCTATTCAAAACACACCCCCTCTTGCTAGTGTTATTTTTTTCAAACACCTGGGGAGCTATATTAATATTAGTATGTCAAGTGTTGAATTGTATTTAAATGTGTGTAGGATAAATTTTCCTATGTAAAGTTCTTCATGGTGTGGTGTATTCAAGAAGCAATTTCCATAAGAGCAAGAAAGCTTACTAGAGTTGTATGATTTAGTAAGATACAGCAGCCTGAAACACACAGTCCTGTTGGCCTTCAATACTTCAAAATCATTCCAGTTTTTATAGCTCCTGTTGTTTGCCATCTCATTTCTATCCACTGTCACTGAGTATACAAATGACAAGAGTTGAAAGTCTATTTTCTGTACAAACAGAATGCACGCTGCTCCATGCCTACTCAGCCGGAGATTTTATTTACCATCTGCTTACTAACCCATCCCTACCTAAGGACTCTATTTCCTTCAGTTTCAACACAATCCTTCTTCACCTTTCCCTGCAGCCATTCTCCATCCATGCTGCTGGCCAGGAACCATCTCTTTTCCAGGGCTGTGTGACCAACTTTCACAGCTCCCAGAGAGAAGGAAAATGTCAGAGTATCGTGAAAAAACATAAAAAAACAATAAGCATCACTTTCACAGGAGCCATTCCTTTGTCTACATGCCCAGCTCTCCACACTGCACAAGCAGAGGTGCTCAGCTTTCATCACATTTCTAGGTGGCTTTGTCCCAGCATTTCTCCTGCATCTGATGCTCAGCCCATGGGCACAGGTCTCATCCCATGGGAACAGCAGGAGGAAGAGGCCAGTCAGTGGTAGTGGCATTTCTAAATCATATGAAATCATTACTGTGTGATTAAAATCACTAGCTGAATAATGCATCACAAAAACTGTGCAAATTCTATGGATCCAGAAAGATTTTCCTTTTGTAGCTTCAGTGGCCTGAATTTGTAAATTTGTAAAACACCATTCCTCCAATACTCACATGGCTTGAGAAAAGTAGTACTTACTGAAATGTGATTAAAACTAAATAAACAAGGAGAGATGAGGAGAAAAGAAATTTAGGGGTTCTAAAGCACAGATTCTCTTGCTAGCCTCTCTGGAGAAATATGTCCTGTCTGCCCACATCATCAATGAGCATGGAATTCTTGGGCTAATCTAGAGGAAATCATGGAATAGAAAGAATTATGACCAATATATTATAATCTGCATTTTTTACTGCACTTTTCTGCATTTGAGAAAATGTCTCAAATTTGTCATAAATCAAGATTTCTTTCCAGTCTTCATCTGACCAAGGAAACATGATCTTTCTCAATTTTTTTTGCACATCAATCCAACATTTTAACGTTGGAATATACAAATTAATGTCATTCAGACCACTTTCCTTCTCTTGTCAACACCCTGGGTCATCCATAAGACCTGGAAGTTTATCTACATCAGACCTAACAGAGACCCAAAATTGTAACTGATATTCTTCAATAAGTTTCTAACTGCTGATAAAATTCAGGTTAGTGCAAAGAAAATAAAGGGCATCCATATCTAACTAACAAAGGCCACAGTCTCCTCTATGTGAAAGCCATTTAAGGCACCGATTTATATCTGTTTGTACAGGTGTGTGATATGTGCACATCGTTAGGAGCTGGCACTAGATAACATATGCAATCATAATGGATAATCCGAGTGTGACATGGAAAAAAAAGACTTACTCAAATCTCTGCCTCATTTAATAGCAGTAAAATACCTTTTTGTTTTAGTTCTTTTTGGAAAGTAGTTTTCAGACATATGTATGTTTAATATGTTTTATTTAGATGTTCACCTTCTTTACATGACAGGTTTTTGAATACATTTCCTTCATAACTGTACATTATTTGAAAAAAAATAGTGGATGATTAAGGCTTATCACAGCATAATAAAGAAAAATGCATACAGTAGTTACTATCACATTTACTTAGGCTCAATTCAATCCAAAATTACAAAAGTATTAAAAAATTACGGAATCTGGAAGATAAAGCTATAATACTTTTCTTGCTTATATTACCAAAAAAAAAAAAAAAAAAAAAAAAAAAAAAAAAAAAAAAAAAACAAAACCTTGCCTCTAAGGTTTTTTCTTTCCTTTTTTTGGGGGGTAGTCAAGAAGAATATAACCAAACTCAAACTGAACCTTCAGATATCTGAACTTGCAACACTATCATTGTCATAATGGCATGCAAAAGTTGTTATCTATGAAAACTCATCCATATTGAATGAGGCAAGAACTATTTTTATGAAGACTACAGCTGGATGTAAGGCAAAAAATACAGAGTGCTAACAAATAATAGATTTAAGAAAGGCTGTCTTCATTAGCAGGTGAGAGAGGAAGCAACTATTGTGGTAAATATGAAAAGCTGCTGCAAACTTGGGAGGAAATGTATGCAAGGAAGAGTTGAAAAAAGAAGACAAAGGAATTGTGAATTAACCAAAAGAAGCAGAAAATAGTTAAGGAAATTTTTATCACAAATGTGCAAACTGAGAAATTACAGAGGCCATCTCAAGTTGGGATACTACAACAAAGAAGAAATCTAGATAGCACTAATGTGTAAAGAGACTGTGCAGAGTAAAAAATGCAAATTACTGTGTAATGCCACATGAACACGTGAAGCAGAGTGACTGCAGTCATCACTTCACCTGCCATTTTGGTTCTTGGGAAATGAAGATATTCACAAATATAAGTAAAGTGTTACAGAAATCAGAATATTTAAGAAGAGATTCAGATTGGCCAATTTAAGATAATGCCCTGCAAAGTAACATACAGAATTTATATACATATATAACTTAGCTAAAATGCTATGTACAAGAAGTAAATAGGAAAAATGCAATCTAGAATTCAATATAATTAATACATAGTCAGGTTCTAAACTGTTCAAAGTAAATCTGCCAAAACAAAATAATCCAAGAATTTCAGATATTAAATAAAATTGACATTACTGATAAATGTGTTATTTTACAGATTATCTTAAGCTATAAATTCAATATGAAGCTTTGGAGTAGTAACAGAAAAGTACTTTTTCCCAAACTGGCACAACAGCAGATGCTGCACTGCATGAAAACACAATTGATTTTTTGAAGCCCTGTAATGCATTTATGTGGAGAGGCAGAGGGTGGGTTTTTTCCCTGATACACTGAAAAGGCATTTCCTGTGACACTGGCATGGGATACTTAACTTTTCTGCAGTACTGAACCTGGGAGATGTGTCCTTCTCCCTGATATGGATCTCCCGAGTAGTTACTGTCTCCCTTCTGAAAAGGGGCTCCTTTTGAAACCTGCCTTTTGAAAGTCCTCTCACCCTTCCTGTTCTCAGCCCTTCTCCAAATCAAGTCTCTTATGGTACATAAAGGGGAGGCAGAATCATAAATGATAAATACCGCTGGGATCATCTTTCATTAACACTGAAATGTTGTCTGAGAATTGACCATTATGTCGGTCCATTTTTTTTTCTCCTTCCAGTATTTTTAGACTATCTATTGCTGAATTAAACAAACATAAACATCAAAGCTATCTCCCAACAAACAAACAAGCTACACTGTTTCTGTACAAAAAAAAATTAAAAATCACATAGTAAAATAAACCAAAAAAGTCACTAAATGAATATGAACAATCTCTTGAAAGCACATCTATCTTCTAGTTCTCAATGAACTTGTAATTTATGAGGTATAATTATTTATATAACTTACATCCTATTATACATTTTTTCCTAAAACTCTGAGCTTCAACATATTTGAAATCATGCAGTACCACCATCTTATGACCTAATTACACTTGTATATTTAAGATATCTTTAATAATTATTTTATGAAGATTTTACTAATTATATTTTTCTATGAATATATAAAACTTAAACACACATCTTCTATAACTTGTATTGAGTGAGCCTTACTACATCAAATGTATTTTTTTCTCTCTTTATCTTTTACTTTTTTAAAACTCCATAAACATAGCACCTTGCTTGTCAACAAACTAGTGTATCCTTTGCTTTCAAATATTAGTTAATTTAAGGAAAGCAATGTTTCCTACTACCTGCATAAAGTAGATTTGCATCTACAAGGGAAACAGAAAGGATTTTGCAGCCAGCATATGACAAACTGCAGGGATATGGGGAAAAATCCTGTTAGCTGCTTCCTAGACTAAAGGAGAGGGGTCCTCTGACAATCCAAATACTCGGATTCATTTACTTAGCAACACAGTTGTGCCTAACAATTAATAAAATCTATAGAAACAGGGAATACCCTTAAACAACTAAAGGGAGGTCTTCTTATGCAGCTTCTAGGAAACATTTTCAACATCTGTTTTATTATTTCTCTGCTCAACAGCTCACTAGCTAAATTTTTACAGCACTGGAAACCTGCAAACTTAATCAGATTTGAGGCAAGATGCAAAAGGCAAAGAAATGACCAAAGGTCAGAGTCTATGATGATATGCCCTTTCAGCACCCAATTCACAAAAATAAAAACATGCAGTATTAAGTGCAATGGCCATGTAAAGGTACAAGCTTTTCCATGGCAGGCAGGTATGTAAAGTCTAACAGCTAAAACCAACAGACTAATGCAGTAACCTGCCAAAACCTTTCCTCCTGGAAGTCAGGCAAACTTACATTTCTGAGTAAAAGACAATTCCAATTAATTATATTTGCATGTCTCCCTTAAATTAAACCTGCTAGCAAGAAGTATTGGATAGCTGCTTTAATGGTTCTCTGTAGCTCTATCAAACAAGTAATTTTTAACTCTATGTGTACTATGAAATTATTAAATGTTTATTTCCTAATGTCAAATCAATTATTAAGCACATAAGAAGCCATATGAAGGGCTTAAATTATTCACTTCCATTTATCACTTGGTCTGAACTTCAGCAACATCAGAAGATGATGATGATATTTAAAATGAGCATTGCTTATTTTCAGTACTCTGAAACATTAATATTCTTATTGATAAATGTTATTTCCCATCAGAGAGAAAAATCTTGCAATATTCAGTTTGTGCATATTTATCTGAGTCTTACATTTTTATTGTACATCAATATGTACCTTTGCCTTGGCAAAGTTCATTCACATGACTTGCACTGCAATTATCACACTGCATGCAAACTATGCAATAATCTTGATAAAAACTACAGTCAGCTCAGCTTTGTACTTAATTGTCCCCTCCAAGTTGAAAAACACACTGCAAGAAATAGAGTCAAGGAAAATAAACTAGCAGGGGAAAAAAGAATTTCATAAGGTTCTTTCGGTAAGTTCCAGGACACATCCAGTCTCTTTTACTTTATATTACATCAAACCTCTCTCATAAATGTTATAATGAATGCCTAAAGAGATCAGAAATAGACCAAAATTATTATCCCCAGATGTTTAAAGTTTTGGGACTACTTCTCCAGAACACCGGAAGGAAGAAAGATATTTAGATAGAAAAAGCCATGAACTTTTAAAATGCAGAAAATGCATCTCTTCAGTTTTTAGATGAACTTCAGGCATATGTCAAAGCAAATTGTCATTTAAAATATCCCAGTAGTTTCCAGATGTTCAGTGGTCCACAGAAATAAAGAACTAAAAGGATGCTCCTGAACCACTGAAGTCCATTCTCTGTGAATGAAGAAATTGACTGACTCTCAGCTAAGGACAGCATCCCACTGTAAAACTAATTTAATATTTTAATCTTTATTATCCTGAGGATACTAACCTCCACAAACCAAGTGCCCCAATGACAATGGGATAAATTCTAATTTCCAGTTTAATTTTCCTTACCAGCCAGATGATTTTTACTTTTGTGTGGGTAGGCGTATGTGTCACTAATTCTTTGTCTTCTGTAGCTTCTCCTCAAATCTGTTGTCTGCAACCACAGACTATCTGTAGATGGCAGTCATACCACTCTCAGCATTCTTCTCCTCTGCAGATCTATACCCAAGTCAAGCTCTTCTCACCTCCTCTCACAAAACTCTCCTTTTTCTTGGTGATCTTTTGAATAAAGGTGACTAGAAGTTTACATAGTCATCCAGGCGAAGATTCATCTTTAGCTGGATACTCTGCCATCATAAACAAGTCTTTTCTGGACACATGTCCAAGTGACCCAGGGATCAGCTAATGCTTCCTCTCTTCATTCTGCTTGTCCTTGCTTCTTTTTCTACTAATGAACTCAGCCTATAGCTGCAACTTCTGCTGTTAGTCCCCAAATGCAGGCACCTCATATTTCCTATTATTAAATTTCAGCTAGCTGCTTTTACTGCAGTTCTCAAGGTCAAGATTTTCTTCCCCATAACATTGTGATCTTTTGCTGTATTAGGAATCCTTGAACTGGGTCATCAACAAATTTCATTATAGCAGTGACATTCAGTCACCCCTTCACTAGTAAAAAGCACTAATAAAGGGAAACATTCTCCAGAGACCTCTCTGAGAAATCCAGCCAGAAATCTTTCTCCTGCCTGATGCCCTCTGAAGTCACACTACTTGCCATCTCCCCTCACCTACATGTGCAGTTACCTTAATAATGGTCATCTCCTTTAGCAAGGTTTCTAGTCTCCCATTTGACACTAAAACATTTTTTTTTTCAAAAATACATTCTCTATTTAAAACAGTAATCAGTTCATCTTACACTAACTGCTCTCATAATGCACTGCCATGACATAGCAAAGGTTAACAATGGCTCATTGGTTATGCCAGCCAGTATCTCAGGGGTTTGCATGTTATTGCATTATATTAATGTACTGCACTACTGATTTTAATAACTGGCAGGTGTGTCTAATAGTTCATCTTTTTCCTGTCTTCTATACAGATAAAACCATACCGGACTTGATAAAGCCACTTAAATGTCTTGCTGTTAAGCCTGTGACTTCATATATCTATAAAAGTATTAAGGTAAAAATCATCTATTCACTTTCCAAGATTATCACTGAAAATACGACATATACTGATGGACTGTGGGGGTTCTTGTTTTTCTGTCACATCTATTCCTAAAGCAGAGTATCATCTTCTTGGCAGTAACTTTCCCTTTGCTACAATGCTCCTGGTTTTCTTCATGTCCTTTTTCAGGTGAATATTCACCTACAAGGTACTGAACCATGCTCCTACAAGATTTTGTTCCTTGTTCAAGATACTCATTCCTGAGAGTCTGAGTAATCTTGAATTTTAAAAAAAGTCAAGTCTCCCCCACACTCCAGATCCTGAAGTTGTATAGCATCAATTCATCCTCACATTCCTATGCTGCAGGGACTTCTCTGACACCTGCCTTACTTTCCTCAAATATATAACAATATATATATATTTATACTGCATAACCACAAAATATGTTATTGATAGTTTAGGACAGGGCTGACTTTAGATAAGGCAAGGTGTGGAAATCAGACCCAATGTAATTCACACAAAGTCAAGTCCTCCCTTTCTGCAGACCCATTGTTTCACTAAACTGCCTAATACAGGAGCTGATTAACACAACTACGGAAACTTTGTGCAGGCCCTCACCCCTCAACACAGAACAGATATCCCCAGGTACTAACACAGTTAAAAAAAAAAGAAAATTATAAATACTAGGGCATAAAATTTTGCCCACACTTCTTAAGCCAGGTGTGCTCCAAGGCCCAAATAGAACCATTCTATATCAACAGCTTAAAACAAAACAAAAAAGCACGTTAAATTCATCTCAAAATGTAGAATTTAGGCTAAAATAATCAAATATATATTCTAAGCACATCACTCTGGATTTTTTTTTTAAAACCATAAGTGTCAAATTCCGCTTGAAGTAATTTCTGTGCTGTAACTGCATATAGAGGAGGTGGAACACATCTGGTGCCTGCACTGTGCAAACATATTTATGATTAAATAGAATTGAATACCAAAATCCTGCAATGATAGAATTCATTAGACTAGTATAGTGCTGCATAATTACTCTTTTTTTATGTAATCCACTGCATGCTTTAAGAGCTCTTTTTACCCACTGGTATGAATGTGCTATGCCATATTTACATACACCTGTATAAAAGGCTGAGGAAGTATTAGACATATCAGAGAGGGTGACACAGAAAGGCAACTGTTGTACAGTAACTACACTGTCAGCGAAACAAGAGAAAACTAATTTAAATTCATTCCCCAGCATGAAATTCTACAGACGGGTACTGGATTTACATTTTGAAAGGAAAAGTGCTTCATACTGTAGTAAGGAAGAGTTCTGACACAACAAAATCAATCCAGCACTCCTTTCTACCAGCACTCCTTACTCAGCTTTCCTGCCTTGCATTACTGGCCCTCCACCAACATGCACAGATTTCCACATGGACCTTGCTAAGTAAGCATTGCCCTTGGGTCCTTCCTCACTGAAAACATCTTCACACATTACTGCTCACACCTAAGACTTGGAAGAAGGTTGCCAGCAGGCAGTGGCTCTCTCTGAGCTTTGGCATGTCTACCTTTGCCCTGCTTCTTTCCTACAAACCCAGGTGTCTCATGACTCCTACCAGGCAGCCCAGTCTCCCTCCTGGCTCATGCCAAGTGTAGCACATGAAGGTCCTAACAAAGGACCCAAGCTCCTGGTAAACCAGGGGCTCCAATGCCACAAAATTGGTGTCATCTTGGGCAGACACCAATAAAGGATGGTTGACACACTTCTTTAAAAAAAATTGTCCGGTACCAAAGACTTTACCATTAGTGTTCCAATTTTTTTCATGTTAAGCCGCCCACTGTCTCCCTAAGGCACACTCCATCTCCCTCTTAGTGTACTCACTGTTCTTCACTGTTGACACAGAGGAGTAAGGGAATTTGGACTAACTAAAAGGGTAAGTTAGCTATTAAAGCTGGTGGTGTAAATATGTTGGCTGCTCTCCTAGATGGGTTAGGGATGATGCCCAGGCAGTCCAGTGACAATAACAGCCTTTGGACCAGGCTCAGCAGGCAATTACGGAGCCAGCATGGAGCTGGCAGATTGGCACAAGGGACAAATTAACTGTCTACAGCCACACTGCCCTCCCCCCTCAAACAGAGGCCGGATGGACACCTGATAAGAGCTTTTCTCCAAAGCTGTACCTACAACCAAAGAGGAGTCAAGGAAATGGAGATTGATAAAAGCAGTCCAGAGGGACAGCAAAATGATAGCTGAAACCAATTATTATTTGTGCTTATTTCACATCAGCCTACAGGTTTCTAATAAAAAAAATCAAAACAATCGCCCTGACCAACCTCTTCATTTCCAGCCCTCTACTGATTATGGGTTACTTGAGCTATGCACCTGCAGGCTAAGGACGAACTGCTCTGCATTAAATATATATTGAGCTCCGAACCAAAATAATCTCTCTCAAATGGTATTTTTATTGCAAACAAAAGCCACAAATGTTCACACCTCATGTTCCTTAAGACAACAGAGAAAAACCACATTGAGCAGTTGAAAACAGCCAAAAGGCATAAGAAAAATCATTAAGACAAAATTTAAAAGATGCAGGGTTGTCACTCAAAGGGCTGTCCACAAATGGCACAATGCTCTTTCTAGTAACTGTGGTATGCAGAAAATCTTTCAATAATTATTAGTACAATTAAGAAATTCTATATTCTTAACAAGCTTAAGATTCAGGGGACATGAAAGTTATGACATTTCAAACTCTCCTGGACCAGAAGTTAGGCTGTAATTTGAAGTAAATTAAAAGTAAATTAAAGTAAATATATATAAACATGAAGTAAATTAAAATAAAGCACTTGTTTAGTAAGTAACTGTGCATGAACTGACTCTTTCATTTTATCAGTTTCTAATTAGTTAATGTTGACAGAGATATATTTGAAACCTAACTAATTTAAATTTTATATTGTGTCTCCTTTCTTTCATAAAAAGCATAAGAGAATCACAAAACCACTTCAATATCCTAAGCAAAATGGTTAAAGATTCACAAAATGTAAAATTTCAACGAAGAACCTGTCAATGATCACCAGGGAAGGATTTTTCCAACTTGGTTTCACATATAAGAGATAACACCAATTATTGACCTACACATTATTCTCGATGCAGAGCAAACAAAACACCAGCATCACAGGAATACAAGGCAGTATTTTACTGCTCACAGCTCTTTTTCAAATGTTTGAAAAGATCAAACCTTCAATTAGTCTCTTGTGTAAGGTGTCAAATTCCCAGAAAAATTCCTGTATTTCCACAGTTTACTCTTAACTGACACTAGGCAAAAGCACTCCTACAAAAGCAGCCCACAAAACTGCACTGCTATCCAAAGCAGAAAAATAAAAGCAGGTTACTACAAGAAGCCACACGACCTTGGGGTCTCAGCTGTGGCCAGGGGCTACTCTGGCACAGCCCCTCTCTGGCCAGATGCCAAAGCCATGTGCCCTGGGTCCAGGCTCCGTGGAAGAGCCCTGCCTGCTCTCAGCTGGAGCCTGCAAAGCTCTCGGCAAGGCAGCTGCCCGGAGCCAGCTGCTGCTGGCAGAGCAGGAGGGGCAGCTCCATCCCAAATATCCTTCTCTCCAAGCAGCTCTTGCACGCAAAGCAAAGAGAAGACTGAATATCAGACGAGTTGTGTCCTGGCAACCTACAGGAAGATAATGCCATTTCCCAGAGCTCTACACTCCTTCCTCCATCACAGGGCCAGACGCATCCCTTGAATGCTGTGGGAATGCCTACATTTTTCCTAAGAGGAAAGCAGGGCGGGACAAATCATCACAGGCTAAACTAAACACAACTCTGGGACTGAGACATCAGTATCCCTTTTTCAGTCCATGTGCTTTTGAAAACCATTATCCTAGCTTTCAAATACCAAAATTAAATTTAGCATCATTAGTAAGTAATATGGCTAACTAAATATTTGCATCTGAGCTTGAAAGCCTGAAATATTCTATCATGACATGATACAAATGCCAAAGAAAACAAATAAAAAAGTAAGACCTTGTGAATTACCTAGATTACACAGGCATTCCCAGAGTGAAATCCATATCTAAAGAAAAATATTTCATGTTTGGATTGTTTTTTATTACATGCAAGTGTGACCTAGTTTGGTAGTTTAAACTATTGAAAAGATATAATACCTAAAAAAACCCCAAACTAGGTAGGAGGTTTCTTAGATAGTTAATCCCAGAACCTTCCAAGAAAATGAAAATATAATGTCAGGGCTTCAAAAGTATTGCCAACATGCACCAGTAATTTAAATAATTTATATTAAAGAGTTTAAAGGAACTACTTAAAGTATAGTATTTGCCCAAGTCTTTGCAAGATATGAATAAGTCAGAGAATTTATTTCAAGTCTGTCTCAAGGACCTAGAGGGCATTCTGGAGAGAGTAATACAATTTAAAGGTTAAACTCATGGAATCAGACTGAAATCTTCAGAAGACGTATTTATATGTTTAAAAGACTTTTTCCATACCTTGAAGAGTTACAAAAATATTATATGAGCCATATTCCCATGTAGAGTGGTTTGCAAAAAAGTCAATAATGTGAGAGAACTCGATCAGCCACAGTGTTGGATATTGCACATCATTTATTGATGTTTCAAAAGTGTTGCTATTAGGCTGCAATTATATTTTGCTTTTCCTTCATTACAAAATTTTTAAAATGTGATACTCATCCATTTTTCTAGACAAGTAAGGAGACTCCCAGTCCTTTTCCTCATGTGTTGCTAGAGAACACCCTGTAGACCACAGAAAGCCTACATGGAGAGCTCAAACGTTTTAAACTGGAAAGGATAGCATAAGCAGTGTTGAACAAAACTAGCATTTCTACCATGGTCACTAGAATCAAATACTAACTCTACAAAGAAGCTGGTTCTTGGAATCAAGTACTCATGATTAAAGGAGCTTACAAATATAAAAGCAAAATCCTTCTAATATTTCCTAACGTATTTTAAGTATGAACATCTCTGGTATTTATAAAACAGAGGGAATCTCAGCATGCAAACACTTAGTCATAAAAACATTTTGAGATATCCCACAAAAATGAATGTGAATGCTTTTATATAGAATGGTTCTTGGACAGGTATCCAATGGAAGCAAAATTAGTAATAAGGACAGTCTTACCTGGTCCCAGGGACAGATGATTCCTCCAAAACACATAAAGAGATATCCCATGGCAACAAGACATACCCAGACCACCAGAGAAAATATACGAAGCAGCTTCTTAAATACAGGTTCCACGCAGACAAGGATAAATATAGCAAAAAAAATTGCTAGGGCTGTTGGAACAGTTATTAAAAATGCCACGTGGTCTTCAACTTCCTGAAAACAAAGGAGAATGAAAAGGAAGTTAAAAACAAATGTACTTAAAGGTCAGACATCAATAACATACTCTCAACTTATTGTATGTGGAGATGGCAGAAAGACACGATTGGATATCTAAAGTAAGTTAAATCAAAATAGGATTTCTTTCATGGTAAGAAGCTGCTACATCGAGCATCAATCTTGTAACTACTACTGTAATTACCCACAACAGCACAACACTTCTTTTACTACTCTGAGTTGCAGCAGGCTGTGAGAAGCGTGTGCAACATGAGGGGAGCTGAGTTGAAAAGCTGGATCCAAGTTCAGTCTGCAGTGGACACAGAGCCCATGGCCAACCATCCAACAACTCCACTGCTGGCACACACAGAACAGAGAGGGGCAAAATGCAGAAGAACAGAAGCTTGCAAGAACATGAATCTGCAGGAGAAAGAAAATTCCCCTGAAGCTTGGCATGGCCCTGCAGAACCTCTTTGCTCTGCAGACTGAAAAGACCCATGGCATCAGGAGAGGTGCTGGAGCTGAGCCAGGCAGCCCCATCTGCTCTGTAGCAGCCAACACAACCACGAGAACGTGACGGGTGACAGCAGTAGGGACTCTCTTGTGAGAGGCACAGAGGTGTGCCTCTGACACACTCCTGAGAGCTGTGCTGCTTACTCGGGGCTCATGGCAGGGATGGCACCAAGACACTGCCAAGCCTCACAGAGCCCACTGCTGCCCACTGCTGTAGTTTCACAAAGGCACTAATGACACAGCCAGGAATAGTCTGAGCAATACCTAGATGGATTGCAGAGGGTGATGGTAAGGCACTCTGGAATGCAAGTAGTTTTTTCACCAATCCTCACAAAATTAAAGTTCCCAGGGGAACAGAACCTCAATTCATTCCACTCCTACAAGCTTGATGCCAATACCAGAAAGAGATGCTCTTTCAGATGAGTCTGAAAGGGGATTGTAAGTCAGCAGGAAAAGGAATTCCAGCCACTCTAGCCAGTACGTTAGCTCTGGGGACAAAGATCAGTACATAAGAGATGGGCACCTAGGATCTTGTCACACAGATGTGGTGTGATGGCTCCTGTGATGGGAGTGTTGGAATGGAAGGATACTGGCTCTGTAGGAAGGAGAGGAGAGGGGACACAAGGAGGGGGTGTTTCCCTCTATGTCAATGACCAGTAAGAATGCATGGAGCATCCCCTGCTGGGTGATGGATGAGGAGCTGAGGGCTTATAGGTTGGGTTAAAGACAGAACAGAGATAGGCAACATTACAGTGAGGGTCTACTACAGATCATCCAACTAGGAAGACTGAGGAGATGAGGACCTCTATAGACAGACAGGAACAGCCCAGTGTTCACAAGTTCCTGGTCCTCACGAGGAACTTCAGCCACCCCATACCTGTTGAAGGGACAACACAGCAGGGCACAAGCAATCCAGGCGGTTCCTGGAAAGCACTGATGATGATTCCCTTCTCCAAGTGATACAGGACAGGTTGGGCTGGGCTTTGAGCAGCCTTTTTTAGTGGAAGGTGTGCCTGCCCATGGCAGGAGACTTTCTAACCCAAAGCCCTCTATGATTTAATATAATTTGAAGCAGATTGAGAAAACTGTAAATCACCCTGAACACTGCAGCTGTCAAAACGCTTCACAAATCAACTACGTCCATAGATCTATAAATGTCTTTTTGACAGTGATAGTTGAAAGGTTCTACACATTTTGATTCGGCCTAAAGTATATATCTGGAAGTACAGACTCTAGATTGCATACATACATTTTCTCCTAGCAACTGCTTACTTTGAAATGTACAAACAATGCCCAGAGCAAGGACTAGAATATAATATTAAGTAAGATTCAGAACATTCAATATTTAAAATTATATACAGAACTTACTTGGAAGCTACTACACTAACATCTTTAAATGAGTTAATGATGGGCGCATTAAAAAAAAGATAAATATTTGATTTTCTATTGCTGTTCAAGCTCAAAAGTATGCCTGGTTGAAATACAACAGCACTATATCAAAGTACAGTCACAGGATCTTTAGTCATTCCCAGCTGTTATGAATTCTAACAGCCTCATTTGTAGCAACCAGGATTCCCAAAAGCAGACCTCAAATGCTACTGCTTCAATAGTAACCACAGACTTCATGCAGAAAAGCCTCAGATTCATTTTTCATGGTGAAATCTT
Organism: Sturnus vulgaris; assembly: GCF_052056855.1. Taxonomy (NCBI): domain Eukaryota; kingdom Metazoa; phylum Chordata; class Aves; order Passeriformes; family Sturnidae; genus Sturnus; species Sturnus vulgaris. The sequence goes on from NC_142243.1 coordinate 86,590,166, forward strand.
AAAGAGAATCTGAAAGTACTTATTTGATGATTTGTAAGTCATCTAAGCTCAAAGAAACATTTATTTTCCCCTTATTTGTAGTTGTTTCCTTAGTGCCCTGTTAAATCTTGTTTATTGATGGGTTTTCAATTTAAATATGTAAGATTTTACTTTAAAGTATCTTAATATGACTTTTTTTCCTTTCTTATGTATAAAAGATTTTCTTCAATTAAATCAAAACTAAAAATTTACAAATTTGTAGATTTGCAAACATTTACAAATGCTATCAGCAGGGGTTTTTTTAAATATTGTTTGGGTTTTTTTCCCTGATCTATTAAGTTTTACAGCTTGATATCTAGAGACACTTGATGCAAAAATCTGGCCCCCTTCGCTGTTCCCATTTCTTCATTTTCCTTGCAGCCCTGCCAGCATGTGCACTGCACACTGTGACACCCAGCTGCTCCCAGCTCCAGCTCAGGAGCAGCCACCACCCTGGCAGGCTCAAACCCAGGGAAACACCACAATATAACCTGCCCTGCCTTGTAAAAGCCAGCTCATCTTCAACTCTTCTTATTTTTAACTCCCTATTAAATTTATGAAGTCACACATTTAAGCAATTGTAATTGCAACACTGACAATCACGGTATAAGCAAAGGAAGTGTCAGGAAATTGTTAAGTGGTGATGCTAACCCTGAAATGCAAACACTAAGCTTTCAAATACCAAATACACACACAAAGGCTTCCAAGCACTTGGGTAGTCACACTGAAAACAAAATTATGGCCTTAAATTTAGGCATGGGGTAAGTGCCTGCAAGAGCACAGCACTGCATAGAGTAAGACAAGTGCCATCCTGCATAGTAAGAGTAAAAATATAAAACCTACCTACTAGTAGGAAGAACTACTGATTGATATATCTGAATGTTGTGATTTTTGATCAATCCCATCTCTGAAACTTGTTTCAGTTAATTGATTTAGTAAGTGGCACAACCAAGGTCAGCTCAGTTAACACCAGAAGTATTTAACTTCAGCCAGGTGCGACTGCCAAACTCTTGTTGCAAGAGACAGGTGTCACAGGACAGGACAACATCAACTTCTTTGCACCATCTGTCACACAGCCCAAGTCACAGCACCAAAGGAAACCTCAAACCCCTGGAGTAAGCCAAGACTGTGGAAAACCACATATTTAAATGATGGAAAATTGGCATTTCAGTGATAAGGATCATGCTACAAACATACTAGCAAGAAGATCCAGATGTACTTCAACTGCATGCTTCTCCACATCAGTAAAAAAGTAATAAAACTACTGCACTTTCTGCGAGGATTTGGCTTCATAGCAGATCAACAATATTTAGACACCTGTTTAGATGCACATGTATGCTCATGCAGCCACATACATCTATATGTATTCTATAATTAGATCAATCCATCAAAATGTTTATTCCAAATTAACAGCTACTCAGTTTCATTTTTTTATGCGTACACTCATCTCAACATTTAGCTGAACTATTTTGATCACTAAATCTAAAATTCACTTCTGCTTTCTCTCCTTCTGCAGTTGCTTACTACACAATTTTACATTTTGATTTAAATGCATGCAAAGGGGAAAAAAAAAATAGACCACACAGTATCAGCTCCTGAGCACAGGTGATGTCCCTCAGCTGACACAGGACAACATCCCTCTGCTGTCACAAGCTGCTTGCATCACACCATACTCTGTAAAATTCTGAAGTAAAATTGAATTTTAAAGACAGAATAGTGTACACATTAGACGATTTATAAAATAGATGAGAAAAATGTTATTATCATTTGTATCCTTTACAGAAAGCCTTAATGTGTACAGGGGGATTTTCACAATCCTGCCTTTATAATACATGCTAATGTCAGCTCAAGAAAAGCAGGCCCTGTAAGGAAGAGGTTTATTTTGGAAACTACTTTGAACAATATTCTCCTATTACTTCAGAGGAACTGAATCTTTATGAAATTGTAATTTTAAGAGCAGGACATTTAGAACTTGCAGCTTCCTGATCAATATTTGCAGTTATCAGTGTGTTTAGCAAGTTGGGTGTTGCAAAATCCTGAAGGTTAGCTGTTCTGTTACCTTAACCACTTCCCAAAAAGGTGGGGGAAGAAGAAAAAAACCAAACCTAAATACTTTGCTTTTTTTTTCCCCGCCAGCCTCAGGAATTAAAATACACTAGAGGTAATGGAATTAAAATATCAGCATGACACTTCTGAACATAATGGCTAAGCCTGCAATAGATGGATCTTACCTGACAGCTCTGTCTCCCTGAGTGTTTTCTATCTTGCTGTCTTTTAATTACTGAAGAAATTAAAAAGTCTACGTTAGAAATTTTCCAACCCCCACAAATTCTTCCAAAGTGTGATAATCTTGTTATCACCAGTAAAATCTGAAGAGTCACTTTCAATCATTTTTCTAATACCCACAACCTTCTCTCAATCTACATCCTGTTCTTCCCAGATGTCATGCCCTCAGTTTAATTTTAAACAGCAAAGCTGCTGTAGAGCACTTCACTGTTATATATAAAAACATAGTCAGATGAAATAATCCATAAACATGAACAAACAAACAGTTAAAACGCCAGTTTTAACATAAAATCTTTAAACATGGTCCCTCATTCTTTTGGCACTTTTTTTTTATTCTTTTTGTTTAATGGAATTCAGCAGTAGTCTATATACAGAAGACTCCTGCTGGGATCTGAAGTATCACATGCTTTGAATTAACTCAAACAATTTACTACATTAAACTCCTACTAAAATCCCTTTTTGCTGAGATCGATGAAACATGCTCTAAATGTAAATATAAAACCAAGTGATTCATGTTCTTCAGACATTGATTTACTTTTTTTATTTCATACATCTATTCAATTTTCACTATCTTCAATTTCATGCAGCTATTTTCAAAAATGTTGAGTGTTAAAAGAAATGTTACAGGGCTTAAGGATTACTAGTTTGCTGACCTCTCAATCAAACATCTTCCTTTAACAGGACTGACTGAAAGAATCTGTTGAGCTGTCTCTGAAGCAAAAACTGTCCATGTTTCCTGTAAAACTTTTTCCAGGACTTGAGACAATGATTTTCAGAAGACATAATCATCCTTCTCTTTGTAAAACTGGACAGCATTTAAATTCTCTAATATCTCAAAAAAAATTCACTATAAAATCTGGAAAAGTCTTCTGGCTTCTTGTGACCCCTCTCCTATGGTTTTATATTTTAGTGAATTTGCTTACAGCTGACTGCATTGTGTGCCATCTGCTAGATGGCTGGAAAAATCTCCATTTAATTAAGAGGTGCCATGCCCTGCTCCTGGCCAAGTAGCTGTAAGTTTTGTCTAGAATTTCATCATTTAGGACAACAGCTGAAAAGTTTTTGCCAGCAGTCTCAGGTTTCTTTTCCATCAATTCCATTAATATTAGTCCATCTCCACTTCAGAAATTGTACAGTGTCTTTAAGGCCAGGCTATTTCCAATACCACATGATATTTTCTGGATCCACAACTCAGAAAGACTCCTCTGTCTTTTGTGCCCACCATTTATCTTTCATAACATAAAAGTTTTACTTGTTATTCTTGCTTAGCTGCCTGGATAGAAGCTTTCTTGTGTGCAATTTTTTTTTTTTTTTTTTTACTCTTCCATTGAGTTTTGTGCAGCTTATTCAAGGACGTTAGCAGAAAATTAACCAGTCTGTATCTTTAATCAAACTGTCCTGAACTTTGTGTCAATGAAGCTTTAAATTTTCACTAAGGCCCTATGTAAGTGCATGCCTGAATTTTTCTTCTCTTTGATTCAGCATTCCCTGTCTAGCTTAGCAGATCAATGATAACAGCATCAGGCCCAAATCCAATTGTTTCATGATGTCTGCTGTCTTGAGAAATTCAGTTCTGTCTATTACTGAGTCTGATGTGCAGTCTACACATGCTGTTAGTGCACAGAGATCTTTGACTCCACACTTGATGGTCAGTCCAGCCATTTGCACATCACATGGATCATGTGGCATTCCAGCTGCCCAGATGCTGTGTGAAGTTCTATGTAAACATAAGAAGCAGTTCTGCATCCATGGCCACATTCTACACCATTTTGTATTCATTAGTACATGGGAATATAATTGGAACAGCAAGATTTCATCCAAACCCTTCAGATGTCATTCTGGCCACCTGAAGCCTTTCCCCAGGCTTGAAAGCCATGAACCATATGTGCTATAAATGTGTTCCCTGTATGAGAAATGTGCAGTTTTGCAATAGTGTAGCACTTCTGCTGCAATCCAACAAGGCCTGTTCTTTGGTGTTACAGGCAATGTCCTTGTGGGCACACAGGACTAACAGTGACAATAGTGACCAACCCTGCAGGACTTGTGAGCGCCCACCTGACCACACACATGCCTGACTAACAAGTCAAGCACTTTGAGCCATTGGGTTGGTTTTTAAGTAAGTCCAGTTACATATAAATATTATTTATCTTCTTAATTAGTCAGTAGAAAACCATTGTATCCAGATTTTTCCAAATCTGCCTGGTATCCATAAGCAAACCTCACCTGCTTCAATGTTGTAGCAATGATTATCAGGAACACAAAGTCTTGACATATCAGAGGTCAAAGACTTCTCTGTTCAATGTAAGAAACATCAGACCTCACAGAGGGCTCTTTGGAGGTGCCATGACTGCTGTGCAAATAACAGCAACATAAGAAGTTGGAAGAAAACTTCTGGAGGTAAAATATTTGTTGCTAGTGAAGGAAGCAGAGAACATTGCAGCATTCTCAGAAATGCTTCCAAAAAAAAAAACAAACCTGGTTAACAAGTAAAAGTTCAATAAGCAGATAAAAAAAAAAGTGTTCAAAAGGGAAATCAGAGAAGCCAGGATATTTGGGGAATAGGGATTTTTATCTCCAGAAGGCAACCGAGCTTAACAAAGATGAGTTTTCTAGCACTTCCAAGATAATAGGAAAACATTCAAATCGAATGTTATAGATTGATTGTTATAGAAAAAGAGCACATGGTTTAAAAGAAGCAGTAATGTCAAGGAGACTAATGAGTCTCAACCAAATGAAAGGACAGATGTTGACTAAACTCAGCTAAGAAGGTTTCAGCAGAGGAAAGGCAGAACAGACTCCCTTTTTAAATTCTGGCAGAGAAATAAGACACCATATGAAAGGATACACTTCTCTGCAAGCCTAGGAATCTAGATGGAAGAACTAAAATGCCTGTTGTTGAAGCATCATTTACAAAATAGTCTTACTGTAAAATTGGTGTAAAAAAGATCATCAATAGAATAATGAAAAAGTAGAAAAAGACTGAAAGCCATACTGTTCACCAGGGACTGAAGAAAAGCTTGTATTAACAGTCTAAGAGAATTAACAAATAGTATGAAGTGGCTATGAGCCAAAAAAAAGAGACTGAACAGTAAAGCCTCATAAAAATAAATTACTTAGAGGACTGGTTATCATGCAGATATAAGGAAGGGTGTCAAAGAAGAAAGCACAAAAGGTCAAGGGATACTTTAGTGACTCCCAGATGGACTTGCTAAGCATCACAAGAGCAGATGGAAGCTGAGACCTCAGTCTGTGTCTCATGTACTGCTGAAAAACAAAACAAACAAGTACACAGATGAAAACACCCACCCATACCAAGAAAGAGAAAATAATCTTGAGATCAGTCTGATCTCAAGGAATGGAAAGAACCTGGTCCACAAAATATTTCTATTGAGGAGCTTCTTTATAACAATGACAAGTCTTGTCAAGCAAGCAAATGCAAAACAAAACCTAAATTCTAAAATTGAGAGGGGGAGCTATAAACTTACAGATTAAAATCTTTGTAGATAGCCTGAAGACACTATAAAATTCAGAGGCACAGAGGCAAAAGCTAATTAATTCCCCTAAACAACTTGAGGAAGACCAAAATACACAAGCAGAATGTCTCAATACCAAGTAAGGAAGCTTCTAAAAATTATCTTCTATAGAGGTAAAAACAAAAACAAACAAACAAAAAAACCTTAAAGGGAATAATAAAAAAGGCTTTAATATAAAGACTCAATTAATATAAAGACTCAATAATGCATGCCAAGAAAAGAACTTGCTTGAGAAATTATTTTTAAGAGTATACTAATAAATTCTTTTTGAAACATAATCAGGAATTGGCAGCCTGCTAAAGGACTTCCAAACAAACAGATGATGCAGGTATTAAAAAGAACAACTAGAGAAGAACAGACTGTAGCAGAAAGGGTTTTGGTTGTTTTTTTTATCTGTGTTCAGTGTGGGATAATTCTCACTCCAAAATAATCTATGCATGGGGAATAAATCAAAAAGTCTATCTCAAATCGGAGCATTAGTGAAAGGCATTAATTACAAAAGAAGAAACATGAAATGTGAAAAAAAAATAAAAAAAACAACCAAACAAGGGAAGTACCAGCACATCTGGCACCTACCCTAGGAAAAACTGCTGAAAACGAAGGTATCAAAGTCCTCGGGAATTCTAAGGTATATGTTCGAAATATCCATAAACAGTTTGGAAAAGAGTTGAACAGCAATCCAGCAAAGATGAGGGTCAGCTATGAATAAACACAAAAAGGATCTCATAAGAGTCACTACAGAGCAAGAAAATGGCAGATGAATTTCTGATTGTGTGTGCAGAGATGCACCTCAGACAGAGCAATCCTAACTTTACACACAAGACAATCTCTTACCTGGCTACTAATACTTAGAGATATTTGGTGTTTATCATAGCTAGACCCATGAAAACATCACTTAGGTGCTCACCAGCAGTCAAAAATCAACCCAAAATGAAGAATACAGGAAAATAGTATAAAGGAGAACATCACAATGCCACCTCAATGCATGATGAACACCGTAATTCTGGTTCAATCACCACTTCCAAATGAATGCAAAGGAAGAAAAGATAGTTTTCCAGAACAGTCAAAACTGCAACACGGTGGCTAGATTCTGAAGGAATAACACTTGGTTTTAAGGTTTCTCTTCTCTGCATGGAGTGAGCACAGCTGTCCTTTAATCCAGCTCTTTTGAGGTTTAAAGGTAGTGTCCATCTCAGGCCAACAGGAACAACCTGCACCAGAGCTCTCTGCATGCAAAGGTGCAGCCAGAACCCTGACCATGAGCTCCTGACCATTCCTACTCTATCATATGCCATGGAATAGAGAACAAACCTGGAAGAGGGAATAGAGAACAATCCCTGCCAAAAACATAATTAGTAGAACTGGGATGTTTGGGCCTGTATATTTTATATTCAAAAGTATGCCCTGTGCAAATACCATGTACTCAACCTGAACAGGGAATGTTTTTTTTTATACATCCTCATTTGCCATACCAGCATTTTTCTCTCTCTTGGTTTATTTTCCATCGATTTGTGTCCTCTCCTCTTGATAACCACATGTCAGATAAAATCTGTCAGTGTATACAACTATGTATTTCATAAGCTGGGGTTCAGAGGGCCCAGGAACAGGGTCTAGGAATACGAACAGGACTGCCGTGCCTTTCGGTCATCCAGCAGCATCTCCACCTTCTCTTAGGCTGGCCATTATCTAAAGCTTTACTTTGAATCATGTAACAGCATAAGAAAAACAGGAGGGTCACACCCAATTACTTGTGGCTACAACACTCAGCTGGGTGAACTTCTAAAATTGTCCTGCTCAGTGGCAGTAGTTGGCAGCCACGAAAGATGAAATATGTCCCAGAGAACAAGGATAGTTAATTACTTCTGCTCCTGAAGTGTCCCCTTCAGAAGAGGGGGGATAGAAGCAGAAAAGTGAGCAAAAATCTGTACTTTGATTAAACTAATTATTTCAGGCTCCAGAGGTAATTAGAACATACTCACATAATTTATTAATTTTTAATGTAAATATAGTGATCAAAATATCTTTCTTGAGTACTTTATTCTACATGCATTGGTTCTGACTTCATCTCAAACAAAGGTGGGTTAATAACTCCGTTTATTTTCTTTTTCAGGTATTCTCAAAATCCTTCCTTATATTATAAGAGCACTTTGAAAGAAACTCTCCAATAAATTAAACTATTATTTATACAAATCACAATACATGGAAGATAAATTGAGTAACACACTTAGGAAGAACGTATATTTTGTAGTTAAATATATTCAAAACATGTCACTTAAAAGAGCTCCATCAGCTAAATATTACGGATTATACAATACTTCACAAGACTTCACAAGACATGTTTTTCAGATTAACTGCACTGTAACATGCATTAAAAGTGAAATTATGGCCTTTCTTGTACCCATATAGATTCATGGAAGTCTGAAATACTTGTTTAGATTTGTAGAAGTCAGAACTATTCATTTGACTCTTTGAGCTATTTAATACTGACAGTTACATATTTTGGCTGTCACTTTTAAATCAAAGCTAAAAGGTGACTTTCCCTCACCATTTTCCTACTGACATAATAACTTGAGAATCTGGCTGTAATCAAGAAAAAGTGTCAAGATGCAACTCACTTAAAAGTAAGAATGACAAAATTTGAACCAGGGAGCATATCAGCTTCAGCACATAAGGAAACTGCTCATTTTAAGGGTCTGTTTAATGAAGAAAAAGGTACACTTAGGCTTCTCTCTCTAATGGGTCTTTTAAAAACACATTTTGCAAGAATATTCCTGAGATTTAATGAACACACATAATAGGGTAGCATGAAAAATAGATTTAATATTGAAAGGCACTACTGTCATTTTGTAATTACTTTTCAAGTGTTTCCTAAGGTTATGCAATTATATACTAAACACCTTTATTATTATTGCAACAACGCTCTTAAAGTTTCCTCCCCTAAGGATACTTTCCACACTCTCGTATGTCGCTCAGTTCAGCTGACTTTAAACCTAAGAGATTGCTAATTTCATTTTTTACTCCATGGTAAGGACCACATTCTGCAATGGCTATTATTTCTCTTATGATGAAATTTCAAATGAAGGTTACAAACATGTTAATTTACATTTAAAATATAACTGCCAAATAACATCTCGGGAGTAAAACTTCAAACTTAATCATAGGAAATAGAGCAAAACAGATTCTGCAAATAAAGGCAGGCATTTTTGTGTTAGTTGAGAACTTTTTCCTAAGTACTGTTACCCTATTTCATTAAAGCATGGGTAAGAAAATAATAAAGATCAAAGAAAGCAAAACCAATCTGGTAAATTGTTTTATTGTTAAACAGATGTCACATCACTTGAAGCAATTTTATAAAATCCCACCATCTCTCTGTCAGGTTTAAAAGCTCACAGAGCTCACTGGTACAGAAAACAAGCCCCAGTGAGAGTCTATGGCCATTTTCTGGCATGAGTTGGCAGGGTGGGGATCCCCAGTGGGGCTTACAGGACAAGCTACTGGTCTGGACAACCTCCCCTGCCACGGACTAGGTCCTGACCAGACTAGATAGTTCTCAGTCCACTGTGCTGCTGCAAAGGACCACCACAATACTTGCATCAAGGAAAGAGAATCCACCCGCCTGCCAAGGTACATGAAGCAACTGAAGTGACTTATGAGGAGCAGCTGAAGGAACTAGGGTTGTCTAGTCTGGATAAAAAGTTGTTCAGTGGGTACCTTAACACTTCCTACAATTACCTGAAAGGCATAGCAAGGTGGGTCTCTTTCACTCAATAAGAAGCAATAGGAAAAGAAGAAAGGGCCTCAAATTGCACCAGGGGTGGTTTAGATTGCATATTAGGAAAAATCTCTTCACCATTTATCTAGTCAGTGAGCAGATTCACTATGCCAGCCATAGCACAGCTCAGCTGTGAGGACGCAAGTTGAAAAAAGTAAGTTCTAACTACTTTGGCAAACCTTACTGAGCAGCTCTGAGAAGCTATTTGGGAAACAGATAGGTGGGCCAGAGCACTTCTCATCTCAGCTGCTCTCTGGTGTATGCAACCAGAAGCCATTGCTCCTGGAGCACACCTTCCAGGTAAGAAAACCTTCAGAATTAGAATCATGGATGGTGAATGAAGAGAATGCTCAGACTAATATGTTATCATATTTTGTGATCATTTCCTCTGCCTCTCTCAGACACAAGCCTGGAATAGGGTCAAACCAGAAACAGCAAGGGGTTTTTATATTACATATGCACCACTAAGAACAAGAGTTCTGTTTAGAGAAGAGATAATGAAAAATTTTCTATACAGGTTGGTGAAACAGACAACTGGGAGAGTAAGTGTAGACACAGCCACACACTCCTCCATACAGATGGTGCACTAGTTCCTTCAATTTTCAGCATCACCTGAATAAGGTTCAGTGTCTGAAGGTTGCTTATTCAAGATATAAAAAGAAAAGATATGGAGAAGAAAATGCATGGAGCTGTTTTGAGTTTTAGGGTTTTTTTAATCAGGTTTGGTGCTCAGGGCGAAAAGGCAGAGATGTGCCAATTCACTTATTTTTGGATCCAGATCCCCAAAACAGAAGTTTAATCTGTTGGCATTTTCTCATCATCATAGATCAATATGGCCTTATCTGATTCAATTATTTTTGAAATATGCAGAAGCTACTATGGCAGCACATAATTATTTGGGATCACAGCTCAGCTGTGACTGGGGAGGTAGGCACAGAGTCAAACACTACAGGTGTTCAGCTGCACTTTGTTCCTATGCTCAAGAGATTTGCAGATCACATCTATCTGTGTGAAATGTCCATCAGTTTGAAGTCATGCATGGAGCAGCCTGGAAGACTCCAGTGACCACTACTGTTATAACAAGAAGTTTTCTTAATCATGGTGTAAATACAGGGACTGTGATCTCTGGCTAAGGTCTCTAATCTAGAAGAGCTCTTGAAGGATCAAAGAAACATATTCATCATTTTGTAGGAGTTTTAAGATCCCCACAAACAGTTTGGATATATCTGCCCACAGCAAGGAACTTGAAACCAATTTATAAAAATATAAGGGACACAAGTAGGCAGGTATACACAGGTCCATGGCAGATCCACTATGAAGTTGCCAGTACAGGATTTGTGAATCCATATACCTGGCTTGAGGCTGATAAAGACAGCAGACAATGGGAGTCCAATCCATCATCTGTCTTAGTCCCATTGCACATCAATAAACAACAGCTCTAGTCACTGTTATTTATCATTCCTGTCAGCTGCAGTGATCATTAGAAGTTGCAAATCCACCATTTTGAGTGACAATTCGTGGCATTAAATAAGTCTTCTATTGCCAAGGTATTCATAAAACTTTAATTTATTAAGATTACAATTAAAGGCTAAGCATTTTTCCAATACTGCCATATCCATAATTTTATCCAATTCTTATTCAGGATTTAGGTTGTTCAACACGAAAGATGAAACAGATGCATGCAAAGTGAGGTTGCCACCAGCACCTCATTAACTTGATGGCTCTGCGTCCAGGCTTGTTAGGGACTGGCAGATGAGACAAGCTCTCAGCAGCAATAAAAGTAACCACAGATGTACTGCGAGTGTCATTAACAAATGAAAGAAGTAGTAGCACAGACTGATGTAGAACTGAGGACTGAAACCAGACAGAAATCCAGGCAATTCCTGCTTCAGACAGGAAGATACAGCAACCTTTCCTGCCTGACTAAAGAGGTAATACTGCCTTTAAAAAGTCACTCTCAGAGAACATGAGAAGGAACATCTGGCAGGGACAGCAATATCCTAACACCGTATCAAGTAACCAGCAACTATAGCTAGAAGAATATATTGCTATATGGTGTCTAGAGACAAGAAAAAGAATTAAGAAACACGGGGTTTCCTCATGGAACATTTTAATAGGGGACTTGAAAGTAGAACTGTACGGTCAATTATATCTGGAATTGTGGAAAGAAAAAGCATTGTAAATAAATACACCGATGTTTATTCTGTATTCCTGCTCATGCTGGTAGTAGCAATAGTATGGCAGAAAGAGTTCAAGGAGAGGTAGGATACCTCCCGAGCACAACAACCATAGCATCAAGCATGCAAAAAAACCCTGCTTGTCCTTCAATTAGTGAAGATTTTCTTACTTCATTACCTTTGCTGTGATTTAGCTGTCTTCTTGGAGGAATGAATATATCGGAGTTTGAAAACACTATAACAGATGCTTTGGCTTACTTTCAGTCTGCAAGGATTCCAAGGAACGTTTTCAGACCTTGGATATTCTTGGACTTTGGAAAAACAGTTGGTGCTCTTAAACTAAAAAAAGCTGTAAATTACACAGGGTTGATCTCAAAAAGGTATCCTAAAACTGAGAGTACAAATGGTCTTATAGTATGGCTGTATTATTCCATGCAATTATGTTATAACAGAGCATCTCAAGAATACAGATACAAAATCATGTCAACAGTATGGTGACTTTTTGGTGTGGATGGATGAATTTTTCAGAGGCAGACTGATGAGATGAGAACATTACCAGAGGTACACATCAGATACTTTTAAGGAATGATGAAACATGCCTGCTAAAACTTTTTCCACATGGACTTGGAAGACTTTTCTCCCTTCATTTCAGGATGAGATTCTGATCATGGAAATCTGGAAGGGTTTGGCTGATGTCCAGCTTTTACCAGAAACAGCAAGAATTTATTTCGGGAATAGCATCAATTAGAGGGAAGAAATGGCACACCTCAGTTCAAACCCCAAGGGGCTTATAGGATTCTCCTGATCTTCTCCTTGCACAGAAACAGCTCTCTGCCAACCAGGTTGGCAGCCAGAAAGTTTCCACGTACTCCTTCGAATGAGGCAGCTACTTCTTCCACACAGGATCAGCTGACAGTAAGTTCAGTCAGTCTGATGCCAGAAAACCAACTGCTGCAGAATGTACATCTGCCATGCTGCAGGTACAGCTACCTAGTTAATTGTACTCCCTCTTTAAGAACCATTGACTACTCTGCTTTTTGCTACAGAAGGTATTTGGGTATGTCAGTAAAATAGATGTGCAGCCAACATTTAGTTTCTTGAACTTATAAATCCACAAAAAGGTTCAGAAATCTAAACCAAGCCTACCAGCATGATCCTGAGCTTTTCAGGAACTTCAAAGAAGTGGTTGAGGGGTCATCTAACACCTCTGCTCCACAGACAGTCCTTAGATGGCTGACCCAGCACAATCTCAGAGTGGTTTGGAAGGGGGAAGGCAACACCATGCCACGTTGCAGAAGCACTTTTTGCTCAACACAAGCTCCAGTTGGCCGAGGACACCCTCAAGAATAACACACCAACACACCAGAGCCTACACACCAGCAACCACATCTTAAGAGCTTTACAAGGTCACACACGGCAGCAAGAATTCGGGAGATAAGGGCTGCAACTAATGTTAACACCACACACCAGGCTTACAGGGGAGCAAGGGAACAGGACAGACTAAAAGAAAACACGAGTCTGGTAGCAGACTAGCGAACCATAACTTTTCTGAAAATGAACAGAAAGAAGATCCCAAGAGGTTTAGATCTTCTCCCACTTACAACACAAGTGCTAAAAGATTTGGATATATCTGAAGCGTAGGTTCTTGTTGAAGCCTGTATCTATGGACTAGGCATTCTTTAAGTCTAGAAAAATGCATGGATAAAGGAAAGTTATGGCCTTCCAATAAATTGTACAATTTGGGCATAACTCCTGTCTTCAGGGTTTTTGTTAAATCGTGTAAGAAATTAAACACAATTTCAGATATTTCAGGTACACTCATATTTTACACTATGAATCTAAATATGGCTTTTTTTTCAATCTCCTGCAAATTGTATTTATAGGAGATATGCTCCTGCCAGAGACAAAATTGTTCTAGATACCACTAAAAATGGCTATAAGCTTTTAGTACGAAAAAGGAGAGATGGGTGAATAATGAGGTTTTTCATACACATTACATTGAAAGAACAATACAACAATCAGAAAGAAAATGAAGCTGACCTCTGGCATTTTTATGTCCTGAAAGGCTTTCGCAGGTTTGGGAAAATAATTTACTCTCTATTGATTAAAGACGCAGCTAAACATGGATGACTGATCTCATTTTGCCAGTTTGCAGTTCACGCCAGGTAGAGAAATACAGAGGCTACTCTGACACAGGAAGTTCAAAGGTTGATACTATCACTACATTATTTAAAACTACAAGCTGTGAATGGTCATCATTCAAGCTGACTCTAGAATTTTTATATGTAGCGTTTGAGGAGATAGAGTGCTTAATTCCAAAGGTCAAAATCACAATAGTTCTCTGAAACAAAAGCTAAATCTCCCAAGAAACCTCTCACAGTAATAATAGCAGTACATTGTCTGAAAGAAAAGTAATCAGATTTCCAGGCACACTTTGTAAGTAATCTCATTTACTGTAATTTTGCAACAGCTTTCATAAATTTTTCATCTGAAATCAGGAAAGCTATAGCTTGTATTCTGACAGGTTGAAAGAGCTGAGTAAGTAAAATGCATCCCTGTGTGGCTGGCTGTGTTTGGGAACACTTAAGAATACTTTGCCACATGAAAAAACACAAAGAAAGAGCAACTTGGATATCACAGTGATATACTTCAACAAGGAAATAAAACATTAAAATAGAAGGAAAACTTCCTCTCACTTCCATTGGTTTCCAAGTTTAAGACAGCCTAGAACATAAAAATGGCTCACGCTTCATGAATATCCATCCTTACAATGTCCAATCCCACATTCCATGTTCTAAGCTGTTCTATGAAGCACAAGCAAGAAATCCAAATTGAGTGTTATAGTTAGTCATTTTGGAGTTTTGTCTCCACAACAGGCTTAAGTAATTTTCAGTGAAATCTTAACTGTTTTCTACAAAATCTAAAGGAAATAACTGCTAAGAAATATTTCCCTTAACTTCAGATGTATAGCACAGATTTGCACAGAACTATCCCACTTCATTTCCACTGGGCCCTCTCTACAAAATTAGATCTTCTGTCAAAACAATCACACATGTACAAGTTGTGCAAAATTAAAGATAACGATATTAATACCAGCTTTTGTGGCTCAGATACTCCTAACTACATGTCCCTTTTATATCATCAGGCACAAAAAAAAGACTAAAAATTCCACAGCTCTATAAAATTTATTATTAATATTAATTATTATCTCCCTTTATTCAGATGCGGGAGAAACAGGTCTAAACCTTCAGGAATATTTTAATCATACATGCAACCAGAAACTAAACTATAATAAAGAACTTTTAGGAGAAATTCTGGGCAAGGCTCCAGAGGATTTTGTCCAGCATCCTGTGGCTGGAAGTCCATATAGGCAAGCTTTCTCTCTGCCTGAAGTTACTTTTATCTGTGGACTGGAAACTAGGATGAACCCCACCTCTTTCTCCACTCACCCATACAGTTGCTAGCTACAGGAAGATAAAGGCTCAGGAAAAAGGTTTTAAAAGCTTTTTTTTTTTCTCTTCCGGTATGTCTGGAATTCCAAATGCAGACTGAACCATTAACTTCACTCTTTTTGAAGAACTAACGCCTGGCAAAATTCAGTCGGCTCAGAGTTTTGTTCCCATAACTTTCAGCAGTCTTTCCATCTGGGTCCAGCTTTTTTGCCACCTTCATAACCACAAATGATTCACCCCAAGAGATGAAATTACCAAAATAATTACATGCAACTCGTAAACAAGTTGTAGACCATACTAAGACTGAAATGTACAAAATTTAGTGCTAAACACTGTCAAGCTCAAATTCTGCTACCCTGACTGTGGGCAAGTACAGTGTACATCTCCACAGTTAACTCTGCCCGACAGACTTCCAATTCGACCTTCCAACAGTCCCTTCAGCCCTGACGGACAAGCACCCACATTAACATACTAGAATGAGATAAGCGGTCAAACCTGTATTTTGCACACACAGCTTCAAAATTTAAAGCCTTGGACATTAAACAAATGAATTATGAAGCATCACCATTACTGACCTCACTTTCACAACTGTTTTCTATTTAATAGGAATGGTTGAACAAAAAGATTAAAATACAACTACTACAAACACCAAAAGGAAATAAACCACCAATTGACTCAAAGCTTAGTTAATCCTGCAGGCAGCTCCTGCAGGTTTTAAGACAAAAGTTTGGTCAGGCAAGAAAGCAGGATTCTATGTATAAGCAAACACTAACTGCAGTGCCTCTAGGAGAATCCATTAGATTATACCGACCTGCTCATCCTTGCCTTTAGAGATAACTAGCTCTAAACATTCAGCTTTCCAGAAGACCATAAAAAGATTCCTTTTTTTTTTTTTTTTAATAAAGGGGGGAGGGGGGAGAAGAGTCTGAGACCACTCAAATACCCATTCACTTCTGAAGTATACAGTAATGCCAACAGCCTGCCTGTAATCATTATCAGCAGGAAAACTCTGTAAAGGACCAAGAATTTTACCGCCCTCTGCAGCTTTTCCTTCGCAAGGGCAAAACGCCACCCATTTCAGGGGAGATAAACTGATACCGACAGTCACCTGCTGCTGTGACACATTTTTTCTTCCCAAAGCCTGGAAACCCCACACTGAGCACGCAGAAAAGACATCCGATCAACCAAACTTCACCTTCCTTAAAAACGAAGGCTGTGCTGTCCCAAAAGCTTTCATGAGAAAATGGGTCAAATGCTAGAAAATGATGTCATGGGGGAGAGAGGGGGCTAGCACAAGGAGGAGCACGGCCCCTGCTTACTTGCACTAAAAATATTACTTCAGATACAGGTACTGACTGCAATTTTGTGCGGCGATTCAAACCCTGCCACTATAAAGGCCAGCACGGCCAAGCCGCCAGTTGGAAGAGAGGGGAGCCAAGGAATTAAGTGAATTAAACTCGATGCGCTTGTTGACTCAGTTTTCGCTCCATCAGCCGCGCTGCCGCTGCTCCAGCGTCGCCTCTAAATATCGGGCAGCAAAGTTCGGGCGGGGGTTCCCCGGCCCCGCCGCCACCTCGGCGCCTCTCGCCACCAACTTTCCGCCGCAGGAGCCGCAGCACCGGCTCTCGGCCGTCCCGTCCCGTCCCGTCCCGCCCCGTCCGCCTCGGCTCGGCTCGGCTCGGCTGAGAGTGCCGGGTACTGCGGGAGAGGGGATGCCGGGCGGCGGCGGCGGGGATGCCCGGGAGCCCGGGGAAAGCGCGGGTCCCGCACCGGGAGGGTGTCTCTTACCAGCCCGGAGGCGAAGAAGACGGCGAGCAGAGCTAGGCAGGCGCCCATCACGATGAGGAGCAGGAAGACGATGAGCGGGTGCTGCTGGCTCATGCAGTAGTAGGACTCGTAGAGCCAGTCCCGGGAGCGGGACTGTTCTCCGCTCGCCCCGCAGCCGCCGCCCGCCTGCTCTGCCCGCTCCAGCAGGTAGCGGCGTCTCCTCCTCATCATCATCGCTTCTTGCCACATCGGGCAGAGCCCGCGCAACTCCCTCAGAGCCGGCGCCGCCGCTGCTGCAGGAGGCAGCCGGGGAGTGGAGCGGGGCGCGCTCCCGCGCGGGAGGCGGAGAGGAGGAGCCGCGGCGGCGGCATGGGCACGGTGCGCCGGGATGCCGCGGCCGCCGCGCAGCCCGCCCGGGGCTTGGTGCGCCTCCGGAAGGCGCCACCCCGCACGCACATGCCTTGCCCGGCTCCCCCGGAGGCGGGGGCGGCAGCCGCGCTCCTCCTCGCCGGGGAGGGCAGCGGGCGCCCGCCCAGAGTAAGCGCCCCGGGGCGGCGGCGGCGACAGCGGCAGCGGGAGGTGCCTTCGCGGGCCAACGTGAAAGCGGCATCTGCCTCTCCCCCCTCCGCACCGGCGGCGGGAGATGCCCACGGGGTCGGGCCAGCTGCCCCGGCCTCCGCCTGCGCGGGGCCGGGAGCCCTCTCCGGCCGGAGGGGCGCGGTGCCGCCGCAGGTGCGGCTCCCGACGGCGGCCGTGAGGCGGAGAGCGCGGCGAGTGCCGCTCCCCGCCCGCCTCCGGCGGCCCCGGCCCTGCGCGGCTCCCGCGGGCGCGCCGCTGCCTTCCCCAGGGCGGGTGGCAGCACCTCCCGGCGCCGGAGGGAGAGACATCTGGAGATTGCTTTGAAATTACTCCCACGGGCGGACGGCTCTTGCAGGACTGTGTCACTGGGTACCTTTTCCGGAGGCGGAATCCCCTTTTTAGAAATCATACCTCAATTTTTGTGAAAACGAGCATCCGAGTTAGAAAGAAGCATAACATACGTTTTCTCCGGCTTACCATGTTCCGAAGGATTTGGTTAATTCCTGTCAAAGCAGAGACTGGAAAGATGCTGGACATCTAACACAATAAAGTTGCATATCTGTCATGCACAGCATTTGCAGGCAGTTCTGCATCCTCAGCCCATTGCTTCCCCGAATGGCCCTCCCCACAGGTTAAGTCTGTCTCTGCCCTCTCTGATCTAACCCTACAGCCTCTGTTGTTGCTTTGTCACGTCCTTAAACTCATAGAGGCTGCCAGAATGCTCCCAGGAGAGGAAGAGACCAGAGCAGCACAGATGCTAATGGGCCTGAATGTCCCAAGGGTGTCTCCCGGTAATTGGAATAATGTTAGAAACAAGAGGGACTTGGGAGTACTGTGCTACTACAAAAGGTGAAAAACTGGAGCTAACGTAAGTGATCGTAAATTGTCATAAATGAGAGACATAGAATAGAGGGCTGACCATTAATCAAGTGGAAGAGAAGGCAGGTAACTAGGATGATATAGACCAAAACTATATGGACTGTGAACTAAATTATATTTAACGCCTAAATTCTGTGCCACTGATTTTCCTATCCAGAAAAAGATGAGTTCTCCACAAGTGCAGAGAAACCGATGGCACGTACAGCTCCAAAGCCCTCTCCATATATTTGCACATTTTAGATTCCTCAGGGTTTTAAAAGGGATGAGACTTGAGCTTTCTTGCCCCCTGTTCCTCTCAGCTGGCTGGATGGAAGAAAAACTCCATGTTTTTCACTCTTCCTTCCCCTGAAGCGCTTTCTGGGGCAAGAGGAGCACATAAGGGAGAAGTGGAAAGTTACAACCACACCCCCTGTTTTGGGGGAGAGAGAGGGTGAAAAACTCTCTAAAGCAGCAGTGATAAGATTGAAGGATGAACACAAATCTATGTGGGGAGAACATTCTGGCAGAATTAATTGCTGGGAAGGAGTTAGTAGAGGTGGGTGTGAGAATTTTTGCAACATGAAAAGGCTTTACTTGCAGTCACTTCAAAAATTATGGAGTTGGCCACCCTCACTGTCACACACATATATAGTGAGATAAGCATAGGGAGTTTAAAAAAAATCAAGAGCCAAACCAGAATTACAACATAAAACCTCTTTGAAAAGCAGATTTGATATTTGAAGGCATCCATGTTTTGGTCTCTCAAAGGTGGAAAAACCAGTATCACGTATACACTTCTTTAAATTTCAAGAATAATTCCATGATGCTGAATATACTTTAAAAAGTGCAAAAGATCCAGACAGGCCAAATGAAGAACATTTTCTGTTCCATGCGTACAACAACCATCCTCGCAAAAGCATTCAAAACTTGGACAGTATATTAATACAGATAGTAGGAGTGGTTGTCTTCTCGCAGCTGATCCTTCTTTAATAGCTTTCCACCGCTTTCCACCTCCCTGAACCTGAACAGGAAAGGCCATTCCAAGGAGTTTACCATGATGATCATGTCATTTGTTTGTTATTTCTGTAAGATCTTATGCCTGTAACAGCTAATTCCTCATTATATTACTCTCATGTAATTTCTCAGGAAATAAAATTATAATTGCACAGCAAAAACTTAATTAACCCAAAGGTTGCCCAGTGGTATCTCATGCCTTTCCAAAACAATGGGATAAGCATAACTCTTCTGAAAGACCAGACATAAGGTGTTTCAACAGCAGAGTGAGAGAAAGTAACATGGTAACAAGAGGAAGCAAAATGATCATTTATAAACGTCACCTCCTAAGGGCGCAGGAGCAGGCAATTCCTAGATGTTGCAAGTCAAACAGGAAAGGCAGAAGACCAACTTGGCTCAACAGGGATCTTTTCAGAAGTAAGATGAAAAAGGAATGTGTATGGCCAGTGGAAGCAAGGTCAGGTGACATGGGAAGAAAACCGAGATGCTGCTTGCCACTGTAGGGAGAAAATTGGTGGGGCCAAAGCTTAGGAAGAAATTTTAAAAAGAGTTTTTTTCAAATATATTAATCGCAATAGGCAGAGCAGAAATAACATTGGCCCATTAGAGGATGAGGATGGTCACCTCCCAAACAGGGACATGAAGAAGGCAGAAGTGTTTAATGCATTCTGTGCCTCGGTCTTCAGCACGGATGATGGAACAAGGGGATCTCAGTGCCCTGAGCTGGAGGACCTTGACTGAGAGAATGATCAATTCCCAATGAGCCCTGAAATTGTATGGGATCTGCTGCTCCAGCTGGATCCCTAAAAATCTACTGGGCCTGATGGGATTCATCCAGGAATCCTCAAGGAGCTAGCTGATGTCATCCCAAAAACTATCTTGATGATTTGTGAGCAGTCTTGGGAATCCAGAGAAGTCTCATCTGACTGGAAGCTGGTGAACGTTGTCCTGATTTTCAAGAAGGGCAAGAAGGAGGACGCCAGAAACTACAGGTCTGTCAGTCTCACTTCAATGCCCAGTAAAATCATGAAACATATTATTCTGGAAAGTACTGAAAAACACCTACAGGACAATGTATTAATCAGTCACAGCCAGCACAGCTTAAATCCTGCTTGTGATACCCAATTTCCTTTTATGACAGGGTAACCCACCCCGCTGACTATAAACGCCATTATATGAAATCTTTTTGGACTTCAGCAAAGTTTTTGGTATCTCATGAAGGAGATGAGCGAGTATCACAGCAAAGCTGTGATGTGTTTTGTCTCACAGTATTCTTCTGGACAAAATATCCAGCTGATCCAAAATATCACCCTGTTATGTGATGGGTGGGCAACTGGCTCACAGATCAGGCACAAAGAGTCAATGGGGTAACATCAGGTTGGTGTCCAACTCAGCATGTTCTATGATTCTGATTCTACAATTCTATGATGTTTCCATTGGACTCTTGTTTTCTTGTCCAGCTGATGGACTCCCCCTTTCCCCTCTCCAAAGTAGAAATCTACATCTTTCAATTCATCCTTCAAAACTTCAGCTAGAATCATCCCACACCTTAATGTCTAAAACTCTCATCAGTTCTTAGAGCAGATCTCTAGATAGACACAGTGGTCCAGTGAAAAAAACCCACACTGTCATGTAAATAACAATGGCAATTTTCTATATATGGACAAGGTAATTGAAACTGTGCAGTACCCAAATCTGAATTTCAACTTCTAATTTGAATGCTCTACTTTTTATTAAACATATTAACACATTTTTTTTCTCCCCACAGGATGCATTTAATTAAGTGAACATTATTGCAGTTGAATGACAATTATGTCATTGCCAAAGTTGAAATGCCATATGTTTTTAGAGACCAATTACCCTAGGTAGCTGAAAATAAGCATCCTTACTTGGCTCAACCTGAAAGTTTGCTATGCCTCAGGGAAAAGGAAGGTACAGTGAATTCTGTAATTTGTGGTTGAAAAGCAAAGGACTTTCAGAATAAAACCTCTTCATGTATTCTACCTTATTTCTCTAAATGAGAAAAAAAAAAAAGCAAAGTTAGCACTTAAGATTGTCAGAATCTATCTCCTGTGTACCCTTGGGACTCCAACAATATGAAAGAATTTGTTCCTTAGCCAGCTGGTGTCTAAGCATCTATTGTACCCCTCTGAAGAAGCAAAACAACACAGAACAAAAGGTTGAGGTCCACAGCTGCTTGTCAAAGCAACTATGAGCCAGAAGCATAACACATTGCAGCAGCAGATTAACTTAGCGAACTTGGTCCTTCCAAATCTCAGCTGTTCTGTGATTCTGTATTATGACAGCTTATTTCCAGTGTCAAGGGATCTATGATAAGTCTTAAGGAAGGAGATAGATAGGAACAGGACATACAGGAGTACCTCTTGTTCCCTACATTGCTCTCTTTGCCACTCTGTCTCAATCTCCATCACCTCTTTCCTTCACTTTCCCTTCTCTGTTGTCTTCTGCATGAGTGTTCAGGTCAGGGATACAGACTAGCTCTCAGCAGAGACACATCCTTTGCTCCCATCTACTCTATTCAGCTGTAGGACAACCCAAGCCACAGGGAATAAATTGCAGGGAGAGATGCTGAATACCACATCCTGCAAGATAGCGAGCACACAAAAGAGCCATAGGAATTGACCTGAGCAAAACACTGCCCCCAAGCCCACTGGTGTCAGGTTGCCCCCCTTAGCAGCTGGCCACTGAAGTTGCCCATCTCTGCAGCCTTGTCCTGTACTGCCACAGCCCAGCTCCTCCAGGGCACCCCACGCTGAGCTGAGACTGCAGGTCAGGATGTCGTACCAGTGAGATTTCACATAGCCAGTGCCTCAATGGCACTTCCAGAGCTTGGATGTGGCAGCATGGCCAAACCCAGGTCAGCCAGACCTGCTTAGGGTTGCTCCAGAGAGCCATCCCTGCCATAAGATCAATGTGTGAATACATCTGATGTGACCAGGGTCTTAACAACATTATCTTGCCCACTAGGGATGCATAGCTTTTGTTGTTTTTGTTGTTGTTGTTTAAGACTGAAGACTGCTATTTTTTACTGAATTTTTCTGGATTAATTTTACTGAGTTCAGTTAACAGTACTTTCTCTTTCAAATCTTATAACTGCAGCTATGTGTTCCTGTTGCTCTTCAAAAAATGAAGACACAATTTCCTACAGAAAGATATTGGATTTCACACACCTGGAACCAGGTGAAATTCACTTTTGTTTTAGATATAGACTTGCCTGAGATGTTTAACATTGTTATTTAAGGTGCTAAATAACAGTCTGACTGTTCTGTAATTCCTTGTGTAATTTTTCTCCCTCCCCCTTTTTCAAGACAGTATCTAACTTTGGGCCTCTCTCAGCCTCCATAAACTTTTGAGAGTGTTTTCTAAAAAGTTCTGAAGTTATTGAAGGATTCAGTTAATCTGGAAGTATCTCTAACCTCTCTTCTTGCACTATTTCCTCACAGATGGTGACTACTTTGGTCATCTAATCATAGGAAACCTTTCTATTAAAGATTAAGCAAAATATAGATGAGATTTTTAAAGGTTTTGGACCACCTATTATTAGCTGAATGGTGGGCCAACTATTTCCAAAGTCTCCTTCTTGCAAAAAGCATGTGACAAACAAAAAATTATCCAGACTTGTATCAGTTTCCTCTCTGCTTATACCTTGGCCTTTCTTATTTTGATCATGCTATTCTTTACACTCACTGTTATAATATGACTTAGTTTCCAAATTCTATATAATATTATACTTTTTCTGTTTCAAGGCATTAGCGTTCAATTATACACTTCCTCACCTTTCATACTGGGACAGTTTGCACTTAGTAGTATTACTTAGGAAACCACCTACTCTTCCAGATAACCTGCTTTCATGTGGGAGATCTAGGGAAGGTGGGAGGAAAGCAATAGAACTTTGGAAATTTGGAACTGCTCAGGTGGTTTTATTAAATTGTGAATTGACTGGACAAAGTAGAGACAAGTACCATAGGCAGCTCAGGAAATATATAACTACAGTCAGAACACTTTTACAGCTTTAGAATGCATAGAGAATAAGGTAATAAATAGTTTATAATATACAATAATGCCTCTATACTGATCAACTATGCACCTTCATCCTGAGTTGCATTACCCTACTTACCCTTCCTCAAAAAAACATTGCACAATAAGAAACAGATTATTCAGAGAACAGTTAATCAAAAACAAGGAAGAGTTTCTTCGACTTAGCAAATATATAGGACTGTTATCTACACAAACAAAACATAGGAGGAACCATACTAATGCACATAATATTACTTTAGAAAAGACTGCTTGGAATTTTCGTTTTATTTATTTTGTTTTTGAGAAAAAGCTTAGACTGAAAATTAAAGGAATGAAATACAAATTTAGTAAGTGGCATATGTTATTTCACAGTGGTAGTTAATCTGTCAGAACAGAACTCTGTCACAAGAGGATTCTAAAACAAGAATTTCAGGGTAACAAAACTGATTTGGTTTTATATGTTTGTCAAAAGTTTGATAATTGTCAATAATAACAAAAATTACAAGGAATATTAATGCTGCTGTTTCACTGTTAGCGTCAGTGCAAGGCAATAGATGCAGAGATAAAAAAAATACAAAAGACAGATTATGTAAAATGGGTTTCTTGTACCTTCTACTGAATAATGATGCAGAGTTTTTTTTTTTTTCCATTCTCAAAGACTGGTTATTAGCATGGGTTATTCTTTGTTGTCATTCAGTTGGGGTCAGTGGTGTTCCAATGACTTTAATTGATTAAAAGAAATGTTGATTTCCTGAATAAAGGGCGAGACCATTGATTCAAAGCCCAATGAATCACACAACATAGTCTTCATATTCTTCCTTCAATAAGGAAGGCATATATACAGTAAAATTATTTTGGTTCTAGACATTCTATTATGATCTTTACTCCATCTGCACAATCCACTGAAATTTCAAAAAATAATGCACCTAAAGCGATCTTATAAGCATGCAATGCTTCAAAATTATGCCAATGATTAAATCAGACACAAGACACTTAACTGACCGATTCAGGTTAATCAGGTTAACTCATACTACAGAACAGAAGCACATAAATCTAAATATAAAATGAGCAGCTGAGATAGAGAAAGGCACATAGGTAAATTCATATCCAAGAAAACCATCTTCATGTGTATTTAAAAAAGCATTTTTGCAAAATCCCTGTGTTGCTTCAGTTTTTTCCCTCAGTAGCTGTCATAGTTATGTTAAAGGAAGCTTCCTCCCAACAGAAGCTGCAAATGGCAGTGCAAATAAATGGCACAATCCTACAAAATTCAAGATATGAACCGCGTTCTGAAAATACTTAAAAGCAAACGAAAGTCTATACATGTTAATTCTGGGATTTCTGTGAGACTTTTTGAAAGCTTGGAATTAATTAGTGAAATAGGTTTTTGTAAGATGGAATGACAAGTATTTTCCCTAGATGAAAAATTTCCTGCTTTTAATTTTATAGTCTTCTTGGCTCCAAGAAAGACAATCTCAGCTCATGTTTTTATAATTATTGTGGTATTATTTATTTAATGGCCAAAGTTTTGCTTAGACTGAGAAAAGAAATGTTTTCTACAAGTTAATATTTAAATTGGACTGGACTTAAGCACAAAGCTACAGGAAAGTTGAACATCACTCCAGATTTGGAGCACAGGTAAATTTTATCCATAAATTTTCCTCTTGCCCAGGCTATACTCTCTCTCACTCCTGCAGAGGTCCTGCTTCTCTTCCTCTCTTTCTTCACAGCTTCAGCATATTCTGATAAATAAATGTTGCATGCTCCCTTTGGAGATGGAGCTGGCACTGCTTGCTTTCAGACCTCTGTTCTGCCACTCAGTGACCTTAGTAAAAACATTTTAACCACAGATGGCTCCCAGAATGGTGTGAAGCTGTGTGAGGTAATGGTTTCAGCTGCATGTTTGATAAGAGCACCCAGCTGACAGCAGAAAGTTGTAAGAATTGGTAACGTTCCAGGACCCAAGTCTGCAGAGTTCTGCCAAGAGTAATGGATCCCAGGATTTTGGAGAAAGTCTTTTTTCCAGAGTGATGAAGGAGAGACTGAGCTGCTGCTGAGGATAAGAGGTCACTCTGGCCATGAAATCCCCTGGTACTGAATGAGTGATACACCGGGGTGCTGGAGGCTGGGAGGTTGGAGAGATTTTCTGAAGGGAGGCTTTGGGTGTGTGGGCTGAGTCAGGTCCTGGCACAGCATCACACCTTAAATAGAGATTGTGGGTTGGCAGCACAGCCTAACCCTACTTAGCACTAAGGAGTGGGGAGCTGTAGAGTAAATGTCATTGGCAAACCCAGTCCAGCCCTTTGCCTGGCTGGTGAAACCAACCTCGTGTTGGGAAAGCTTCTCTTGTAGCTTTGGAGAAAAGGTATTTATATTAATCAACAAAATATCCCAGCTTTAGAATTTTTCTTCAAACCAGGTGATGGATACACAACTGCATATCCTCAATGTGTATTTGGAGGGGAAGCTTATAAATAGGTGCTAAAGCATTCTCTCAGATGTTTGAGCACCATCTTATCACTGAGTCTATGTGCAAATTGTTCCATTTTTTGAGATCAAGATCTCAAAAAGCAAAGTACCAGAGACCTATCCATTTCACAGGAGCTTTCTCACTCCCTAGCACTGAAATAAAATTCACAACTGAGGCAGCAAGGGACCTCCAAAGATTGTTTAGTCTGATCTCCCCTGCTCTAAAGAGGGTCAGCTAGAGCAGGTTTCTCAGGAGTGTGTCCAGTTGAGTTTTGGGTACCTCCAAGAATGCAGACTCATCAACACCCTTGAGCAACCTGTTCCAGTGTTTGATCATCCTTACACTAGAAAAGCTTTTTCTAAGCAGCATCTAGTTTTTCGCATATTGTACCCATTGCCTCTTGTGCTTCCACTGAGCAGCACTAAGAGTGTGTCTCCATCTCTTCTGTTCTCTACCCCCTGTCAGGTAATTATACCCTTTTACATCCCCCTGAACCTTCTCCAAACTAAACAGTCCTGAGCTTTCCTCTGAAGACAAATCCTTCAATTGCTTAATTGACTTTGTGACCTTAGGTTGGACACATGTCTTGGAACATTTGTCCTAAGTCCAGGATCAGTTTCCTGTGGCGTGGGAAAGTCAAAAGAGGGCAATAAACTGATGAAGAAATACAAGAGAATGCTTTAATAACTTGGTAAAAAACAATCAAGGCAACAGTGACAGTGGTATAGGAGTATTTTGGAAATTATCAACATATAAGGAAAAGGATATGAATTAGAAAGCAAGCTAACAATGAATAAAATTAAGATAAAATAATACAGTTACAGAAACTATCCAGTTATAAAAGAGGTCCTTCATAGTGAAGCAAGGTTATTAAAAAAAAACAAAAACAAAAACAAACCAACAAAACCCCAACTCCAAAACAAAAGTTGGCCAATACCTATGCAGCTGAGACATTTAGAAAAGAGCGAATTTGTAAGAGTAAGTTTAAGTGCAAGTAGAAATCATAAAAGACAATCAGAATTCCCAGGAGCAAAGCATGAAATGTCATAATTGCCATGCTGATATACTTGGAGCAAGATGAAAAAAATTCATGCACTCGTCTCTAATTCATAAACTGATTGCATTGGTCTGAAAATTTGAAAATATCCAAAGGAGCAGAGAATGATAATTTGCTCAATTAAAAAAAAATAGAAATAAAAAAATATATATTTTGCTATGATTATTATCTTACGGGCTAAAAAATCCTGGGTTTGCGATTATAGTGTAGTTTTATGTTTTAAGCAAAAGAGAAATACAGGAGTTTTCTGGATCTGTGAAAAGCTCATCTTTTAAAATAAAATATATTCTAGTCATTGACTGTTTGGGAAAAAAAATAAAATTCTAAAAGCTGAACAAATATTTTGGTTATGAAAAGTCACAATAATACATTATGAGGTTTAGGAAGGTCAGCACTAGTTTTGTCTGCTATTGATGCCTAATTAAGCTTGGGAGCTGCTTTCCTACCATCTCCCTGAAGTAGTCATGCATGTGTCCCTTTTATTACCAAAGTCACAGCTCTGGTTGGAAAAAATGACTTGCATCTGATTTTTTCCAATAAGGCTAATGATCTCATTTATAGAAAAAGACAGGGGATACAGTATAATAGAAATCAAGACCTAAACATATTATTCTTCCACAGACCCTATTTGATCTTAAACTCATTTAATTTGTTTTAGACTAATGGGGTTTAGTAGGAAGAAGAGGAAGACCATTCAGGGCCATATGTTTTATCTATATCAGTTTTCATGTCTGAATCAACAGCTATAAAATTGATATTAAATATAGATTGGAGGAATTTTCCTGATTTAAATGAGATATTTCCTTATACTGTGCATAAGCATCCTTTGTTGCAGGATGCTGTGAATGCTAAATATTTGCAAGGGTTCATGTAGCAACTTGAAAAAGATGTATGCTGGTGGAGGAAATCTGATGCCGGCCATTAGGCTCAGAAACAACTTCCACTTCATAAAGTTCCTGAGCAATTAGTTTTTCACAGCCACAAGTTACCAAAGTCTGAAAGGGGAGTCAAAGGAGACACTACTACACATTTTGTCCAATTTTTTATACACCTTCCTACTGCAGTCTTATAGTCCACCTGGTTTGGTGCTTTAAGTTGGTTTTAAGCATAGCTACAAAAAAAAAAAAATACACAAAAAGTTTCTCTTGCTCTCTGATCAGATGACTGTCATTGAGATTGTTGTAGCTGCAGCAGCCAAACTAGCCAGCTTCCAGGTGTCTGCTGCATGTCCTGTAGTTTTAATCCTGTTTTTTATATTAAGTTGTCCAGCTCGTTTTAGCTTAATTATTGCATAGCTTTGTTCAGCTATGTAGTTCTTCTGCTGCTAGAGGTATCATGACAAGGTACCAAACCTAAGTAACCATGGTATAAGTAACCCCAGTGAAACTGGGAAACATGAAACAAGAACTCTGAGCAAACCCAAGGAAGGAACCTTCAACACAGTTTTCCTCTTAGCAAAAACTCAGGTCACTGACAACAATCCATGGGAAGGGTGAGAGCCTAAAGGCAAATACTTTGATTTTATTATATTACTAATGATCTTTAGTAGAATTAAGAAATATGGAATATAAGTGCTTGTAACTGGACTAAGAATAAGTGGTTGCTATATTTGATTAGATTGTTACAGCATTAGACCAGCAGTGAAGTCCAGTTATGGATCTTCTTATAAGTTGTGGTCTCATTACTGATCATGAACTTCAGTGCATAGTATGAAGCATGTACCACTGGCCAGTGTTGGAGACAGGTTCCTGGGATGGATGAACCTTGGATCTCACTCCAAGGAGTAGCACCTCTATTGAGAAGAGGCTTTGCAAAAAATTATCTTAATGAAGTACCCAAACTATTCTCCTAGACCCATTCTGAAGTTTTCTCATCTTGGAGAGCAGCACTCTGCATGCATTGTAATGTTCCTGCTATTATAATTGGAGTTTCTGGAGTGTTTCAGAAATCGTAGAGGATAGTCATTAAGACTGGTAATAGAAAACAGATATCTTTTCAACAAACAGATCAAGGGATGCAATTTCAGTTCTCACCCACGCTCTACTCTCATCCAAGGCTCCAGCTGTACAAAACCAAGAGTTAAATTCAGTACTACATAAACACCACATAAAAGTGAGCAGCAAAGCCCTATCCTTCCCCTCTTCTACTTTTCTTAGAGAAGGACCTGTTAATTAACTGATGAACCAAAACAACACAGATCATATTTAGGGAAGCAAAATGCATCCAGAAGTTAAAAAAATACCTGCATTTGCAGATGACTTCTGGTCAGTGAAGACAGAACTATGTTGTACAAGAAATTTTTTAGGTCAGATATTCCTTTACTCCTTCTCCCCCCAGATTCCTGTATAGAAATAGCACAAGCACAGTTACATCACAACAGGAACAGTCTTTCTTCTCTAAAAAAGACAGACATCCATAACAATGATAAAAAAGCACAAAAAATATTAGTCTTAGCATTGTGCCAGCAGCTTTTAAATATGAAGAACTAGTTAGAGGTGAAACCATTTAAGTTACACAATTACTGCAAGAAACCATAATTCAAAGATAAGTTCATTCTTCTATTATTGTTGGGCCAATTCCTGAGTCTGTGTAAATACTGATAAATCCCATTGAAATAAGTCTCAGTCCTCAAAGGCACCAAACACCTTGATACAAATAATTTCTGGGATACAAACTTTTTCAGGGATGTTCAGCATTCCTAGGAGTGTGATTTATAGAACTCCTCTAATCAAAAGAAAAGTCACGTCCCTGTGGCTTTATGTTTTCTTTCAGCCATACTGATTTCCAAAAAAAAGTAGAAAGCCTTCTGCAGGAACACTACAAATGGACTTGTGTCACATCTATATTAAGTAACACTCAATTTATAAACTCCTAGAGTGTTCCTTGGCAAACAGCTTTGTTCATTTGAATTACTGCAAAATATTGAATATCTGAGAATATGCTCTTGGTGATCACAGCCATTCATTACAGAGTGAAAAACTGAATTTCCAATGTCAAGGACATAGTTTGATAATTTTTTAACAGGTGGAATAACAGGTAGGAAAAAAATTGCAGAAAAAGTACATTTGTGAGATGCAAATGCCATATAAAGTAGAGAATCTCAGAAATTAAAGTGGAAGAAGTAATTAAATATTTTCTTGTGTTTATATCAAAAGTCATTAAACAGATTAAATTAAAATGCATGAAATTTCTGGGAGAAAAGACATCACCATTTTATAAATCAGAAGCACAGTGAGTGGTATAAACAGTCCTTGATAACACTTTAACACTCCTCACTCACTCTCTCTCTCTGATAAGGACATATTCTGAGATAAAGACATGTTTTAAGAAAAGCATCTTTGTCTTTAAAAATTTAGCTATGACAGATCGTAGAGGATTTGCACCAGCTCACCACCCCCTCCCCAGAACATCCTGATGATATTAATTACACTTCATCCTTTAGCTATCATTGCAACAGAAAATGTGCTAAATACCTATTAGCTTAAGGAGCAGCTAAGTGAGCCTGGAAACGTGTTTTCATTAACACTGCATGCTTTCTGATCTTGCAAACTCGGGTGAAGCATCAGTAGCAGAAAAGCTGTGAGAAAGACTAAATGAATGTACATCCATTGGTACAGTGCCAATGGAAAAGGACTAAATGTCCTGCTGTAACACAGCGAGCCTCCTCAGATCTGTCAGAGGAAATCAGACATGGGAAGGGAGGATCCGTGTCTTGTATGGTCGAGTCTGAAGACCTGCAGACCCTTTGAATTTTGACACCAAATCCTGGCTTTGCACAGACACAAAAATGAAGAATATTAAGTCTTCAGCACTATAATAAAATTATTTTGATTTTCCAAGTGATGCGAGGATTGAAACCAGAAAGTTTAACTCAGAACAAATATTTATCCTAACTGAAGTCCCATTTGGATAAATATATTCTCCTGGCAAGACAAGAATTCCTAATATAATATATTCCATGCCATATTTGACAGAGTAGCCTTTTCTTCATCCCTCATCTATAAATAACTGCTTCACTTTTTTTTATTACTTAAAATATTGTTTCACTTTGCTTAAACAGGGGGATATGATTATCATAACATTGTTACTGTTATTATAAGCAAGACAATAGCATTAATGCAATCACAAAGATGAAAAATCAAGTGCAGAAAATGCCAGAGCAAAGGCTGAAAGCTTTAACCACACTCCAGGTATTTATTTGTATCCCCAGGAAACCATAACATACTATAAAACAATGTGGAATATCTTATCTAGTATAACATATCTATATATGGAGCATATATTCTTCCTTAGTGTCTATGCTTTATAGATTTGTATGATCTAGAAAACATGCCATGTGTAAGAAAAATTGTAGATTAGCATGATATAGGAAGAATAGTTTAAATTTTAGGAAAGAAACATCTTATACTTGAAGCTTTTTTTCCGGGGGAAAAAAGTGAGCAAGTTTTATTATGTGAATGGGTTTCTAATTTGGAATGGCAAAAATGAAGTTGTAGACTTGTGCTGAATAGCTGCATAAGAAGGAGACGTGCAATATAATTGTACAAAGTGTGAAGAAAATAATATAGTTGATATCAAAATCCACAGCAGTGTGAATTATAGATCAAGTGCTATGCAGTCTACTGGGCTGTGGGAGACTAAACCCTGCAACTTCAATGCTTTGTTGTGAAAATGTTGGCAGAAAGCATTAATGCATTGTGTAACAAAGGTAGACCCAGAAGTGTTGAGAATTGCATATTACATGTAGGTAATGTAAATATTCATCTTCCCAGTGTTTGGGAAGGCACTTACAGGAAAAGGCAGCAAATTTAATTATTCCTGGGATCAGTAGAGTTCATGTCACTGGGAAAAAAACCCCCAACAACAAAAGGCAAACAATATTTTTTGTGAGGATCAACTGTGATGATTTCATAGAAAATGTACTTCCCCTCTGGGAAAAAAAACAAAAACCACAGAAGAAAAATCTGGACCAGTTTAAAAAGATTAGTGGAAGAATGAAGAGTAAAAAAAATGTGGCATGAAATTTTGTATATGAAATATAACAGTAAAATCTGTAGTGAAAAATTATTCTTTTAATTACTTGAGTTGTAAAATCAAAGCCAAAGACCTACTGAATACGAAGGGATGCTATGACAGGCCCTGTGGAGAGGCCCAATGATTAGGCATAATTTTTTTCAGTCAGTTGCAATCAGATAGCTATCAAAGTAAAGATAATTGAGAAAAAATTAGGAGTCCACTTTGTAATAGAGAGGGAATATCTCAGTAGAAAAGATGCTTTCAATTCACCTAGACCTGATGTAATTTCATCCTAGGCACTGGTCGATGATATCTGATTTCTGTCCATGACCGCGTAACAGACTTCAGAGAAAAAAAATAGATGAGTAAGGTTTTAAAATCCATCTCAGATGGCATTCTCATATGCAAACCAGAGAAAAAAAATCCACAGATTAAATTATTATAGAGTGGTTACAGGATTGCTAATGTCCAGAAAGTCTCCACTGAGGGAGCAGCTATTTCTGACTCAGTACCTGAATGACTGGAGCAATCTAGAAAGATCCTGTGCAAGTCTGTCCTAAGTGTTTCATATTTTCATATGTAGCCTGGGGATAAGAGAAGAGAATGGTTTATTAAATCTGCAGCTGAGATCAAGCAAGAAGAGGACTCAAGTTATATCTGAAGTGAAAATGAATCTTAAGCTGCTAGGGATAAGATACAAAAAGGTAGAATTATGCTGTGGAGCGTGAAATAGGTGGGAGAAATACACTTTGCACAGAAAAAACAAAACAAAACAAAACCTTCTGGTCTGGTACAGACATGCAAAAAGGAATCTAAAGGTTGTTGGTGCCCCAATCAGCACTGGGAAGGCAAGAGCTAGAGCACTGTTTAGAGCCTGGCACTGCTGTTACAGGAGAAGCTAGACCAGAGAAAAGATAATCTATAACAGAAAGTAGATGGAATAAAAGACTGGAAAATGTTGAAGGCAGCTGGAAGAAAGAGAAAGAAAAACCTCTCAAAATGGAGGGAATAGCTGGTTCATGTGATAAACAGGAGAGAAGTAATGGATTGTAGGTTTAATCTAATGCTAGATTTTAACAACTCTGTATGTTTTTGGTTTTGGTTTGTGGGTTTTTTTGGTCTAGAAAGATTCTTACATCACTGGAACAAGTTAGAGAGCAGCTGACAGGACGTGAACAATGGTAAATGAGCCTGTTCTGGACCATGGGATGGGCTAAATGACCTCTTCAGTCTTCTCTTCCAGTCCTATGATGAGTGCTGCAATGGCGTGACCATGTGCTCTGGTTTAGGGCAAATTTGAGAAGAAACCTCCAAAGGGGTCTCTCTAGAAAGCAGATTCAAGTGGGCTCTCCCCCAACTGGTTCAGGAAAATATTTTCTTGGAGAAAAGTGGAAGAAACTGTTTATTTAACAAGCAAAGCATTCACAAACATTTAAAAAATTATTTATATTAAACAATAAAACCTCTTGCTCTTCAGAAGAGATGGCAAATTCAGAGAGTCCTTGTCGTGGGCTGTAACTCAGCTCACTCAGTCTGTTCTCAGTCCCTGCTGTGCTGGGAAATGCTGCATCCTGGCCCCGGTGGGCCACAGGTGTGAGCTCCTGTATTCTTCTGGGTTTTCAGTCCAGAGCAGGGCTGATCAGTTCCAAGAAAAAGAAAAACTGTAGTCCAGGGAGCTTCCCTGCCTCAGCTACCTAAAGAAACTAACTAAAAGCAAAGGAGAGCTCTCTCCCACTGTCCATGTGCAGACGAGGCAGTCCATGAGCAGGAATACAGATGAGCAAATGCAGCTTCTGGAAACAGCCTGCACACGTCTCCTCTCCCCCTTCACTCTTGGAACCACTCTTAAAGAACTTAATATCCAGCATAAACACAACAGACATTTGGGAATACATGCATCCTAAAGTCACCCTAAGACACCATGAAATCCAGGTAATTGCAGGTTATGTACAACACGGTTAGTTCTAACACCTGGAATCTTTAAAGCAACTCTGAGATATGTGATAAATAGAAACACTGTTTTGGAAAAAGCTTGGTTCAACATAGTCTTGGTTTGCACAGCCTATTGGCCTGTCTACTAATATATTCTGTGTTGTGTAGACTCTAAAAATATTTCACCAGGTGGTGCTGTTACACGTAACCTTCCAAGCCTTACCCTCCCCCCACCCGGGCACATGGCAGCCTTGGGAAAGTATCTCTGGGTTGAGCAAAGGTGTCCCTAGAGGCAGATTTACATTTAGTCTTTGATATCGCAGAATTGTCTAAAAGACTGCTTGGCAGGCTTAATTTTGGACTGTGTAAAGAATATGGTGAATTCTGTATGTGTATATAAATGTGTTTGTGTGTATGTACATTGTATAGATATATTACTGACCTCTCAAAGTCCTGGATATGAAACCAAAAGGATCATACAGCCTCTGAGCAGAACACTGTCATCCACGAGTGGTGCATATACAGCTGTAATGCCTAAACACATGCTCTGTGAATGTATTATGAAAAGCATAATTTAAATTAATTCAGTTAGGGACTATTTTTATTATACAGCAAAACAACATAATTGTTCTGTGTTGCATGGATAACAGAGATAAGCCTTATATTTATTTAAATAAAACCAAGCAAGTTTTGAGAGACTGTATAATTCTGCTTTCTAAATACAGAAAACGTTTATATTGTCCTCTTATTGTTCTCTTTTATAAAATGAGAACATTATTATATATTAATAAAAACATAGGATACATACAAGCTTTCACTAAAACTATGAAAAAAAAAATCATAGAATCTATAAATCTAATCTAGAAGCAACTTCAATGGTCATCTATTCCAAACAAGCTTCTCATCAAAGGAATCACACCCAACTAGGTCAGGTTGCCCAGGGCCTCCTGCAGGTGAATGGATGGAGATTCCACAATCTCTCTGGGCAATTTCTTCAAGGGCTTAACAGATTTCATATGAAATTGCTTTCCTTGAATCTACTCAGACTCTTTTGTGTTGCAACTTAGATCCATTACTCATTACATAATGCATTCTGCATTTTTGAGAGGAGCTTGGCTCCATTTCCTCTATGCCATTTTATTAAGACTTTAAAAAAGAAGTAAGAAACTTTCTTGAATCATCATCCTAAGGCTAAAAAACCCCCATTGTCTTATTTTCTCCTGCATGCATGACAGCCCTAATCCACTGGACTCACTCTGGTATGCCAACATTTTAAGATGCAATTTGTGCTGTTGTGGTTGCTGCTTCTCCCATCTTCATCTAGCTATGAAAATAATCTGTCACAGCTTTTTCTACATGTGCTTATTGGATAGTTCAAAACAATAAGATGCCTCCTCAGCCTTCTCTTCCCTTGAGAGTCAAAGAACTCATTGTTCCTCAGTGCCCCTTACACACCATGTGCTGCTGTCCCATAAGCATTTTGAGGACTCTCCACTGGACTCACATCAGCGTAGCAATGCCCTTCTTGTCCTGGGAAGCCCACAAGCAATCCAGCTGCAAATAGCCTGCAAAGGAAGTATCACCACCCTTGACCTTCTGACTACACTCCTGCTATGTTGTTGCCCACCCTTGCTGTAGGGACACCTAAAATCAACATTGCTGCCTCATATTTTACATCCTTCTTGTACACCAGGATTTTGCACCCCATTCCTGCAAAGCTGCTTTCTAGCCACTTGGTGCCCAGCCTGAATTGCTGTACAGTTACTCCACATAAAATGGTAGGACCATAAATCTATATTAGTTGAACTTCATGAGCTTCCTCTCAACTCACCTGTCCAGCTCATTGAGCACCCTCTTAATGGCAGTCCTGTCCATTGTATTGATCCCCATCTTTTCTAGTCCTTATCTTGCCACATGGACTACAAGAATACAAATGTCAAGGTAAATGTCTTGTACTTGCTATTCCCTTCTCACAGAGTCTGACATGGCATTATTATAGGTGGGTAGGATTTCCTCTTGCTAAATCTAGCTGGCTTTTCCCTATCACCCTCCTGCTATACGTTTGGCTGGCAAGGGCTTCCAGGAGGGTTGTTTGCAGTTCTGTGGACTGACATTAGACTGAAGGTCTGTTGCTGTCTGGGTTTGCCTTTCTGATGTTCCTGAAGGTGGGTGTAATATTTGGTTTTTCTGTTCTTTATTTGCAATGTCCTTCCAAGGACGATAAAGCATGGCCTTACAATGACTGTGTTCAGCTCTCTTAGCAGTCTCAAGTAAAGTCCATCTAATGCTGTGGATTTGATTGATTCCTAATTACTTCCCGAGCAGTGGATAATCCTATATTCCCAGAGACTCTGCCAGTAGGCTCAGTGACCCAGGAAGCCTGATAGTAGA